>NW_027269265.1:0-515000 GCF_023055355.1 Agelaius tricolor
TTTCTTTCTTTCTCTCTTTCTCTCTCTCTCTTTCTTTCTCTCTGTCTCTCTTTCTTTCTTTCTCTCTTTCTCTCTCTCTCTTTCTTTCTCTCTGTCTCTCTTTCTTTCTCTTCTCTCTTTCTCTCTCTCTCTTTCTTTCTCTCTGTCTCTCTTTCTTTTCTCTAATCTCTCTTTCTCTCTCTCTCTTCTCTTTCTCTCTGTCTTCTCTCTTCTCTCTTCTCTCTCTCTTCTCTCTCTCTCTTCTTTCTCTCTGTCTCTCTTTCTTTCTTTCTCTCTTTCTCTCTCTCTCTTCTTTCTCTCTGTCTCTCTTTCTTTCTTTCTCTCTTTCTCTCTCTCTCTTTCTTTCTCTCTTTCTCTCTCTCTCTTTCTTCTCTCTGTCTCTCTTTCTTTCTTTCCTCTCTTTCTCTCTCTCTCTGTCTCTCTTTCTTTCTTTCTCTCTTTCTCTCTCTCTCTGTCTCTCTTTCTTTCTTTCTCTCTTTCTCTCTCTCTCTTTCTTTCTCTCTGTCTCTCTTTCTTTCTTTCTCTCTTTCTCTCTCTCTCTTTCTTTCTCTCTGTCTCTCTTTCTTTCTTTCTCTCTTTCTCTCTCTCTCTTTCTTTCTCTCTCTGTCTCTCTTTCTTTCTTTCTCTCTTTCTCTCTCTCTCTTTCTTTCTCTCTGTCTCTCTTCTTTCTTTCTCTCTTTCTCTCTCTCTCTTTCTTTCTCTCTGTCTCTCTTTCTTAATCTTTCTCTCTCTTCTATCTCTCTCTTCATTTCTCTCTGTCTCTCTTTCTTTCTTTCTCTCTTTCTCTCTCTCTCTTTCTTTCTCTCTGTCTCTCTTTCTTTCTTTCTCTCCTTTCTCTCTCTCTCTTTCTTTCTCTCTGTCTCTCTTTCTTTCTTTCTCTCTTTCTCTCTCTCCTCTTTCTTTCTCTCTGTCTCTCTTTCTTTTCTTTCTTCTCTCTTCTCTCTCTCTCTTTCTTCTCTCTCTGTCTCTCTTTCTTTCTTTCTCTCTTTCTCTCTCTCTCTTTCTTTCTCTCTGTCTCTCTTTCTTTCTTTCTCTCTTTCTCTCTCTCTCTTTCTTTCTCTCTGTCTCTCTTTCTTTCTTTCTCTCTTTCTCTCTCTCTCTTTCTTTCTCTCTGTCTCTCTTTCTTTCTTTCTCTCTTTCTCTCTCTCTCTTCTTTCTCTCTGTCTCTCTTTCTTCTTCTCTCTTTCTCTCTCTCTCTTTCTTTCTCTCTGTCTCTCTTTCTTTCTTTCTCTCTTTCTCTCTCTCTCTTTCTTTCTCTCTGTCTCTCTTTCTTCATTCTCTCTTTCTCTCTCTCTTCTTTCTCTCTTCTCTCTTCTTTCTTCTCTCTCTCTCTCTCTCTTTCTTTCTCTGTCTCTCTTTCTTCTTTCTCTCTTTCTCTCTCTCTCTTTCTTTCTCTCTGTCTCTCTTCTTTCTTTCTCTCTTTCTCTCTCTCTCTTCTTTCTCTCTGTCTCTCTTCTTTCTTTCTCTCTTTCTCTCTCTCTCTTTCTTTCTCTCTGTCTCTCTTCTTTCTCTCTTTCTCTCTCTCTCTTTCTTTCTCTTGTCTCTCTTTCTTTCTTTCTCTCTTTCTCTCTCTCTCTTTCTTTCTCTCTGTCTCTCTTTCTTTCTTTCTCTCTTTCTCTCTCTCTCTTTCTTTCTCTCTGTCTCCTTTCTTCTTTTCTCTCTTCTCTCTCTCTCTTTCTTTCTCTCTGTCTCTCTTTCTTTCTTTCTCTCTTTCTCTCTCTCTCTTTCTTTCTCTCTGTCTCTCTTTCTTTCTTTCTCTCTTTCTCTCTTCTCTCTTCTTTCTCTCTGTCTCTCTTTCTTTCTTTCTCTCTTTCTCTCTCTCTCTTTCTTTCTCTCTGTCTCTCTTTCTTTCTTCTCTCTTTCTCTCTCTCTCTTTCTTTCTCTCTGTCTCTCTTTCTTTCTTTCTCTTTCTCTCTCTCTCTTTCTTTCTCTCTGTCTCTCTTTCTTTCTTTCTCTCTTTCTCTCTCTCTCTTTCTTTCTCTCTGTCTCTCTTTCTTTCTTTCTCTCTTTCTCTCTCTCTCTTTCTTTCTCTCTGTCTCTCTTTCTTTCTTTCTCTCTTTCTCTCTCTCTCTTTCTTTCTCTCTGTCTCTCTTTCTTTCTTTCTCTCTTTCTCTCTCTCTCTTTCTTTCTCTCTGTCTCTCTTTCTTTCTTCTCTCTTTCTCTCTCTCTCTTTCTTTCTCTCTGTCTCTCTTTCTTTCTTTCTCTCTTTCTCTCTCTCTCTTTCTTTCTCTCTGTCTCTCTTTCTTTCTTTCTCTCTTTCTCTCTCTCTCTTTCTTTCTCTCTGTCTCTCTTTCTTTCTTTCTCTCTTTCTCTCTCTCTCTTTCTTTCTCTCTGTCTCTCTTTCTTTCTTTCTCTCTTTCTCTCTCTCTCTTTCTTTCTCTCTGTCTCTCTTTCTTTCTTTCTCTCTTTCTCTCTCTCTCTTTCTTTCTCTCTGTCTCTCTTTCTTTCTTTCTCTCTTTCTCTCTCTCTCTTTCTTTCTCTCTGTCTCTCTTCTTTCTTTCTCTCTTTCTCTCTCTCTCTTTCTTTCTCTCTGTCTCTCTTCTTTCTTTCTCTCTTTCTCTCTGTCTCTCTTTCTTTCTCTCTGTCTCTCTTTCTTTCTCTCTGTCTCTCTCTCTTTCTTTCTCTCTGTCTCTCTTTCTTTCTCTCTGTCTCTCTCTCTTTCTTTCTCTCTGTCTCTCTTTCTTCTCTCTCTGTCTCTCTCTCTTTCTTTCCTCTGTCTCTCTTTCTTTCTCTCTGTCTCTCTCTCTTTCTTTCTCTCTGTCTCTCTTTCTTCTCTCTGTCTCTCTTTCTTTCTTTCTCTCTTCTCTCTCTCTCTTTCTTTCTCTCTGTCTCTCTTTCTTCTTTCTCTCTTTCTCTCTCTCTCTTTCTTTCTCTCTTTCTTTCTTTCTTTCTTTCTCTCTTTCTCTCTCTCTCTTTCTTTCTTTCTCTCTTTCTTTTCCTGTATTTCTAATGTGGGATTTCCATTCTGGCTTTAGGATAAAAAAGCAGCAGTAGAAACGTTAAGGCTACCGGGGAGTGCAAAAAACCCCAAAACGGTAATGATTTTAGGAAAACTATTTCCTCCATGGGAGCCTGAAATTTTCTACAGCTGCAGGTGACATCGAGCTTTTATTTCTTCTTCTAGATAGTTGATACTTAATACTCTATGTATACAGCGCCCCCTGCCGTCTTCATGGGCGCACTGCAGGCACAGCGCCCTTTGCCGTTCCCTTTTGCATGGGCGCACTACGGGCACAGCGCCCCCTGCCGTCTGCATGGGCGAACTGCAGGCAGAGTGCCTCCGAATGACGTCACCTCGTCGACACGGCGCCCCGCCCCGGCCCCGCCCCCAGCGCCCCTCGGAAAGACCCCAAGGCGTAGCCGTTTTGCCAGCTGCCTGATCAAAATGCCGACACCCACCTCGAGCCCTAGAAACGATTTCCCGCGACGCCGAACCCTGCAGGCGAACCGGAATGCCATCATCGCAATTGAAACGCCACAGAAAAGCTCGTCGGGGCCGCGCCGCCATCGGTGTTCCGTGCAGGCAGTCCGCATAGACACACCGCCGGGGGCCCTCCGTTCTTCCGCCCTTTTGAGAAGGTCAAACAAACTCCGCCACGCGCCACGCCCAAGAGGGCTGCCTGGCGGCGGCGCCGGGCTGCAGTACCGCGCTCTGCCCACAAGGCGGCAGCACTGCCGCCCACCCCAGCCGGGGGCGCCGCGCGCCTTGGGCCTGCGGGCGGCCAAGGCGGCAAAAAGGAACAGGGGCGATCCCCCCCAGAAGCTGCTCTGAAATAAATGCCCCAAAACAACCAGGAAGAAGAAAAAAATCCTCCTGCCTCTAACCTAATAGGATAGAAAAAAAAAAAAAAAAACAAAAACACCAAACCAAACCCAAACCAACAATTTCTTTTAAAAAATATGTAAATATTTTTTAAAATAGTTTTTCATATTAATATTCACCTTTCTATTTATAATGCGTATTGATGTATATTTATACATTTCTATTTATAAATAAATTTCTATTCTATATTACATCTCTCCCTAGTACTTAAATTTATTTCTCTATTTTTATACATATTTTTACATAGTAAGTATATATTTGTTAGGATTTTTGCTTCTGTAACGTTTACATTATTTAAAATAATTCCCCTGCCCCTACCCGGATAAAAGCCAAAAAGAACCCCCTTTAATTTCGACTGCATTTAAATTTGTAAAAAAAATTTTTTTTTTTCATCTTTATATCCACATTTATATTTCAAATGTATATTGATGTGTAATGTTTATTTTTACATTTATAATTTCCGATTTTCATAAGTTTATATTCTATTTTACATCTGTTCCTATTTCTTCTATTTATTGACATCTTTTTATTCATATCTTTCTATATTTAATCGATATTTCTGTGTTAGGATTTTTACTTCTGTAACTCTTCCATTATTTAAAATAAAACCCCTGCCTCTACCCAAATTCAAGCCAAAAAGAACCCCTTTCTTTTCAACTCTATTTCAATCTTTTTTAAAATTGTATCTTTCAGGTTCATGTTCACATTGACATTTAAACTGTATATCAATGTATACTCTTATTTGTATTCTATATTACATCCCTTCCTATTATTTCTATTTCCTTAGGTTTTATATTTATATCTTGATTATCTATCTCAATATTTAGAAACAGGTAAGAGTAATATCTATATTCATATTATTTCAAATAAAAACCCTGCCTCTAACCCAAGAAGAGCCCAAAAAACCCCAACCCTTTCTTTTAGACAATATTTGAATAGATTTTACCCTAGGTTTTCCTATTGATAGTCACATTTCTATTTATAATGTGTATTGCTTACTGATCCATTTCTCTTTATCAATGTCAATTTATAAATCAATTGATATTCTATATTCCATCTATTCGAGGACTTATTTCTATATTTTTATACGTATTTTGATTCATTGATTATCTATTTCTGCCTTCAGATTTTCACTTCTGGAACACTTGTATTATTTCAAATAAAACCCCTGCCTCTACTCAAACAAAAGCCAAAAAATTCCCTTTCTTTCCAACTATATTTACATCTTCTTCTATTTCTATTCCCATTTCTCATTTATACTGCCACATAAGGTCATTTCTATTCTATACTACAACTCTTCATATTACTGACATAGATTTAGATTTCAATTTCTATCCATAGTTTCGTCATTTCTCTTTCTAGACTTATGATAGATTTCTATCTTAAGATTCACATTTCTATAATACTTCTATTATTTCAAATAAAACCCCTGCCTCTAACCAAACAAAAACCAAAGACACCCCTTTATCTAAACCATATTTAAAACTCTAAAAATCATCTCATTTTTCATCATTCTCTTCACATTTACTTTTATAATTTTTATTCATTACATTTGTAGCTATTAAACATACTCGAGCGAATACCTTTTAATAGAATAATACATATATAGTATTTTTATATCCTAGATATTCTTTTACTTCTATTTCTTTATATTCAATATTTAGAGAGATCGGTATACGCGTTATATATTTGGAGATCTGGATTTTTATTTTTATATTATTTCTATCTAGAAAAAAAACCCCAGCCTATAACCTAATAAAAAAATCCCCAAGAATCCCCAATTCCTTTTAACTCTATCTAATATTTTATATTTACAACCGATCTTTAGATATCTTTGTATACATATATAATAGGCTATCGTTTCTATAGATTAGCATCTGTTACAATAATATACTATATAGTATAGTTTTATGTGTTTATCTATTTGTTTTCTATATTTATGTTTACTACTATCATTTTATATTTGGTTTTATATTGATATTTATTTCTACTTTAATTAATCTATATATTAGACCGTATCAATTCATTAACCCAACGCATCAGAACCACACAAATAACCGCACCTTCGGCAGCACCGGTACGCAGCCCACGCTCATCCCATCGCAGCGTATCCAAACCAAACCTATTTCTAGGACTAACAGAACAAAGACCCCACAACATTTAACCCTAAGAAAAACTCAAATCAACCGAACTGTCAAGACATTTGAAATCCCACTATAACTAGCCCAAAAGCTCCGTACATTCTCATCATAAACTTCCTCCTCAACCAATGGCTCAAAACCCCAAAAAACTCAGATACACATGGAAAATGACAGAACTGCTAGTCAAAACAAACACCCATGAAAAATTAAATCCAACCAACTCACTAAACTCAAAACCCTACAACTGACCCTAAACATTACTAAAAAAAGCCCCCAAAGCTCTACCTTGAGGCTAACTCACAAATAATAACCAATCATCTAGAAAGGTTATCTTCCAAATTTTAAAACAACTCATTAAAAGCATGAAAATAAAAAAAATCGAAACTATTAAAATACTAAAAAATATCACTACCCAAATTGAAAGACACATTGCCTCTAGAAACCCACCGTCAACAAACGCCCCTGTCCCCCCAAAAGAAAACCAGAAACAAAACAGCAAAGCAGAAAGAAATCGGAACTTAGGAACGCTAAAACCAGAACGTTCAAGAAGTTCCACCATATCCCTGATCATACACCGACTACAAACAACGTGAAACGATACAAACAATTCTTAAAGACCGCCTTAAAACCACTACATTAAAAACCCTTTCACCAATTCAAAACTGCATTGAACAAAAGCCATCTCATAAATTAACACCCAAAACTCCAGCAGCCCAGCTGGCCCTACCAAATCTCTCTGTTGATACACACAGTAAACAAAACCAAAATCCCAGGAATACCTATCAGAAGTCTAGGAAAGAAACCTCTTGAAATTTATCCTACCTCAAATACCAACCAACCCGTCCAGAAAGTTAGCTTCACTCAAAAAAACTATTTACACAGAGGTAATAAGACCAAGAAATAAAACAACACACCATATAACGAACCACCAACGAATACAACAGCGAAGGAAAAAAAAAACCCCACGTTTTTTTCTTTTTTTTTATTTCAACTAGCTTCCTTTATTAGCTAGAACCAAAGATCCAGGGCTGTAACAACAACAACAACTTCTTTTCTTCTTCTCCTTCTGAAATGTCCCTTCTCCTTCCCAAATTCCTTACAACTTCTGCGTTTGAATCCAAGCCAAAAGCAAAATTCGTGCACTTGTGAGTCCGGTGCTCCTGTCAGATTCTCTGTCTCCCTCCACATCTTCTTACACTTTCAGTCTGAACGCTGTCCTGCCCTGATGGGTTTGACAGAAGAATTGGCACATGTTAAGAGAGCATTTCCCTCCCTCCCTCCCTCCCTCCCTCCCTCCCCAGAGCTGGTTTCCTTAGCGCATTTCAATCGATCCCAAGCCCGCAATGATGCGCGCTCTGCCGGAAAGGGGAAACACGTGCTAGTGAACAGCAGCTCAGAAACAATTCTTTTCTAATGTTACCTGCTCTACTTGACTGCTCGCTAACACAAGTCTCATTTTACCATTGCAGGGAGAAGGCTGTAGGAAACGTCTGATGAGCAGCCACAAAAGGCCTCGCTCCCTGCTACACAGCCTGCAACAACCTCGGCAGAGCGGAGCAGCCAAATCACCGCGCTCTCCTTGCCATGGGCAAGGGTAGAAGATGACTGGGGGAGGCACATAAAAAGAAGGGAAACGCTCCTATAAATGCACAGCCATTTGCTTTCAGAAGCCCAGAGTTCAGGATCTTCTCTAGGAAGCCAGACGTGACATGATATTTCTAAGATTTTTCTTCTTCATCGAAGGAAATGTACGTACATACACACTCTTACAAACGTACCTACGGTTCTGGGGTTTTTTTTCTTCTGAAGCTCCAAGAATGATTTCCCACCTTGATTCATTCAGAAGAAACGGCCCCTGTGACTCAGGTCAGAAGGGCGGCCTGCGTTTTTGATCACGACAGCTTTTGGCTTTACCCTGTGAGCAGGAGCAGCAAGAGCTGAGGCTCAGCAGAGGCTGACCCCGGCCAGCCCCTTCCTCCCTTCCCTGTGTGTCACAATGACTTCCAGGCAGAAGGATGCAAAGCAGGTTTGTGTCTTTTCTCTTCAGTGCCAAGAGGTAAAAGATGTAGGCTTTGAAATAACTAATGACCCTCTCTTGGAACTCTCCCAAGGACAGTTTGAAAGCAAAGACAGAAGATTGCTGCTAAATCCATATGGGATAAGGATGAGAGCAGCAAGGATCCGAGGCCAGCAGCGTTGCCAGGCAGTGTCACGTCCCTGCCACCTTGTGACAAGGCACACAGCTGCAAAGCCCCAAAGCCTGCAAGCCCTGCAGCTGCCGCACGGATGGACCTGGTTCCCTTCCCGGGTGCCCAGAGGGACACCCGAGGGCAGGTGTCGTCCCCCGCCCCCTGAGGGCGCACCCAGAGCCCCGGGCAGGGACGGAGTCACTGACGGCTCTCTGGGGACGAGACCCTCCCTGCAGGTGACACCGGCTTGTCCTCTCCCTGTGGCACAGGGACCTCCAGGCTCTAGGACCAGCCTCATTTTGTCAGCATCCAGGTGCTGTGCTAGAGCCAGAGGGGTCAAGGCTTTCCAGAACCATAGGATCCGTAGCATCCTTGCGGTTGGAAAAGCCTTCTAAGGACATCGAGCCCAGCTGCTGCCCCCCCCAAATCAGGTCCCTAAACACCACATCTTGACATCCTTGACATGTCTCCAGGCATGGGGACTTCCCTGGGCTCCTATGCCTGAGCACCCTTTCAGTGAAAAAATTTTCCCTCCAATCCAATCTAAGCCTTCCCTGCTGCAAGTTGAGGCCATTTCCTTTTGCGTGTCACTTCTTACCTGGGAGACCTCGGTACTTCAACCTTACCTGCTCCTTCCCTAGGCGGTCTCTGGCTTGGCCGGAGGAGAGAAGGAACACTCCCACCACAGGAATGGCAGCTCAGGAGGTCCCACACCAAGGCCAGGGGGAGCAGCCGTCCTCGCCAGAGCTCGCACGTCCCTTCTTCTCAGAGATTGGCTCTGCTTTTCCTCCCGGGCAGATCTCTGCTGAGTGCTTCACAATTGCCTGTTTGGAGGAGGGGGGGAAAAGAGGTTAGCCAAGTTTTTTATCCAGACTTAGCTGCTGGCTTTGCCTCCTCCTGACTTCCTTCTGCTAAGAAAACAGCTGCCTTTGGACTTCTAGGGGCAACTTGCACGTCATGCCTGAAAAGGAACTACAGAAAAGCGCCTCATTTATAAAGCCTCAGCCAAGAAGACAGATGCAGCTGCAGCTTCGCCATGCCCACTGCCTGCAGAGCCGGCAGGCACCAGGCCAGCTCTGCTCCTCCTTCAAGTTGTTCCCAAAGCTGCTGGAAGAACTGAAGGCTCCTTTGGCCTTCCATTGCTCGGCTTGTCCCGAGAAAGAGCTTTGAGTGTTGTTACCCCTCCAGAAAGGAAGGGCCTTTCTGTCTCACACGCTCGGTGACACAAGGCTACGCAGCCTCTGCTCCAGGTGGGAAGGGCTTCCTTCCTCCTCTGGCACCTGGCTGGCACAGGGCACAGGTTGCTCAGAGGTCCTGGGGCTGCCGCCCCATCGCTGCAAGTGTTCAAGGCCCGTCGGTGCTCTGCGATGAGGCTCTGAGCAAGCTGCTCGATGGAAGCACGTCCCTGCCCACGGCGGCAGCAGCCTTGGAATGAGGTGATCTTTAGAGCCCCTTGCAACCTGAATTCTTCCATGATTCTGGGAACTGAAAAAAGCGGGGAAAGAAATCTGTAAAGGTCACTAAATGCATCCAAGCACATCCCCAAGGATCCAATCCTCAGCAGCCCATGCAAGGCAAGGTCAGAGCTCTCTGCCCACCGAGGACACGGCAAGCAGCACGGACCTTTCTCCCACTCTCCAGCACGAGAAGTGGGAAGCCAGAGGGAGTCCGTCTGTTTACAGACACCGGAGGGCGGCGGGACGGGGCGGGGGGGGACGTGGCGGGCGGTCTTACCTTGCAAAGCTGGCGGCAGAAAGGGCGGGCAGCGCCGCCGCCCCGCCGGATTTTCCGGCCCGCCGTCGCTTCCGCCGCCTGGAGAGGCGCGTGCGCGGGCTCGGGGGGGGGTGCAGCCCCGTTCCCGTTCCGACGGCGTTTCGCCCGCCCCCGCTCGCTGCCCCCGGCCCGAGGAGCGCTGCGACCGCGCCTCCGCCGCCCGCCGAAAGCGGCCCCGCCGGGCCGCCCCCCCCCCCACCGGCCATTCTTCTCAGCCATCGTGTCCCTTTTGCACTCCTGAACGTCTTTCACCCCTCCCGGCCATTTACCGAGCCCGCCCCGCCCCGCCCCTCGCTCCCCGCCCCCGCCCGCCCCTCGCTCCCGCCCCCGCCCGCCCCTCGCTCCCGCCTCGCTCGGCAGCCGCGCCCTTGCCCCGCCCCCGGCAGCCAGCGGCGAGGGGCAGGGCGCTGGCTCGGGGGGCTGCAGTACCGCGGTCTGGCCACAGGGCGGCAGACACCCGGGTCCGCGATATCCCCGCCCTTTTGGCCGCCATTTTGAAAAGGTCAAAAAAAAAAAAAAATCCCGCGACATTGGCGACGCGCCACTCCCAACATGGCGGCCGAGAGAGGACCCCCCCCCCCCCTCGGGCGAGAGAGGCGGTTACTCACATGCCGGTCCAAAACACGCCAAAATACGCCCGCCCGCGGCGCCACTGACCACACAGCCCCTGTCGGTTACACCTAAAACGCCACAAAAATCCCGCCGGGACTGCGCCGGCGTCGGTGTTCCATGCAGGCAGTCCGCATAGACACACCAGGGTCCTCCGCTTTCCCCGCCCTTTTGGCCGCCATTTTCAGAAGGTCAAAAAAACTCCCGCGACAGTGGTGACGCGCCACTCCCAACATGGCGGCCGAGAGAGGACCCCCTTCCCCCCCTCGGGCGAGAGAGGCGGTTACTCACATGCCGGTCCAAAACACGCCAAAATACGCCCGCCCGCGCGCCGCTGACCCCCACAGCCCGTGTCGGGTACACCTAAAACGCCACAAAAATTCTGCCGGGGCTGCGCCGGCGTCGGTGTTCCGTGCAGGCCGTCCGCATAGACACACCAGGGTCCTCCGCTTTCCCGCCCTTTTCGCCGCCATTTTCAGAAGGTCAAGCAAACTCCGCCACGCGCACACGCCCAAGAGGGCTGCCTGGCGGCGGCGCCGGGCTGCAGTACCGCGCTCTGCCCACAAGGCGGCAGCACTGCCGCCCACCCCAGCCGGGGGCGCCGCGCGCCTTGGGCCTGCGGGCGGCCAAGGCGGCAAAAAAGAACAGGGGCCATCCCCCCCAAAAACTCCTCGAAAAATAAATGCCAAAAACCTGCCTCTTACCAAACAAGAACCAAATAAGCCCCTTTCTTTCATGCCTTCTTGAAATAAATTTGATAGTTCTAGTTTTCCTAGTTCTATTCACACGCATATTTAGACCGGACAGTGATGTGTTACGTCGTTTTATACCATCTATTATGCCTATTCCTATTATCTGTATTTATTCATACTTTGTGGTTGTAGCAATATCATTATATATTGATTGTATATTTCTCGACTTCCATTTAGATTTCTATCATACTTTTATTCTTCCAAAAAAAATCCCATCTCTAACCAAACAAATACCAAAAAACCCTTCTTTTCAACTCTATTGAAATAGTTTTATATTTAGAGCTTGCATAATTACATTCACTTTTATAGTCACCGTTTATACTGATGCATTCCATTCATCATTACATAGCACATATCTATTATTCACATCATAGAGATAAATCATTATTTTTATCATGTACCAAATCTACTGCTACAACTTCTTTTTTCTAATAGTTTCAATTTTTATATCCATCTTGATGTATTCATGAGATCTTTTTACAAGTAGATTTCTACCTTTCTATCATTTGTATTTGTAGCTTTTATAATAAAACCCCTGCTTTTGCCAAGTAAAAAACAAAACCATCCTTTCTTTTAAACTACTTTTAATAATGTTGTTGTATTTACAGTTACCATATCTATAATGTTTTACATATTATATCATAGCGATGTACTAGATTTATAGCTGTTTCCTATAATATACCATCATAAGATATATACGGTATCGCTTGTATTACGTGTTGTATGGATTTATGTCACTTTACATTTACAATCCTTTAATAATTTGATATATATATATATATCTGCATAGATTCGCAACACATTTCTAGATTTAAAATTTCCTTTGAGCTGTGTTTATATTTAGCATCTCTATTGATATATCTATCAACATACACAATGCTCTTTGAAAAATACAATATCTTATTGGAATATATCATGACTTAAGTTACCTGTTAAATTTTAAATAGAGATCGAATAGATCAAAATAAAAGTTGATTCCCATTTCTACACATCTACTCGTTTTGTTTAAAGATAGCTATCCTTAGAATTTTACATTTAAAATCCAATTCCTAAATGCAATGACAAAACAAACAGCATCGAATTCCCACCAATGTCTTCCAAAACCATCAAGATACCTCCACCAGCCAAACGACTGCCAGCGAAAAAACACACAACACTCTTTTCACTAACAGTTCTCATCACAGCAGAAAAATGGAACCAAACGAAAAGAAAACCCTGGAGAAACACACGCAGCAAATCACAAAAACCTCTAAAAAAACCCCAAACCAACCTCGCTCAACTCCAATCAGTGCCACTGACCCTGAACGTTATTTTAAAAACTAACCAAAATTCTACATCTACACTAACTCAAAGAATAAGCAATACTCTGTCAAAAGAACTTTAGAAAGCGAACTAATGAACGAAATAGAAAAAAACCAAAAAATCTCAACCACTAAAAAATAAGAAAATAACTACCCCAAAAAAAAAAACCCTACTTAAAAAGACCCACCATATAAATACCCACGTTCCCAAAATATAAAACTGATCAATAACCACCAAATACGTCAAAGGACAACAAGAAACGAAAAGAAAAAAAAGAAAAAAAGAAAAAAAAACCAAAGAAAATACATTTGTAAAACAAAAGTCCCCCAAACCAAAGCAACTTTAATTTACCTCAAAAAAATTATTCCCAACTGAAGAATAAACGCATAGAGCCTCATTCGATCAAAATAAAAATACCACCCAGAAATAAACACAAAGCCGAAAGAGAAACGTAACCATTGACAAGATCTCCCAAAGGATCCGTCACAATAAAACGTACACTACAATCAAGCAAACCAAAGAAATAAAAGCCCTGGAAGACGAGAAACACAAACGCAATTAGAGAGATTTTAAAAAACCCCGCTGCTATTAACGACACGACGCCACCTCGAACCCACCGAAACAAACGCTACACGCCCACGCTAATAAAAGCCACCGCGACAGAGTTAAAATCCGAGCCGCTGCTTCACGCAACGACCCGTAGAAACCATTGCACGCCTTTAAAAGCAGAATAGCCCGGCAAAAAAAAATATCCGACTACAGAACTCGATTCAAACCAAACCTTTATCGTCACCACCCGAAGAACCGAGAACCGTACCGGTCAGGAAGAACGCCATAGCCCTTAGCGCACACCCACTGCGACCAGAACAAACCCGTGCGATCGATCCCTACAAAGCCACCTCCGAACCGCGACACCCAAGAACTTGCGGCAGCCCAACCCCGCGCTGCCGGCCCCGGACGGAGCGCGGCTCCCGGCGGCAAAGCGGCTCCTCCGGCGGCTGCTCCGGCGCGCAGGGGCGGCGCCGCCCCGGAGACCCCCCCGCCCCCGCCCGCTCCCCCTGCCCGGGGGGCCCCGCGGCGCGCCGAGCCCCGCGCCCGGAGCGGACAGAGCGGCCGGCACCGGCCGGGCCGGCGCAGCAGCGCCCGCGCCGCCTCTGCCGCCCTTGGCCGGCCCGGCGCCAGCTGCCCTCGGCTCCCGCACGGCGGCTCGCACCGGCAAAGCGGCTCCGCCGCTGCCGCGCCAAATTCCCCGTGCGCCTCGGCACCCGCCCGGCCCCGGGCCGGCAGCGCTCCCGAGCGGCAACGCTCCGGCCCGGGCCGCGGCCACAAGAAGCGCCCGCAAATGCAGCGGCACAGCCCGACTGCAGCCCTGCAAACGCCGCCAGAGCTGCGGCTTCCCCGCAACTCAACCCCGAAACTGACGCCGCGGGCGGCGCTCACCTCGCTTCAACAAGGGCAAAGAAATGGCTTCTCCCCTTCAAGTTCATCCCCTAGGAGAGCAGAAAAGAAGGGGCTTTCCTCCAATGAAATCCTTCAAGCCATGTGCAAAGGGGGATTTTGACCTCCATTCAAACCCTTGCAAAGGAGGGACACCAGCGCTGTCCCCTCCATTTAAACCTTAGGATGATGAAAATGGGCTGGCTACCTTCCAATCAAAGCCATCCGATGACAACAATACTTTGCCCATTCCCGTTCAAATGGAACGCAGGGATTCCCTGTCACCCCTGGGATACCCCTAACAGCCGGGAAAAGGCAGCTTTTCCTTCAACCGACATCCTTGGAACCGCAAGCGAAAGCGGATCCCCCCCAGTTCCAACACAGACAATATTAGGAGAGTAGCTGCTTGCCTCTCCTTCATTTCTTTTGTCTTCACAAGCTCCCTTTTTGTTCCTGGGGAAGCGGGGAGGGGGGACTGCCAAGATCCAATTGAAAAGGGAAAGGACCAAAGTCCCCGCTCCAAATCCACACGCGCTCACCGTTCGGCTGCTGCTTCCCGGCACAAAGATTCGTCCTCGGCACCTCCTTGAAGCGATGCTCCGCGGATCCAAGCGCGTATCCAGGTGTTCGCCCAGACGCTGCGAGAAGCTCTCGCAGTCCTTCCATGAGACAGCCCCGGGAGCCCCCCATGAACCCCTCTACTCAGCAGCTCCATGCAAAAGGCAGCTGAGGCGAAGCCTCCCCCTAAAACAGCCTCGCACCCCCCCCCCCCCCCCCCCCCCCCGCCCGGCAGGAGCCGGCCCCTCATCATCCTCACAGCTCACACCTGGGCTGCTCCGAGCCCCCCATCATCCTCACAGCTCACACCTGGCGCTGATGCCACTCTCCAACAGCGCCTCTCCCCGTCCAGCACACAGCCCGCTTCTCACAGACACAGAGCCAACAGAAATCTGCTCCGGTGCTGGCTTTTCTGAGTCCGTCTGCTTCCACAATTCAGACACGGACGTGCGCTGATGGCACTGAGGGAAAGCTTTCCAGTGCAACAAAACTGTCATTCTGGTAGCACGCTTTGAGACGCCTTCAGAAAAAGCAGAATCAGCGCCGCCTCCTAAGAGCCCTGCTGAGGAACCCCGCCCTCCTTGGGACACCCAATGCAGCAGAGCTCGAAAAACGAGGGCAAAAGTCAAGCTTGGAGTGGAAAAAGACAATAGAAATACAGCAGCCTTTCAAGAAAGCCTTCACACAGTAATAGTGGGAGCGGTCACATTTCTTCTTTCCTTGCTCTCTGGAATGACATCAATACGAAGTAAAAAACCCACACGAAACACAAGGCAGAGCTGGGATTTGACACGTCTTCCTTTTGGCTCTCGGGATGACAAGCGCCTCTTCCGGGACTGCGACACGCTTTGGGCGCTGGCAGAGAACGGAGGCAAAAGGTGCCAGAGAGCCCTTTCTATCGCCTTCAGCCCTGCAGCTGTTCTGAGGGTTCCAGGGCACAGCTCGGTCCGTTCCTAGATCAAAACCTCACGGCAATATCTTCAGAACTACTACCCATCTCCAGTCGGAACCTTCTACATTCCTGTAAACAAATGAGTGCATAGAGAGGGTTTCTCCCCAGCTGAGTTTAGAGACCAATTCCTATTCTTTAGCAATACCTAGAAAACCGAATGCCTTGCCAGGTTTTAGCATCCTACACCCACTCACCCCTCCCTGTGCATTTGGTGGCAGCTTTGGGTCCCTCTGGGGACGGCACCCAGCGTGACCCCCGCCCCTCGCCCGCCCCCCACCTGCTCCTGCACCGCCGTGGGGCTCCCTCTCCTGGGCACCTTGGGCTGCCCCCAACGGCATCAGAGCCCCGAGTCTTCACCCCGCCTTTCCCTGACCCCCCAAAGAAGGCTCCGAACGAATCCGACTGCCCCGGACAGCAGCGCAGCGCTTCCCCCAAGCCCTTCCCACACGTGCATGGCCCCAGCAAGGGATTCTGCTGCAACAAGAAAGGGGGGGCAGCCCCCAGAAGGCTTGAGGTTCCTGCCCAGCCTCGCTGTCACGGGCCAGGGGCAGCGAGAGAGGGAGCGGCACAGACGGCGGGGACGGCCCGGCACGGAGCGGGGGCCGCTCTCAGCGCGATGCCGGCAAAGCCGCAGCTCCGGCGCTGTCGGCCGCGCTGCTTGAGCGGCACGGGGGGATCCGCCGAGAGCCTCCGGCCCCGCGCGGGGACTCCCGCAAGGGCCCAGGGGCGCCGCGGCTCCGGCCCTCGGGGCTTTATTCTCCGGCAGCCCGAGCCCCGCGGCTGCGGGGCAAAGAAGGAAAGGGGGCACGGGAAGAGAGGAGCGAGAGCAGGGCACGACAAAGGGCGGCGAGGGAGCTCGGGCTGTGCAGGAAAGCGGCACGGGAAGGGAAAGCCCGGGACGAGGGTACACGGAGGCTGGGCACAGGAAGGAGAGAGGGGGAACAGAAGGGAGTAGCGGGCTAGGGACAGGACAGGAAGGAGCCGGCTTTGCGGGGGGAGAGGGAATGGGGGAAAGGAGCGAGAGAAGGCGAAGACGGGGAGAAGGAAGGAGGGCTAGAGAGAGGGACAGGCGGGGAAGCCTCCCAGAGCCCCGGCTGCACCCCGAGCCCGGCCCGGCGCCTCGCCCTGCCCGGGATGCTGCGGCGCTCGGCGGAGCTCGGCTCGCTCCGGAGACGCTCGGCTCGAGTCGGCTCTTGGCGCCTGCATTCGCCTCTTCGGCCGAGCTCGCCTCGCTTCGGCCCAACTCCCAGCCGCTCTGTGCCTTCGGCGCGCCTCGGCTCCGCTCGCCTCGCCTCGGCTCCCCGACGGCGGGCGGGCAAGCGCCGCCGCCTCCCGTTCAGCTCGCCCGGCTCGGGGCTCTCCCCGCTGCCGCGTCCCGCGGGCGGCCCGGCCACGGCGCGGACACGACCGGGAGCGCGGGCTCGGGCAGGAGCTCATTAGGCTGGGAGCGCACTGGCGCTAAGCAGCGCGCACGAGAGCAGCAGGCTCGCTTCGCCTGAGCTCGGCTCGCTTCGCTTCAGGCAGCCTCGGAAGCCTCGCCTCGGTTCGCTCGAGGCCGTCAGGGTCGGCCGCTCTCGCCTTGCTTCGGCCGAGCTCGTGCGATTCCCCCGAAGGCGGCGGCGTTCGGTTGTGGTTTTAGAAATAGCCTCCTCTATCGATTGGATCTCTCTACAGTTAGATTTATATTTCTAGAATACTTCTATTAATCCAAATAAAAACCCCATCTCTAACCAAATAAATACAAGAAAACACCTTCTTTTAAACGGTATGGAAATATTTTTATACTTTGTATAGTTAGACTCACATTTATATTTATCGTTTCTTTTGATGCAATCTATTAATAATTATCTATAATATCTATAAAATTCTAGACATGTATTTAAAGTATTATCTATATTATGTATCGTATCTACTGCTGCAACTGATTTTTTCTTCTAGTTTAAACTTTCTCTGTATGTATTTATGATATCTTTCTAGACTTAGATTTCTACCTTCATATTCTTTGTATTTATCATTTTTATCATCAAAACCCTGCCTATTGACAAGTAAAAAAACCCGCTTTCTTTAACGATCTAAAAAATATTTTTATATTTATAATTTTCCTATTTCTATTTCTAATTTGCTCTCTAGTACGTGATAACATACCTGCTCCTGCACCGCAGTGGGGCTCCCTCTCCTGGGCACCTCGGGGTGCCCCCAGTGGCATCAGAGCCCCGCGTCTTCACCCCCCCCCCCCCCCCCCCCTTTTCCTCTAGTTAGAAACTACACTGGAACTTTTTTCTGGAAACAAAGACATGACCTAAATCCTCTCCCCATGTCCTAGAGAGATAGATGTTCAGTTCTTAGTTGACTGGGCAGCAGTTTCTTCAATAGAATGATAAACAATATGGAAACGTTTTAGCTACAAGCAAATAGGCAAATCGGAACAAGGTCCTGGTGGCCAGCCACTGCAGTTCTTTTGAAGCAATTTTTTAAACAATCAAATACTGATACCACAAAAAATAAAGCAAAAAGCCGACTACTGGCTAAGAAAGAAGGAAAAATTAACTTTGGACGACAACAACAACATTCCAAGGACACAGGCTTTTTTCCAATCTCAGACCTTATTACTACTACCTCTCTTGGGAATTCTCATCGTGGATCCCAAAAGGAATAAATCCCTCAGCGTGTCCTAAAGCACCAAGGAGCTACCTACAAGTGAAGGTGGCTACTTTCAGTGCAGACACAGCTGATGACACAGCCGTAGCACAGTTCTGTGCTGCACAGGGATAGTACTGTCTCCTCTTCTCCAGCAGCTGACTCTCTCCTGCCATGGCTTCTGTAAATGCATCAGAGCACGACCTTAACCACAAACAGGCAAGAAAACACCATCAGAAGTCTTTCATTAAGCAGTACAAGAAGGGTTCCAAGCAGAGACCAACAGAATTTCAAGGAAGCAGTATGCAATTAAAGCCCCTCAGATTTGTTCAAGTAGCCGGCAAAATGGAACCATTCAGAAACGACAAAGAAAACCCCCCCAAGTATTTATACAGGAGTCCTTAATGTCAGAAAGGGGATGACAGGTTATGTTCAGATAAGATGAATGTTTATTTGGATCTATAAATAAACTTCTCTCGTGGTCCTTTGCCAAAAAATAGAACCTACAAGTGAACACCTACACCTGCCTCAAGAGACCTAACGAGCCCCTGGCAGCCACCGGCATCAAAGCGCAGTGGATGTTTCTAATCCAGGCTAAGGAGAACAATGTCACCTTTTGTTCTCTCCAGTTTGTTTCCTCTGCAGTCCTAGCTGCTTCTTATGATTTTTACAGTCTCTGTATCTTCTCGGGCAGCGCTGAGTCTGACGACCGGGATACGAGAGTCCTTCCCTGCCCTACGGAGAGAACCAGGAAAAAAAGTTCAAAAAAGAACAGGGCAGTTTGAAGTTAATACCTCCGACGAGAAGCAGCACCCGACAAACAGAGCAACGGTGAACAAAGCGTGACACCTCCCTGGGGACAGAAGACTTACAAACTCTCCGGGATTTACAATTCCAGTAACCAAGCCCTTCAGCACAGCAGCCAAGTGTCCCATCAGGTGGTGCTGCACCAAAGCACGATCCGAGAGGTTCCAAAGAGTGAAATGCACGTTACTGTCCAAAGACGTAAAATCTTGCAAAATAACAAAACTACAATAGATCTAAACTACAGGGCAAGAGTACAAGTGTTAGCTTGTGGAGCTGGAACCATCCAGGTGAGCAACTGCTAACTGGATCCTCAACAGACTTTGAGGAACCCTTCAGGATACAGAAGGGTTTTCCCCAGAAATTGCACAGGCCGAGTTTTGATAGAAGTACACTTGCCAGATGCTCAGAAACGTCACCCATCCTCCTCCGGGTGTCCTGAGAGAGCTGCGAATGGCTCTCACCTGGTTTGAGCTGGTTCTGTAAGGGCTCAGGCTGAATTTCACCAGATGCAACCAAACTGGGCAACACCCAGTGGGACAGAAGGAACCCAAAGCTTGTTTTACCCAAAGCTTGGGTAAGCAGAGCTCCAGCAAATACTGAGGAAACGGACAGAACGGGGTAACAAATAATAAACATACCTTTTTTTTTTTTTTTCTTTTCAGATGAGCAAAACAATTAAGGAGAAGGTGAAAACCTCACCATGACTGAACATTTCATCACCTGTAAGCTGACCATCCTTAGCATAGAGGACTCCAAATTTAAAATTCACCGATCCCTGGAAAATAAAACCAAATATTATTTGGTGAACAGTCAAACAGAAGACATAAAAATTTGTTTCCTCTAATCTTTGCCTACATCCTACACGTTAGAACATACGTTTTATACCATCTCCTACTACACAATAATTTACCTTTACACTTTGATAGTATAGCATAAAATCATTAACTTAGATGGGTGATCAATTATTATTAAGTTGGTGCTTCAAGTTATTTTTGCTGTCAGGTTCCAAAAACCATGACTTCTTTTTACTGTAACGAGCAATTGATTTAGAAGTCATCAAAAGCCCATCCAAATACAAAGCCGTATTCACCGGACGGGTCTGTGAGCAAGAAGTAGTTAGGCTTGTACTCACCTCTTGCCCTTCAAGAACCAATAAATCCTGTCAACAAAAACAGCATCTTTAGCCCCCTCCTATTAAAGATTCTACAAGGATGATGCTTTTATTGGTGTTTAGAAGTTTGGATTTGAAATGGCCAGTTCAATGGATAAAGAGACAGTTTAAGTAGTATTAGGTTATTATTATTATTATTCTTATTAGCTACTGGAAGAAACAAACCGGTAGGATCTATACTTAATTACTTCTATTTCCAGGAAATCATAAAGAAAAAGAACCAAACCAAAAAAAGTCACTTCCTACCTTTTGTATCTCAGGATGAAAAATGTCTCTTGGGCTCTTCTCCAGTTTCTCCAGACTCCTGGCACTGAAATGCAAGTGAACGAGTGCTTTATAGGAGGGCAAGTGCACATTCCAACCCCGAACCCCCAACCGATGGCAGTTACAGCGCTTACAAAATGAATCCTTCCCAGAGCCTCTGGGAAATGGAACGGTTTGTGCAACTGCCATTTCTTCCCCAAAATACTAACTCCCAACACTTCCTAAATTGAGTTTGCATTTTAAAAACAGAAATTAGGGAGACTCAGGGTGGAGATCAGGTTGAAATTGATTTCCTTCTAAAGCACAGGGGCTCTGTTCCATCACCCTTCACTTTGGCTCCACACGGAATCACAGGGAGCATTTTAGGAGAGCTCAAGAACCAATTCTATTTCTCTCTTTTTTTCTAGTTCTCTCTCTTCCTAAATAATTCAAGGCAAGTCAAATGAAAAAGGACAAGTTCAGCAGCAAATTCACACTTTTCCCCTTTGTCTGCTCAAGAACAGCCTTTAAAACCACTTCTTGCTGCCTTCAACGGTTAAGACTTGCAAAACGGTTTCGCAAGTTTGATAGGTTTATCATAAAAACCACAGAACGCAAGCTCTGAATGACAGGAAAAGGTACACAGGCAAATATCTCAGCTGATGGTGGCTTATTTGTAAACACAGACCTTAACGGAGATTGCACGCAGAATGTTTCAGTGGGACTCGAAGGGAAAAATATTTCCTGAGTACCCTGTAAACAAGAAAAGCTAGGATATATTACAGGACATACCCACGTGTTCTGCATATTCAAATAGGATTATCAATAAAAACACTTAAGAAGGAAGAAAACCAAGGTAATTTTACTCAGCTATATTTACTGCCGATTTAGAGGAAAAAAAAAAAAAAGTGAACCAGAAACGCCTACAGTAGAACTTTAAAACAATTGCTTGGATAAAAGCAGCTCATGGAACATGAAGTAGAAAAAAAGCGAAACCAGTATCAGACCTGCCTATTTTCTTACCATTGCACAAGAAAATCCGACAAGCGGTAGAAAGTCACTGCCTAAAACCGATCCTAGGATGTAACCGAGAACAATGGAGGCATTTGCTAATCTAAACGGAAACCTTTTCCGGACCCTAGTGTCAAATCACACGTTTTGTCTCTCAGCAGCTCGAGGCTGGAGAGCATTTCCCCTGGGGGTCGGGAGGGCAGGGCCACAAGGGGCTGAGTTTGCCGATCGCACCTGTGCCATCAGAAGGATCCTGCCCGGCGCTCCTTGCGCTCGCCATTCTCCGGGCCATCGCTGTGTTTTACTGCTCAGCGATGCCGCTCCATCTGTTTGCGTGGAAGGAAGAGCCACGAGCACTGAGGCACTCAGCAGCCGTGTCATGCCAGCGATGTCGAGCGCTCTCTGCTCGCAAGGCTGAGCACGCCGCGGAGCCGCCTCCGCAGCCGCTCGTCCGCCCCCGCCCGCAGCAGCGGCAGCGGCCCGAGGGAGACGGCTGCAGCTCGGCGGCTCCCGCGCCTCCGCCAGCCCGAGGGCAGCCGCCGCACAGTGACCGCGGCAGCGCCCGGCGCCGCTCGCCGGGGCGGCTCCTGCAGCTCCCGGCCCGCGGCAGCAAAGCACCGCCTGGCGCTCCGCCCGAGCTGAGCCCCCGCCACCGGGACCGCTGAGCGAGGCCGAGGCACCGGGCGGACGCCCCTTCCGCGCCGCTCGGCTCCGTGCGGGCGGCCGGACGGAGGCTTCGCCCCTCCAGCGTCGCTGCCGCGGCTCCGTCCCGCGCGGGACAGGCGCCGGGAGCTCCCCGCACCCAGCCCGCTCCCCCGGCGAGCGGCCGCCTCGGCCCGCCAGCCATTCATATGGCGCGTCGGCCGTTGCGTCAGACGCCGCGCTTTACGGCCGCAGGGCCTGCCGGGAGTTGGAGTCTCGGACTGACAGCCACCGCTCCGTTCTCCGCCACCGGGAGCTGCGCTCCCGCCAGGGGATCAAACGGCTCCTTCGCTCCTGGGCGCGGAAGCACCTTAGGCAGCACCGCCCCTCCCGAATGTCCTTTCTTTTCCACTCCAACTCTTTTTTCTTTTTTTCCACTCTGTTTTTCACCCCCTTTTCCACTTTCGCTCTTTCTTTTTCACTCTCACCCTTTTCCTTTTTCATTTTTTTTCCTCCTTTCTCTTCCTCCTTTTTTTTTCTTCCTTTCCTTTTTCCTTCTTTCTTTCGCTCTTTCTTTCTTTCTGTCTGTCATTCTCTATTTCTTTCTTTCTCTCGCTCTCTTCCTGTCTCTCTCTTTCTTTCTTTCTGTCTGTCTTTCTCTTTCTTTCTCTCTCTCTTTCTTTCTTTCTCTTGCTCTCTTCCGTTCTCTCTCTCTCTTTCTCTCTGTCTCTCTTTCTGTCTCTCTCTCTTTCTTTCTGTCTCTCTTTCTTTCTTTCTCTCTGTCTCTCTCTCTTTCATTCTTTCTCTCTGTCTCTCTCTCTCTCTTTGTCTCTCTGTCTCTCTTTCTTTCTTTCTCTCTTTCTCTCTCTCTCTTTCTTTCTTTCTCTCTGTCTCTCTCTCTGTCTCTCTTTCTTTCTCTCTCTCTCTTTCTTTCTTTCTCTCTGTCTCTCTTTCTGTCTCTCTTTCTTTCTCTCTCTCTCTTTCTTTCTTTCTCTCTGTCTCTCTTTCTGTCTCTCTCTCTTTCTTTCTCTCTCTCTGTCTCTCTCTCTCTTTCTCTCTCTCTCACTCTCTCTCTCTCTTGCTTTCTCTCTCACTCTCTCTCTTTCTTTCTCTCTCACTCTTTCTTTCTTTCTCTCTCTCTCTTTATTTCTCTCTGTCTCTCTGTCTCTCTCTCTCTCTCTTTCTCTCTGTCTCTCTTTCTTTCTTTCTCTCTGTCTCTCTGTCTCTCTTTCTTTCTTTCTTTCTCTCTTTCTCTCTCTTTCTTTCTCTCTTTCTCTCTCTTTCTTTCTCTCTTTCTTTCCCTGTATGTCTAATCTTGGATTTCCATTCTGGCTTTAGGATAAAAAAGCAGCAGTAGAAACGTTCAGGCAGTAGAAACGTTCAGCAGTAGAAACGTTCAGGGGAGTGCAAAAAACCCCAAAACGGTAATGATTTTAGGAAAACTATTTCCTCCATGGGAGCCTGAAATTTTCTACAGCTGCAGGTGACATCGAGCTTTTATTTCTTCTTCTAGATAGTTGATACTTAATACTCTATGTATACAGCGCCCCCTGCCGTCTTCATGGGCGCACTGCAGTCACGGCGCCCTTTGCCGCCTGCATGGGCGCACTGCAGGCACAGCGCCCCCTGCCGTGTGCATGGGCGAACTGCAGGCAGAGTGCCGCCGAATGACGTCACCTCGTCGACACGGCGCCCCGCCCCGGCCCCGCCCCCAGCGCCCCTCGGAAAGACCCCAAGGCGTAGCCGTTTTGCCAGCTGCCTGATCAAAATGCCGACACCCACCTCGAGCCCTAGAAACGATTTCCCGCGACGCCGAACCCTGCAGGCGAACCGGAATGCCATCATCGCAATTGAAACGCCACAGAAAAGCTCGTCGGGGCCGCGCCGCCATCGGTGTTCCGTGCAGGCAGTCCGCATAGACACACCGCCGGGGGCCCTCCGTTCTTCCGCCCTTTTGAGAAGGTCAAACAAACTCCGCCACGCGCCACGCCCAAGAGGGCTGCCTGGCGGCGGCGCCGGGCTGCAGTACCGCGCTCTGCCCACAAGGCGGCAGCACTGCCGCCCACCCCAGCCGGGGGCGCCGCGCGCCTTGGGCCTGCGGGCGGCCAAGGCGGCAAAAAAGAACAGGGGCCATCCCCCCCAAAAACTCCTCGAAAAATAAATGCCCCAAAACAACCAGGAAGAAGAAAAAAATCCTCCTGCCTCTAACCTAATAGGATAAAAAAAAAAAACAAAAAAAAAACCAAACCAAACCCAACAATTTCTTTTAAAAAATATGTAAATATTTTTAAAAATAGTTTTTCATATTAATATTCACCTTTCTATTTATAATGCGTATTGATGTATATTTATACATTTCTATTTATAAATAAATTTCTATTCTATATTACATCTCTCCCTAGTACTTAAATTTATTTCTCTATTTTGATACATATTTTTACATAGTAAGTATATATTTGTTAGGATTTTTGCTTCTGTAACGCTTACATTATTTAAAATAATTCCCCTGCCCCTACCCGGATAAAAGCCAAAAAGAACCCCCTTTAATTTCGACTGCATTTAAATTTGTAAAAAAAATTTTTTTTTTTCATCTTTATATCCACATTTATATTTCAAATGTATATTGATGTGTAATGTTTATTTTTACATTTATAATTTCCGATTTTTTATAAGTTTATATTCTCTTTTACATCTGTTCCTATTTCTTCTATTTATTGACATCTTTTTATTCATATCTTTCTATATTTAATCGGTATTTCTGTGTTAGGATTTTTACTTCTGTAACTCTTCCATTATTTAAAATAAAACCCCTGCCTCTACCCAAATTCAAGCCAAAAAGAACCCCTTTCTTTTCAACTCTATTTCAATCTTTTTTAAAACTGTATCTTTCAGGTTCATATTCACATTGACATTTAAACTGTATATCAATGTCTACTCTTATTTGTATTCTATATTACATCCCTTCCTATTATTTCTATTTCCTTAGGTTTTATATTTATATCTTGATTATCTATCTCAATATTTAGAAACAGGTAAGAGTAATATCTATATTCATATTATTTCAAATAAAAACCCTGCCTCTAACCCAAGAAGAACCCAAAAAACCCCAACCCTTTCCTTTAGACAATATTTGAATAGATTTTACCCCTAGGTTTTCCTATTGATAGTCACATTTCTATTTCTAATGTGTATTGCTTACTGATCCATTTCTCTTTATCAATGTCAATTTATAAATCAATTGATATTCTATATTCCATCTATTCCGAGGACTTATTTCTATATTTTTATACGTATTTTGATTCATTGATTATCTATTTCTGCCTTCAGATTTTCACTTCTGGAACACTTGTATTATTTCAAATAAAACCCCTGCCTCTACTCAAACAAAAGCCAAAAAATTCCCTTTCTTTCCAACTATATTTACATCTTCTTCTATTTCTATTCCCATTTCTCATTTATATTGCCACATAAGGTCATTTCTATTCTATACTACAACTCTTCATATTACTGACATAGATTTAGATTTCAATTTCTATCCATAGTTTCGTCATTTCTCTTTCTAGACTTATGATAGATTTCTATCTTAAGATTCACATTTCTATAATACTTCTATTATTTCAAATAAAACCCCTGCCTCTAACCAAACAAAAACCAAAGACACCCCTTTATCTAAACCATATTTAAAACTCTAAAAATCATCTCATTTTTCATCATTCTCTTCACATTTACTTTTATAATTTTTATTCATTACATTTGTAGCTATTAAACATACTCGAGCGAATACCTTTTAATAGAATAATACATATATAGTATTTTTATATCCTAGATATTCTTTTACTTCTATTTCTTTATATTCAATATTTAGAGAGATCGGTATACGCGTTATATATTTGGAGATCTGGATTTTTATTTTTATATTATTTCTATCTAGAAAAAAAACCCCAGCCTATAACCTAATAAAAAAATCCCAAAGAATCCCCAATTCCTTTTAACTCTATCTAAATATTTTTATATTTACAACCGATCTTTAGATATCTTTGTATACATATACAATAGACTATCATTTCTATAGATTAGCATCTGTTACAATAATATACTATATAGTATAGTTTTATGTGTTTATCTATTTGTTTTCTATATTTATGTTTACCACTATCATTTTATATTTGGTTTTATATTGATATTTATTTCTACTTTAATTAATCTATATATTAGACCGTATCAATTCATTAACCCAACGCATCAGAACCACACAAATACCGCACCTTCGGCAGCACCGGTACGCAGCCCACGCTCATCCCATCGCAGCGTATCCAAACCAAACCTATTTCTAGGACTAACAGAACAAAGACCCCACAACATTTAACCCTAAGAAAAACTCAAATCAACCGAACTGTCAAGACATTTGAAATCCCACTATAACTAGCCCAAAAGCTCCGTACATTCTCATCATAAACTTCCTCCTCAACCAATGGCTCAAAACCCCAAAAAACTCAGATACACATGGAAAATGACAGAACTGCTAGTCAAAACAAACACCCATGAAAAATTAAATCCAACCAACTCACTAAACTCAAAACCCTACAACTGACCCTAAACATTACTAAAAAAAGCCCCCAAAGCTCTACCTTGAGGCTAACTCACAAATAATAACCAATCATCTAGAAAGGTTATCTTCCAAATTTTAAAACAACTCATTAAAAGCATGAAAATAAAAAAAATCGAAACTATTAAAATACTAAAAAATATCACTACCCAAATTGAAAGACACATTGCCTCTAGAAACCCACCGTCAACAAACGCCCCTGTCCCCCAAAAGAAAACCAGAAACAAAACAGCAAAGCAGAAAGAAATCGGAACTTAGGAACGCTAAAACCAGAACGTTCAAGAAGTTCCACCATATCCCTGATCGTACACCGACTACAAACAACGTGAAACGATACAAACAATTCTTAAAGACCGCCTTAAAACCACTACATTAAAAACCCTTTCACCAATTCAAAACTGCATTGAACAAAAGCCATCTCATAAATTAACACCCAAAACTCCAGCAGCCCAGCTGGCCCTACCAAATCTCTCTGTTGATACACACAGTAAACAAAACCAAAATCCCAGGAATGCCTATCAGAAGTCTAGGAAAGAAACCTCTTGAAATTTATCCTACCTCAAATACAAACCAACCCGTCCAGAAAGTTAGCTTCACTCAAAAAAACTATTTACACAGAGGTAATAAGACCAAGAAATAAAACAACACACCATATAACGAACCACCAACGAATACAACAGCGAAGGAAAAAAAAAACCCCACGTTTTTTTCTTTTTTTTTATTTCAACTAGCTTCCTTTATTAGCTAGAACCAAAGATTTTGCCAGGGCTGTAACAACAACAACAACTTCTTTTTCTTCTTCTCCTTCTGAAATGTCCCTTCTCCTTCCCAAATTCCTTACAACTTCTGCGTTTGAATCCAAGCCAAAAGCAAAATTCGTGCACTTGTGAGTCCGGTGCTCCTGTCAGATTCTGTCTCCCTCCACATCTTCTTACACTTTCAGTCTGAACGCTGTCCTGCCCTGATGAGTTTGACAGAAGAATTGGCACATGTTAAGAGAGCATTTCCCTCCCTCCCTCCCTCCCTCCCTCCCCAGAGCTGGTTTCCTTAGCGCATTTCAATCGATCCCAGGCCCGCAATGATGCGCGCTCTGCCGGAAAGGGGAAACACGTGCTAGTGAACAGCAGCTCAGAAACAATTCTTTTCTAATGTTACCTGCTCTACTTGACTGCTCGCTAACACAAGTCTCATTTTACCATTGCAGGGAGAAGGCTGTAGGAAAACGTCTGATGAGCAGCCACAAAAGGCCTCGCTCCCTGCTACACAGCCTGCAACAACCTCGGCAGAGCGGAGCAGCCAAATCACCGCACTCTCCTTGCCGTGGGCAAGGGTAGAAGATGACTGGGGGAGGCACATAAAAAGAAGGGAAACGCTCCTATAAATGCACAGCCATTTGCTTTCAGAAGCCCAGAGTTCAGGATCTTCTCTAGGAAGCCAGACGTGACATGATATTTCTAAGATTTTCTTCTTCATCGAAGGAAATGTACGTACATACACACTCTTACAAACGTACCTACGGTTCTGGGGTTTTTTTTCTTCTGAAGCTCCAAGAATGATTTCCCACCTTGATTCATTCAGAAGAAACGGCCCCTGTGACTCAGGTCAGAAGGGCGGCCTGCGTTTTTGATCACGACGGCTTTTGGCTTTACCCTGTGAGCAGGAGCAGCCAGAGCTGAGGCTCAGCAGAGGCTGACCCCGGCCAGCCCCTTCCTCCCTTCCCTGTGTGTCACAATGACTTCCAGGCAGAAGGATGCAAAGCAGGTTTGTGTCTTTTCTCTTCAGTGCCAAGAGGTAAAAGATGTAGGCTTTGAAATAACTAATGACCCTCTCTTGGAACTCTCCCAAGGACAGTTTGAAAGCAAAGACAGAAGATTGCTGCTAAATCCATATGGGATAAGGATGAGAGCAGCAAGGATCCGAGGCCAGCAGCGTTGCCAGGCAGTGTCACGTCCCTGCCACCTCGTGACAAGGCACACAGCTGCAAAGCCCCAAAGCCTGCAAGCCCTGCAGCTGCCGCACGGATGGACCTGGTTCCCTTCCCAGGTGCCCAGAGGGACACCTGAGGGCAGGTGTCGTCCCCCGCCCCCTGAGGGCGCACCCAGAGCCCCGGGCAGGGACGGAGTCACTGACGGCTCTCTGGGGACGAGACCCTCCCTGCAGGTGACACCGGCTTGTCCTCTCCCTGTGGCACAGGGACCTCCAGGCTCTAGGACCAGCCTCATTTTGTCAGCATCCAGGTGCTGTGCTAGAGCCAGAGGGGTCAAGGCTTTCCAGAACCATAGGATCCGTAGCATCCTTGCGGTTGGAAAAGCCTTCTAAGGACATCGAGCCCAGCTGCTGCCCCCCCAAATCAGGTCCCTAAACACCACATCTTGACATCCTTGACATGTCTCCAGGCATGGGGACTTCCCTGGGCTCCTATGCCTGAGCACCCTTTCAGTGAAAAAATTTTCCCTCCAATCCAATCTAAGCCTTCCCTGCTGCAAGTTGAGGCCATTTCCTTTTGCCGTGTCACTTCTTACCTGGGAGACCTCGGTACTTCAACCTTACCTGCTCCTTCCCTAGGCGGTCTCTGGCTTGGCCGGAGGAGGAGAGGAGGAACACTCCCACCACAGGAATGGCAGCTCAGGAGGTCCCACACCAAGGCCAGGGGGAGCAGCCGTCCTCGCCAGAGCTCGCACGTCCCTTCTTCTCAGAGATTGGCTCTGCTTTTCCTCCTGGGCAGATCTCTGCTGAGTGCTTCACAATTGCCTGTTTGGAGGAGGGGGGGAAAAGAGGTTAGCCAAGTTTTTTATCCAGACTTAGCTGCTGGCTTTGCCTCCTCCTGACTTCCTTCTGCTAGGAAAACAGCTGCCTTTGGACTTCTAGGGGCAACTTGCACGTCATGCCTGAAAAGGAACTACAGAAAAGCGCCTCATTTATAAAGCCTCAGCCAAGAAGACAGATGCAGCTGCAGCTTCGCCATGCCCACTGCCTGCAGAGCCGGCAGGCACCAGGCCAGCTCTGCTCCTCCTTCAAGTTGTTCCCAAAGCTGCTGGAAGAACTGAAGGCTACTTTGGCCTTCCATTGCTCGGCTTGTCCCGAGAAAGAGCTTTGAGTGTTGTTACCCCTCCAGAAAGGAAGGGCCTTTCTGTCTCACACGCTCGGTGACACAAGGCCACGCAGCCTCTGCTCCAGGTGGGAAGGGCTTCCTTCCTCCTCTGGCACCCGGCTGGCACAGGGCACAGGTTGCTCAGAGGTCCTGGGGCTGCCGCCCCATCGCTGCAAGTGTTCAAGGCCCGTCGGTGCTCTGCGATGAGGCTCTGAGCAAGCTGCTCGATGGAAGCACGTCCCTGCCCACGGCGGCAGCAGCCTTGGAATGAGGTGATCTTTAGAGCCCCTTGCAACCTGAATTCTTCCATGATTCTGGGAACTGAAAAAAGCGGGGAAAGAAATCTGTAAAGGTCACTAAATGCATCCAAGCACATCCCCAAGGATCCAATCCTCAGCAGCCCATGCAAGGCAAGGTCAGAGCTCTCTGCCCACCGAGGACACGGCAAGCAGCACGGACCTTTCTCCCACTCTCCAGCACGGAGAAGTGGGAAGCCAGAGGGAGTCCGTCTGTTTACAGACACCGGAGGGCGGCGGGACGGGGCGGGGGGGGACGTGGTGGGCGGTCTTACCTTGCAAAGCTGGCGGCAGAAAGGGCGGGCAGCGCCGCCGCCCCGCCGGGATTTTCCGGCCCGCCGTCGCTTCCGCCGCCTGGAGAGGCGCGTGCGCGGGCTCGGGGGGGGTGCAGCCCCGTTCCCGTTCCGACAGCGTTCGCCCGCCCCCGCTCGCTGCCCCCGGCCCGCGGAGCGCTGCGACCGCGCCTCCGCCGCCCGCCGAAAGCGGCCCCGCCGGGCCGCCCCCCACCCCCCCGGCCATTCTTCTCAGCCATCGTGTCCCTTTTGCACTCCTGAACGTCTTTCACCCCTCCCGGCCATTTACGAGCCCGCCCCGCCCGCCGCTCGCTCCCGCCCCGCCCGCCCCTCGCTCCCGGCCCGCCCGCCCCTCGCTCCCGCCCCTCGCCCTTGCCTCGCTCGGCAGCCGCGTCCTTGCCCCGCCCCCGGCAGCCAGCGGCGAGGGGCAGGGCGCTGGCTCGGGGGGCTGCAGTACCGGGCTCTGGCCACAGGGCGGCAGACTCCCGGGTCCCCGATATCCCCGCCCTTTTGGCCGCCATTTTGAGAAGGTCAAAAAAAAAAAATCCCGCGACATTGGTGACACGCCACTCCCAACATGGCGGCCAAGAGAGGACCCTCCCCCTCGGGCGAGAGAGGCGGTTACTCACATGCCGGTCAGAAACACGCCAAAATACGCCCGCCCGCGGCGCCGCTGACCACACAGCCCGTGTCGGGCACACCTGAAACGAGAGAGAAAATCCCGCCGAGGCCGCGCCGGCGTCGGTGTTCCGTGCAGGCAGTCGGCATAGACACACCGGGGTCCTCCGCTTTCCCGCCCTTTTGGCCGCCATTTTCAGAAGGTCAAACAAACTCCCGCGACAGTGGTGACGCGCCACTCCCAACATGGCGGCCGAGAGAGGACCCCCCCCCCCCCCCCCTCGGGCGAGAGAGGCGGTTACTCACATGCCGGTCCAAAACACGCCAAAATACGCCCGCCCGCGGCGCCACTGACCACACAGCCCGTGTCGGGTACACCTAAAACGCCACAAAAATCCCGCCGGGACTGCGCCGGTGTCGGTGTTCCGTGCAGGCAGTCCGCATAGACACACCGGGGTCCTCCGCTTTCCCGCCCTTTTGGCTGCCATTTTCAGAAGGTCAAACAAACTCCCGCGACAGTGGTGACGCGCCACTCCCAACATGGCGGCCGAGAGAGGACCCCTCGGCCGAGAGAGGCGGTTACTCACATGCCGGTCAGAAACACGCCAAAATACGCCCGCCCGCGGCGCCGCTGACCCCACAGCCCGTGTCAGGTACACCTGAAACGCCACAAAAATCCCGCCGGGACTGCGCCGGCGTCGGTGTTCCGTGCAGGCAGTCCGCATAGACACACCGCCGGGGGCCCTCCGTTCTTCCGCCCTTTTCGCCGCCATTTTCAGAAGGTCAATCAAACTCCGCCACGCGCCACGCCCAAGAGGGCTGCCTGGCGGCGGCGCCGGGCTGCAGTACCGCGCTCTGCCCACAAGGCGGCAGCACTGCCGCCCACCCCAGCCGGGGGCGCCGCGCGCCTTGGGCCTGCGGGCGGCCAAGGCGGCAAAAAAGAACAGGGGCCATCCCCCCCAAAAACTCCTCGAAAAATAAATGCCAAAAACCTGCCTCTTACCAAACAAGAACCAAATAAGCCCCCTTTCTTTCATGCCTTCTTGAAATAAATTTGATAGTTCTAGTTTTTCTAGTTCTATTCACACGCATATTTAGACCGGACAGTGATGTGTTACGTCGTTTATACCATCTATTATGCCTATTCCTATTATCTGTATTTATTCATACTTTGTGGTTTTAGCAATATCATTATATATTGATTGTATATTTCTCGACTTCCATTTAGATTTCTATCATACTTTTATTCTTCCAAAAAAAAATCCCATCTCTAACCAAACAAATACCAAAAAACCCTTCTTTTCAACTCTATTGAAATAGTTTTATATTTAGAGCTTGCATAATTATATTCACTTTTATAGTCACCGTTTATACTGATGCATTCCATTCATCATTACATAGCACATATCTATTATTCACATCATAGAGATAAATCATTATTTTTATCATGTACCAAATCTACTGCTACAACTTCTTTTTTCTAATAGTTTCAATTTTTATATCCATCTTGATGTATTCATGAGATCTTTTTACAAGTAGATTTCTACCTTTCTATCATTTGTATTTGTAGCTTTTATAATAAAACCCCTGCTTTTGCCAAGTAAAAAACAAAACCATCCTTTCTTTTAAACTACTTTTAATAATGTTGTTGTATTTACAGTTACCATATCTATAATGTTTTACATATTATATCATAGCGATGTACTAGATTTATAGCTGTTTCCTATAATATACCATCATAAGATATATACGGTATCGCTTGTATTACGTGTTGTATGGATTTATGTCACTTTACATTTACAATCCTTTAATAATTTGATATATATATATATATCTGCATAGATTCGCAACACATTTCTAGATTTAAAATTTCCTTTGAGCTGTGTTTATATTTAGCATCTCTATTGATATATCTATCAACATACACAATGCTCTTTGAAAAATACAATATCTTATTGGAATATATCATGACTTAAGTTACCTGTTAAATTTTAAATAGAGATCGAATAGATCAAAATAAAAGTTGATTCCCATTTCTACACATCTACTCGTTTTGTTTAAAGATAGCTATCCTTAGAATTTTACATTTAAAATCCAATTCCTAAATGCAATGACAAAACAAACAGCATCGAATTCCCACCAATGTCTTCCAAAACCATCAAGATACCTCCACCAGCCAAACGACTGCCAGCGAAAAAAACACACAACACTCTTTTCACTAACAGTTCTCATCACAGCAGAAAAATGGAACCAAACGAAAAGAAAACCCTGGAGAAACACACGCAGCAAATCACAAAAACCTCTAAAAAAACCCAAACCAACTCGCTCAACTCCAATCAGTGCCACTGACCCTGAACGTTATTTTAAAAATTAACCGAAGTTCTACATCTACACTAACTCAAAGAATAAGCAATACTCTGTCAAAAGAACTTTAGAAAGCGAACTAATGAACGAAATAGAAAAAAACCAAAAAATCTCAACCACTAAAAAATAAGAAAATAACTACCCAAAAAAAAAAACAACCCTACTTAAAAAGACCCACCATATAAATACCCACGTTCCCAAAAATAAAACTGATCAATAACCACCAAATACGTCAAAGGACAACAAGAAACGAAAAGAAAAAAAAAAAAAAAGAAAAAAAAAAACCAAAAGAAAATACATTTGTAAAACAAAAGTCCCCCAAACCAAAGCAACTTTAATTTACATCAAAAAATTATTCCCAACTGAAGAATAAACGCATAGAGCCTCATTCGATCAAAATAAAAATACCACCCAGAAATAAACACAAAGCCGAAAGAGAAACGTAACCATTGACAAGATCTCCCAAAGGATCCGTCACAATAAAACGTACACTACAATCAAGCAAACCAAAGAAATAAAAGCCCTGGAAGACGAGAAACACAAACGCAATTAGAGAGATTTTAAAAACCCCGCTGCTATTAACGACACGACGCCACCTCGAACCCACCGAAACAAACGCTACACGCCCACGCTAATAAAAGCCACCGCGACAGAGTTAAAATCCGAGCCGCTGCTTCACGCAACGACCCGTAGAAACCATTGCACGCCTTTAAAAGCAGAATAGCCCGGCAAAAAAAAATATCCGACTACAGAACTCGATTCAAACCAAACCTTTATCGTCACCACCCGAAGAACCGAGAACCGTACCGGTCAGGAAGAACGCCATAGCCCTTAGCGCACACCCACTGCGACCAGAACAAACCCGTGCGATCGATCCCTACAAAGCCACCTCCGAACCACGACACCCCAGAACTTGCGGCAGCCCAACCCCGCGCTGCCGGCCCCGGACGGAGCGCGGCTCCCGGCGGCAAAGCGGCTCCTCCGGCGGCTGCTCCGGCGCGCAGGGGCGGCACCGCCCCGGAGACCCCCCCGCCCCCGCCCGCTCCCCCTGCCCGGGGGGCCCCGGCGGCGCCCGAGCCCCGCGCCCGGAGCGGACAGAGCGGCCGGCACCGGCCGGGCCGGCGCAGCAGCGCCCGCGCCGCCTCTGCCGCCCTTGGCCGGCCCGGCGCCAGCTGCCCTCGGCTCCGCACGGCGGCTCGCACCGGCAAAGCGGCTCCGCCGCTGCCGCGCCAAATTCCCCGTGCGCCTCGGCACCCGCCCGGCCCGGGCCGGCAGCGCTCCCGAGCGGCAACGCTCCGGCCCGGGCCGCGGCCACAAGAAGCGCCCTCAAATGCAGCGGCACAGCCCGACTGCAGCCCTGCAAACGCCGCCAGAGCTGCGGCTTCCCGCAACTCAACCCCGAAACTGACGCCGCGGGCGGCGCTCACCTCGCTTCAACAAGGGCAAAGAAATGGCTTCTCCCCTTCAAGTTCATCCCCTAGGAGAGCAGAAAAGAAGGGGCTTTCCTCCAATGAAATCCTTCAAGCCATGTGCAAAGGGGGATTTTGACCTCCATTCAAACCCTTGCAAAGGAGGGACACCAGCGCTGTCCCCTCCATTTAAACCTTAGGATGATGAAAATGGGCTGGCTACCTTCCAATCAAAGCCATCCGATGACAACAATACTTTGCCCATTCCCGTTCAAATGGAACGCAGGGATTCCCTGTCACCCCTGGGATACCCCTAACAGCCGGGAAAAGGCAGCTTTTCCTTCAACCGACATCCTTGGAACCGCAAGCGAAAGCGGATCCCCCCCAGTTCCAACACAGACAATATTAGGAGAGTAGCTGCTTGCCTCTCCTTCATTTCTTTTGTCTTCACAAGCTCCCTTTTTGTTCCTGGGGAAGCGGGGAGGGGGGACTGCCAAGATCCAATTGAAAAGGGAAAGGACCAAAGTCCCCGCTCCAAATCCACACGCGCTCACCCGTTCGGCTGCTGCTTCCCGGCACAAAGATTCGTCCCTCGGCACCTCCTTGAAGCGATGCTCCGCGGATCCAAGCGCGTATCCAGGTGTTCGCCCAGACGCTGCCAGAAGCTCTCGCAGTCCTTCCATGAGACAGCCCCGGGAGCCCCCCCATGAACCCCTCTACTCAGCAGCTCCATGCAAAAGGGAGCTGAAGCGAAGCCTCCCCCTAAAACAGCCTCGCACCCCCCCCCCCCCCCCCCGGCAGGAGCCGGCCCCTCATCATCCTCACAGCTCACACCTGGCGCTGCTCCGAGCCCCCCATCATCCTCACAGCTCACACCTGGCGCTGATGCCACTCTCCAACAGCGCCTCTCCCCGTCCAGCACACAGCCCGCTTCTCACAGACACAGAGCCAACAGAAATCTGCTCCGGGTGCTGGCTGTTCTTAGTCCGTCTGCTTCCACAATTCAGACACGGACGTGCGCTGATGGCACTGAGGGAAAGCTTTCCAGTGCACAAAACTGTCATTCTGGTAGCACGCTTTGAGACGCCTGCAGAAAAAGCAGAATCAGCGCCGCCTCCTAAGAGCCCTGCTGAGGAACCCCGCCCTCCTTGGGACACCCCCAATGCAGCAGAGCTCGAAAAACGAGGGCAAAAGTCAAGCTTGGAGTGGAAAAAGACAATAGAAATACAGCAGCCTTTCAAGAAAGCCTTCACACAGTAATAGTGGGAGCCGGTCACGTTTCTTCTTTCCTTGCTCTCTGGAATGACATCAATACGAAGTAAAAAACCCACACGAAACACAAGGCAGAGCTGGGATTTGACACGTCTTCCTTTTGGCTCTCGGGATGACAAGCGCCTCTTCCGGGACTGCGACACGCTTTGGGCGCTGGCAGAGAACGGAGGCAAAAGGTGCCAGAGAGCCCTTTCTATCGCCTTCAGCCCCTGCAGCTGTTCTGAGGGTTCCAGGGCACAGCTCGGTCCGTTCCTAGATCAAAACCTCACGGCAATATCTTCAGAACTACTACGCATCTCCAGTCGGAACCTTCTACATTCCTGTAAACAAATGAGTGCATAGAGAGGGTTTCTCCCCAGCTGAGTTTAGAGACCAATTCCTATTCTTTAGCAATACCTAGAAAACCGAATGCCTTGCCAGGTTTTAGCATCCTACACCCACTCACCCCTCCCTGTGCATTTGGTGGCAGCTTTGGGTCCCTCTGGGGGACGGCACCCAGCGTGACCCCCGCCCCTCGCCCGCCCCCCACCTGCTCCTGCACCGCCGTGGGGCTCCCTCTCCCGGGCACCTTGGGCTGCCCCCAACGGCATCAGAGCCCCGAGTCTTCACCCCGCCTTTCCCTGACCCCCAAAGAAGGCTCCGAACGAAGCCGACTGCCCCGGACAGCAGCGCAGCGCTTCCCCCAAGCCCTTCCCACACGTGCATGGCCCCAGCAAGGGATTCTGCTGCAACAAGAAAGGGGGGGCAGCCCCCAGAAGGCTTGAGGTTCCTGCCCAGCCTCGCTGTCACGGGCCAGGGGCAGCGAGAGAGGGAGCGGCACAGACGGCGGGGACGGCCCGGCACGGAGCGGGGGCCGCTCTCAGCGCGATGCCGGCAAAGCCGCAGCTCCGGCGCTGTCGGCCGCGCTGCTTGAGCGGCACGGGGGGATCCGCCGAGAGCCTCCGGCCCCGCGCGGGGACTCCCGCAAGGGCCCAGGGGCGCCGGGCTCCGGCCCTCGGGGCTTTATTCTCCGGCAGCCCGAGCCCCGCGGCTGCGGGGCAAAGAAGGAAAGGGGGCACGGGAAGAGAGGAGCGAGAGCAGGGCACGACAAAGGGCGGCGAGGGAGCTCGGGCTGTGCAGGAAAGCGGCACGGGAAGGGAAAGCCCGGGACGAGGGTACACGGAGGCTGGGCACAGGAAGGAGAGAGGGGGAACAGAAGGGAGTAGCGGGCTAGGGACAGGACAGGAAGGAGCCGGCTTTGCGGGGGGAGAGGGAATGGGGGAAAGGGAGCGAGAGAAGGCGAAGACGGGGAGAAGGAAGGAGGGCTAGAGAGAGGGACAGGCGGGGAAGCCTCCCAGAGCCCCGGCTGCACCCCGAGCCCGGCCCGGCGCCTCGCCCTGCCCGGGATGCTGCGGCGCTCGGCGGAGCTCGGCTCGCTCCGGAGACGCTCGGCTCCAGTCGGCTCTTGGCGCCTCAACTCGGCTCTTGGCGCCTGCATTCGCCTCTTCGGCCGAGCTCGCCTCGCTTCGGCCCAACTCCCAGCCGCTCTGTGCCTTCGGCGCGCCTCGGCTCCGCTCGCCTCGCCTCGGCTCCCCGACGGCGGGCGGGCAAGCGCCGCCGCCTCCCGTTCAGCTCGCCCGGCTCGGGGCTCTCCCGCTGCCGCGTCCCGCGGGCGGCCCGGCCACGGCGCGGACACGACCGGGAGCGCGGGCTCGGGCAGGAGCTCATTAGGCTGGGAGCGCACTGGCGCTAAGCAGCGCGCACGAGAGCAGCAGGCTCGCTTCGCCTGAGCTCGGCTCGCTTCGCTTCAGGCAGCCTCGGAAGCCTCGCCTCGGTTCGCTCGAGGCCGTCAGGGTCGGCCGCTCTCGCCTTGCTTCGGCCGAGCTCGTGCGATTCCCCCGAAGGCGGCGGCGTTCGGTTGTGGTTTTAGAAATATCCTCCTCTATCGATTGGATCTCTCTACAGTTAGATTTATATTTCTAGAATACTTCTATTAATCCAAATAAAAACCCCATCTCTAACCAAATAAATACAAGAAAACACCTTCTTTTAAACGGTATGGAAATATTTTTATACTTTGTATAGTTAGACTCACATTTATATTTATCGTTTCTTTTGATGCAATCTATTAATAATTATCTATAATATCTATAAAATTCTAGACATGTATTTAAAGTATTATCTATATTATGTATCGTATCTACTGCTGCAACTGATTTTTTCTTCTAGTTTTAAACTTTCTCTGTATGTATTTATGATATCTTTCTAGACTTAGATTTCTACCTTCATATTCTTTGTATTTATCATTTTTATCATCAAAACCCTGCCTATTGACAAGTAAAAAAAACCGCTTTCTTTAACGATCTAAAAAATATTTTTATACTTATAATTTTCATATTTCTATTTCTAATTTGCTCTCTAGTACGTGATAACATACCTGCTCCTGCACCGCAGTGGGGCTCCCTCTCCTGGGCACCTCGGGGTGCCCCCAACGGCATCAGAGCCCCGCGTCTTCACCCCCCCCCCCCCCCCCCCTTTTCCTCTAGTTAGAAACTACACTGGAACTTTTTTCTGGAAACAAAGACATGACCTAAATCCTCTCCCCATGTCCTAGACAGATAGATGTTCAGTTCTTAGTTGACTGGGCAGCAGTTTCTTCAATAGAATGATAAACAATATGGAAAGGTTTTAGCTACAAGCAAATAGGCAAATCGGAACAAGGTCCTGGTGGCCAGCCACTGCAGTTCTTTTGAAGCAATTTTTTAAACAATCAAATACTGATACCACAAAAAATAAAGCAAAAAGCTGACTACTGGCTAAGAAAGAAGGAAAAATTAACTTTGGACGACAACAACAACATTCCAAGGACACAGGCTTTTTTCCAATCTCAGACCTTATTACTACTACCTCTCTTGGGAATTCTCATCGTGGATCCCAAAAGGAATAAATCCCTCAGCGTGTCCTAAAGCACCAAGGAGCTACCTACAAGTGAAGGTGGCTACTTTCAGTGCAGACACAGCTGATGACACAGCAGTGGCACAGTTCCGTGCTGCACAGGGATAGTACTGTCTCCTCTTCTCCAGCAGCTGACTCTCTCCTGCCATGGCTTCTGTAAATGCATCAGAGCACGACCTTAACCACAAACAGGCAAGAAAACACCATCCGAAGTCTTTCATTAAGCAGTACAAGAAGGGTTCCAAGCAGAGACCAACAGAATTTCAAGGAAGCAGTATGCAATTAAACCCCCTCAGATTTGTTCAAGTAGCCGGCAAAATGGAACCATTCAGAAATGACAAAGAAAACCCCCCCAAGTATTTATACAGGAGTCCTTAATGTCAGAAAGGGGATGACAGGTTATGTTCAGATAAGATGAATGTTTATTTGGATCTATAAATAAACTTCTCTCGTGGTCCTTTGCCAAAAAATAGAACCTACAAGTGAACACCTACACCTGCCTCAAGAGACCTAACGAGCCCCTGGCAGCCACCGGCATCAAAGCGCAGTGGATGTTTCTAATCCAGGCTAAGGAGAACAATGTCACCTTTTGTTCTCTCCAGTTTGTTTCCTCTGCAGTCCTAGCTGCTTCTTATGATTTTTACAGTCTCTGTATCTTCTCGGGCAGCGCTGAGTCTGACGACCGGGATACGAGAGTCCTTCCCTGCCCTACGGAGAGAACCAGGAAAAAAAGTTCAAAAAAGAACAGGGCAGTTTGAAGTTAATACCTCCGACGAGAAGCAGCACCCGACAAACAGAGCAACGGTGAACAAAGCGTGACACCTCCCTGGGGACAGAAGACTTACAAACTCTCCGGGATTTACAATTCCAGTAACCAAGCCCTTCAGCACAGCAGCCAAGTGTCCCATCAGGTGGTGCTGCACCAAAGCACGATCCGAGAGGTTCCAAAGAGTGAAATGCACGTTACTGTCCAAAGACGTAAAATCTTGCAAAATAACAAAACTACAATAGATCTAAACTACAGGGCAAGAGTACAAGTGTTAGCTTGTGGAGCTGGAACCATCCAGGTGAGCAACTGCTAACTGGATCCTCAACAGACTTGGAGGAACCCTTCAGGATACAGAAGGGTTTTCCCCAGAAATTGCACAGGCCGAGTTTTGATAGAAGTACACTTGCCAGATGCTCAGAAACGTCACCCATCCTCCTCCGGGTGTCCTGAGAGAGCTGCGAATGGCTCTCACCTGGTTTGAGCTGGTTCTGTAAGGGCTCAGGCTGAATTTCACCAGATGCAACCAAACTGGGCAACACCCAGTGGGACAGAAGGAACCCAAAGCTTGTTTTACCCAAAGCTTGGGTAAGCAGAGCTCCAGCAAATACTGAGGAAACGGACAGAACGGGGTAACAAATAATAAACATACTTTTTTTTTTTTTTTTTTTTTTTCTTTTCAGATGAGCAAAACAATTAAGGAGAAGGTGAAAACCTCACCATGACTGAACATTTCATCACCTGTAAGCTGACCATCCTTAGCATAGAGGACTCCAAATTTAAAATTCACCGATCCCTGGAAAATAAAACCAAATATTATTTGGTGAACAGTCAAACAGAAGACATAAAAATTTGTTTCCTCTAATCTTTGCCTACATCCTACACGTTAGAACATACGTTTTATACCATCTCCTACTACACAATAATTTACCTTTAAACTTTGATAGTATAGCATAAAATCATTAACTTAGACGGGTGATCAATTATGATTAAGTTGGTGCTTCAGGTTATTTTTGCTGTCAGGTTCCAAAAAACATGACTTCTTTTTACTGTAACGAGCAATTGATTTAGAAGTCATCAAAAGCCCATCCAAATACAAAGCCGTATTCACCGGACGGGTCTGTGAGCAAGAAGTAGTTAGGCTTGTACTCACCTCTTGCCCTTCAAGAACCAATAAATCCTGTCAACAAAAACAGCATCTTTAGCCCCCTCCTATTAAAGATTCTACAAGGATGATGCTTTTATTGGTGTTTAGAAGTTTGGATTTGAAATGGCCAGTTCAATGGATAAAGAGACAGTTTAAGTAGTATTAGGTTATTATTATTATTATTCTTATTAGCTACTGGAAGAAACAAACCAGTAGGATCTATACTTAATTACTTCTATTTCCAGGAAATCATAAAGAAAAAGAACCAAACCAAAAAAAGTCACTTCCTACCTTTTGTATCTCAGGATGAAAAATGTCTCTTGGGCTCTTCTCCAGTTTCTCCAGACTCCTGGCACTGAAATGCAAGTGAACGAGTGCTTTATCGGAGGGCAAGTGCACATTCCAACCCCGAACCCCCAACCGATGGCAGTTACAGCGCTTACAAAATGAATCCTTCCCAGAGCCTCTGGGAAATGGAACGGTTTGTGCAACTGCCATTTCTTCCCCAAAATACTAACTCCCAACACTTCCTAAACTGAGTTTGCATTTTAAAAACAGAAATTAGGGAGACTCAGGGTGGAGATCAGGTTGAAATTGATTTCCTTCTAAAGCACAGGGGCTCTGTTCCATCACCCTTCACTTTGGCTCCACACGGAATCACGGGGAGCATTTTAGGAGGGCTCAAGAACCAATTCTATTTCTCTCTTTTTTCTAGTTCTCTCTCTTCCTAAATAATTCAAGGCAAGTCAAATGAAAAAGGACAAGTTCAGCAGCAAATTCACACTTTTCCCCTTTGTCTGCTCAAGAACAGCCTTTAAAACCACTTCTTGCTGCCTTCAACGGTTAAGACTTGCAAAACAGTTTCGCAAGTTTGATAGGTTTATCATAAAAACCACAGAACGCAAGCTCTGAATGACAGGAAAAGGTACACAGGCAAATATCTCAGCTGATGGTGGCTTATTTGTAAACACAGACCTTAATGGAGATTGCACGGAGAATGTTTCAGTGGGACTCTAAGGGAAAAATATTTTCTGAGTACCCTGTAAACAAGAAAAGCTAGGATATATTACAGGACATACCCACGTGTTCTGCATATTCAAATAGGATTATCAATAAAAACACTTAAGAAGGAAGAAAACCAAGGTAATTTTACTCAGCTATATTTACTGCCGATTTAGAGGAAAAAAAAAAAAAAAAAGTGAACCAGAAACGCCTACAGTAGAACTTTAAACCAATTGCTTGGATAAAAGCAGCTCATGGAACATGAAGTAGAAAAAAAGCGAAACCAGTATCAGACCTGCCTATTTTCTTACCATTGCACAAGAAAATCCGACAAGCGGTAGAAAGTCACTGCCTAAAACCGATCCTAGGACGTAACCGAGAACAATGGAGGCATTTGCTAATCTAAACGGAAACCTTTTCCGGACCCTAGTGTCAAATCACACGTTTTGTCTCTCAGCAGCTCGAGGCTGGAGAGCATTTCCCCTGGGGGTCGGGAGGGCAGGGCCACAAGGGGCTGAGTTTGCCGATCGCACCTGTGCCATCAGAAGGATCCAGCCCGGCGCTCCTTGCGCTCGCCATTCTCCGGGCCATCGCTGTGTTTTACTGCTCAGCGATGCCGCTCCATCTGTTTGCGTGGAAGGAAGAGCCACGAGCACTGAGGCACTCAGCAGCCGTGTCATGCCAGCGATGTCGAGCGCTCTCTGCTCGCAAGGCTGAGCCCGCCGCGGAGCCGCCTCCGCAGCCGCTCGTCCGCCCCCGCCCGCAGCAGCGGCAGCGGCCCGAGGGAGACGGCTGCAGCTCGGCGGCTCCCGCGCCTCCGCCAGCCCGAGGGCAGCCGCCGCACAGTGACCGCGGCAGCGCCCGGCGCCGCTCGCCCGGGGCGGCTCCTGCAGCTCCCGGCCCGCGGCAGCAAAGCACCGCCTGGCGCTCCGCCCGAGCTGAGCCCCCGCCACCGGGACCGCTGAGCGAGGCCGAGGCACCGGGCGGACGCCCCTTCCGCGCCGCTCGGCTCCGTGCGGGCGGCCGGACGGAGGCTTCGCCCCTCCAGCGTCGCTGCCGCGGCTCCGTCCCGCGCGGGACAGGCGCCGGGAGCTCCCCGCGCCCAGCCCGCTCCCTCGGCGAGCGGCCGCCTCGGCCCGCCAGCCATTCATATGGCGCGTCGGCCGTTGCGTCAGACGCCGCGCTTTACGGCCGCAGGGCCTGCCGGGAGTTGGAGTCTCGGACTGACAGCCACCGCTCCGTTCTCCGCCACCGGGAGCTGCGCTCCCGCCAGGGGATCAAACGGCTCCTTCGCTCCTGGGCGCGGAAGCACCTTAGGCAGCACCGCCCCTCCCGAATGTCCTTTCTTTTCCACTCCAACTCTTTTTTCTTTTTTTCACTCTGTTTTTCACCCCCTTTTCCACTTTCGCTCTTTCTTTTTCACTCTCACCCTTTTCCTTTTTCATTTTTTTTCTTCCTTTCTCTTCCTCCTTTTTTTTTTCTTCCTTTCCTTTTTCCTTTTCTTTCTTTCTCTCTTTCTTTCTGTCTGTCTTTCTCTATTTCTTTCTCTCTCTCTTTCTTTCTTTCTCTCGCTCTCTTCCTTTCTCTCTTTCTTTCTTTCTGTCTCTCTCTTTCTGTCTCTCTCTCTTTCTTTCTCTCTGTCTCTCTTTCTGTCTCTCTTTCTTTCTTTCTCTCTGTCTCTCTTTCTGTCTCTCTTTCTTTCTTTCTCTCTCTCTCTCTTTCATTCTTTCTCTCTGTCTCTCTCTCTCTCTCTCTCTCTCTGTCTCTCTTTCTTTCTTTCTCTCTCTCTCTCTTTCTTTCTCTCTGTCTCTCTTTCTGTCTCTCTTTCTTTCTCTCTCTTTCTTTCTTTCTCTCTGTCTCTCTTTCTGTCTCTCTCTCTTTCTTTCTCTCTCTCTGTCTCTCTCTCTCTCTCACTCTCTCTCTCTCTTGCTTTCTCTCTCACTCTCTCTCTTTCTTTCTCTCTCACTCTTTCTTTCTTTCTCTCTCTTTCTTTATTTCTCTCTGTCTCTCTTTCTGTCTCTCTCTCTCTTTCTCTCTGTCTCTCTTTCTTTCTTTCTTTCTCTCTTTCTCTTTCTTTCTTTCTTTCTCTCTGTCTCTCTTTCTGTCTCTCTTTCTTTCTTTCTCTCTTTCTCTCTCTTTCTTTCTTTCTCTCTGTCTCTCTTTCTGTCTCTCTTTCTTTCTTTCTTTCTCTCTCTTTCTTTCTCTCTTTCTCTCTCTTTCTTTCTCTCTTTCTCTCTCTTTCTTTCTCTCTTTCTTTCCCTGTATGTCTAATCTTGGATTTCCATTCTGGCTTTAGGATAAAAAAGCAGCAGTAGAAACGTTCAGGCAGTAGAAACGTTCAGCAGTAGAAACGTTCAGGGGAGTGCAAAAAACCCCAAAACGGTAATGATTTTAGGAAAACTATTTCCTCCATGGGAGCCTGAAATTTTCTACAGCTGCAGGTGACATAGAGCTTTTATTTCTTCTTCTAGATAGTTTATACTTAATACTCTATGTATACAGCGCCCCCTGCCGTCTTCATGGGCGCACTGCAGTCACGGCGCCCTTTGCCGCCTGCATGGGCGCACTGCAGGCACAGCGCCCCCTGCCGTCTGTATGGGCGAACTGCAGGCAGAGTGCCGCCGAATGACGTCACCTCGTCGACACGGCGCCCCGCCCCGGCCCCGCCCCCAGCGCCCCTCGGAAAGACCCCAAGGCGTAGCCGTTTTGCCAGCTGCCTGATCAAAATGCCGACACCCACCTCGAGCCCTAGAAACGATTTCCCGCGACGCCGAACCCTGCAGGCGAACCGGAATGCCATCATCGCAATTGAAACGCCACAGAAAAGCTCGTCGGGGCCGCGCCGCCATCGGTGTTCCGTGCAGGCAGTCCGCATAGACACACCGCCGGGGGCCCTCCGTTCTTCCGCCCTTTTGAGAAGGTCAAACAAACTCCGCCACGCGCCACGCCCAAGAGGGCTGCCTGGCGGCGGCGGGCTGCAGTACCGCGCTCTGCCCACAAGGCGGCAGCACTGCCGCCCACCCCAGCCGGGGGCGCCGCGCGCCTTGGGCCTGCGGGCGGCCAAGGCGGCAAAAAAGAACAGGGGCCATCCCCCCCAAAAACTCCTCGAAAAATAAATGCCCCAAAACAACCAGGAAGAAGAAAAAAATCCTCCTGCCTCTAACCTAATAGGATAAAAAAAAAAACAAAAACAAAAAAACAAACCAAACCCAACAATTTCTTTTAAAAAATATGTAAATATTTTTAAAAATAGTTTTTCATATTAATATTCACCTTTCTATTTATAATGCGTATTGATGTATATTTATACATTTCTATTTATAAATAAATTTCTATTCTATATTACATCTCTCCCTAGTACTTAAATTTATTTCTCTATTTTGATACATATTTTTACATAGTAAGTATATATTTGTTAGGATTTTTGCTTCTGTAACGCTTACATTATTTAAAATAATTCCCCTGCCCCTACCCGGATAAAAGCCAAAAAGAACCCCCTTTAATTTCGACTGCATTTAAATTTGTAAAAAAAATTTTTTTTTTTCATCTTTATATCCACATTTATATTTCAAATGTATATTGATGTGTAATGTTTATTTTTACATTTATAATTTCCGATTTTTTATAAGTTTATATTCTCTTTTACATCTGTTCCTATTTCTTCTATTTATTGACATCTTTTTATTCATATCTTTCTATATTTAATCGGTATTTCTGTGTTAGGATTTTTACTTCTGTAACTCTTCCATTATTTAAAATAAAACCCCTGCCTCTACCCAAATTCAAGCCAAAAAGAACCCCTTTCTTTTCAACTCTATTTCAATCTTTTTTAAAACTGTATCTTTCAGGTTCATATTCACATTGACATTTAAACTGTATATCAATGTCTACTCTTATTTGTATTCTATATTACATCCCTTCCTATTATTTCTATTTCCTTAGGTTTTATATTTATATCTTGATTATCTATCTCAATATTTAGAAACAGGTAAGAGTAATATCTATATTCATATTATTTCAAATAAAAACCCTGCCTCTAACCCAAGAAGAACCCAAAAAACCCCAACCCTTTCCTTTAGACAATATTTGAATAGATTTTACCCCTAGGTTTTCCTATTGATAGTCACATTTCTATTTCTAATGTGTATTGCTTACTGATCCATTTCTCTTTATCAATGTCAATTTATAAATCAATTGATATTCTATATTCCATCTATTCCGAGGACTTATTTCTATATTTTTATACGTATTTTGATTCATTGATTATCTATTTCTGCCTTCAGATTTTCACTTCTGGAACACTTGTATTATTTCAAATAAAACCCCTGCCTCTACTCAAACAAAAGCCAAAAAATTCCCTTTCTTTCCAACTATATTTACATCTTCTTCTATTTCTATTCCCATTTCTCATTTATATTGCCACATAAGGTCATTTCTATTCTATACTACAACTCTTCATATTACTGACATAGATTTAGATTTCAATTTCTATCCATAGTTTCGTCATTTCTCTTTCTAGACTTATGATAGATTTCTATCTTAAGATTCACATTTCTATAATACTTCTATTATTTCAAATAAAACCCCTGCCTCTAACCAAACAAAAACCAAAGACACCCCTTTATCTAAACCATATTTAAAACTCTAAAAATCATCTCATTTTTCATCATTCTCTTCACATTTACTTTTATAATTTTTATTCATTACATTTGTAGCTATTAAACATACTCGAGCGAATACCTTTTAATAGAATAATACATATATAGTATTTTTATATCCTAGATATTCTTTTACTTCTATTTCTTTATATTCAATATTTAGAGAGATCGGTATACGCGTTATATATTTGGAGATCTGGATTTTTATTTTTATATTATTTCTATCTAGAAAAAAAAACCCAGCCTATAACCTAATAAAAACCAAAGAATCCCCAATTCCTTTTAACTCTATCTAAATATTTTTATATTTACAACCGATCTTTAGATATCTTTGTATACATATACAATAGACTATCATTTCTATAGATTAGCATCTGTTACAATAATATACTATATAGTATAGTTTTATGTGTTTATCTATTTGTTTTCTATATTTATGTTTACCACTATCATTTTATATTTGGTTTTATATTGATATTTATTTCTACTTTAATTAATCTATATATTAGACCGTATCAATTCATTAACCCAACGCATCAGAACCACACAAATACCGCACCTTCGGCAGCACCGGTACGCAGCCCACGCTCATCCCATCGCAGCGTATCCAAACCAAACCTATTTCTAGGACTAACAGAACAAAGACCCCACAACATTTAACCCTAAGAAAAACTCAAATCAACCGAACTGTCAAGACATTTGAAATCCCACTATAACTAGCCCAAAAGCTCCGTACATTCTCATCATAAACTTCCTCCTCAACCAATGGCTCAAAACCCCAAAAAACTCAGATACACATGGAAAATGACAGAACTGCTAGTCAAAACAAACACCCATGAAAAATTAAATCCAACCAACTCACTAAACTCAAAACCCTACAACTGACCCTAAACATTACTAAAAAAAGCCCCCAAAGCTCTACCTTGAGGCTAACTCACAAATAATAACCAATCATCTAGAAAGGTTATCTTCCAAATTTTAAAACAACTCATTAAAAGCATGAAAATAAAAAAAATCGAAACTATTAAAATACTAAAAAATATCACTACCCAAATTGAAAGACACATTGCCTCTAGAAACCCACCGTCAACAAACGCCCCTGTCCCCCAAAAGAAAACCAGAAACAAAACAGCAAAGCAGAAAGAAATCGGAACTTAGGAACGCTAAAACCAGAACGTTCAAGAAGTTCCACCATATCCCTGATCGTACACCGACTACAAACAACGTGAAACGATACAAACAATTCTTAAAGACCACCTTAAAACCACTACATTAAAAACCCTTTCACCAATTCAAAACTGCATTGAACAAAAGCCATCTCATAAATTAACACCCAAAACTCCAGCAGCCCAGCTGGCCCTACCAAATCTCTCTGTTGATACACACAGTAAACAAAACCAAAATCCCAGGAATGCCTATCAGAAGTCTAGGAAAGAAACCTCTTGAAATTTATCCTACCTCAAATACAAACCAACCCGTCCAGAAAGTTAGCTTCACTCAAAAAAACTATTTACACAGAGGTAATAAGACCAAGAAATAAAACAACACACCATATAACGAACCACCAACGAATACAACAGCGAAGGAAAAAAAAAACCCCACGTTTTTTTCTTTTTTTTTATTTCAACTAGCTTCCTTTATTAGCTAGAACCAAAGATTTTGCCAGGGCTGTAACAACAACAACAACTTCTTTTTCTTCTTCTCCTTCTGAAATGTCCCTTCTCCTTCCCAAATTCCTTACAACTTCTGCGTTTGAATCCAAGCCAAAAGCAAAATTCGTGCACTTGTGAGTCCGGTGCTCCTGTCAGATTCTCTGTCTCCCTCCACATCTTCTTACACTTTCAGTCTGAACGCTGTCCTGCCCTGATGAGTTTGACAGAAGAATTGGCACATGTTAAGAGAGCATTTCCCTCCCTCCCTCCCTCCCCAGAGCTGGTTTCCTTAGCGCATTTCAATCGATCCCAGGCCCGCAATGATGCGCGCTCTGCCGGAAAGGGGAAACACGTGCTAGTGAACAGCAGCTCAGAAACAATTCTTTTCTAATGTTACCTGCTCTACTTGACTGCTCGCTAACACAAGTCTCATTTTACCATTGCAGGGAGAAGGCTGTAGGAAAATGTCTGATGAGCAGCCACAAAAGGCCTCGCTCCCTGCTACACAGCCTGCAACAACCTCGGCAGAGCGGAGCAGCCAAATCACCGCACTCTCCTTGCCGTGGGCAAGGGTAGAAGATGACTGGGGGAGGCACATAAAAAGAAGGGAAACGCTCCTATAAATGCACAGCCATTTGCTTTCAGAAGCCCAGAGTTCAGGATCTTCTCTAGGAAGCCAGACGTGACATGATATTTCTAAGATTTTCTTCTTCATCGAAGGAAATGTACGTACATACACACTCTTACAAACGTACCTACGGTTCTGGGGTTTTTTTTCTTCTGAAGCTCCAAGAATGATTTCCCACCTTGATTCATTCAGAAGAAACGGCCCCTGTGACTCAGGTCAGAAGGGCGGCCTGCGTTTTTGATCACGACGGCTTTTGGCTTTACCCTGTGAGCAGGAGCAGCAAGAGCTGAGGCTCAGCAGAGGCTGACCCCGGCCAGCCCCTTCCTCCCTTCCCCGTGTCACAATGACTTCCAGGCAGAAGGATGCAAAGCAGGTTTGTGTCTTTTCTCTTCAGTGCCAAGAGGTAAAAGATGTAGGCTTTGAAATAACTAATGACCCTCTCTTGGAACTCTCCCAAGGACAGTTTGAAAGCAAAGACAGAAGATTGCTGCTAAATCCATATGGGATAAGGATGAGAGCAGCAAGGATCCGAGGCCAGCAGCGTTGCCAGGCAGTGTCACGTCCCTGCCACCTTGTGACAAGGCACACAGCTGCAAAGCCCCAAAGCCTGCAAGCCCTGCAGCTGCCGCACGGATGGACCTGGTTCCCTTCCCAGGTGCCCAGAGGGACACCCGAGGGCAGGTGTCGTCCCCCGCCCCCTGAGGGCGCACCCAGAGCCCCGGGCAGGGACGGAGTCACTGACGGCTCTCTGGGGACGAGACCCTCCCTGCAGGTGACACCGGCTTGTCCTCTCCCTGTGGCACAGGGACCTCCAGGCTCTAGGACCAGCCTCATTTTGTCAGCATCCAGGTGCTGTGCTAGAGCCAGAGGGGTCAAGGCTTTCCAGAACCATAGGATCCGTAGCATCCTTGCGGTTGGAAAAGCCTTCTAAGGACATCGAGCCCAGCTGCTGCCCCCCCAAATCAGGTCCCTAAACACCACATCTTGACATCCTTGACATGTCTCCAGGCATGGGGACTTCCCTGGGCTCCTATGCCTGAGCACCCTTTCAGTGAAGAAATTTTCCCTCCAATCCAATCTAAGCCTTCCCTGCTGCAAGTTGAGGCCATTTCCTTTTGCCGTGTCACTTCTTACCTGGGAGACCTCGGTACTTCAACCTTACCTGCTCCTTCCCTAGGAGGTCTCTGGCTTGGCCGGAGGAGAGGAGGAACACTCCCACCACAGGAATGGCAGCTCAGGAGGTCCCACACCAAGGCCAGGGGGAGCAGCCGTCCTCGCCAGAGCTCGCACGTCCCTTCTTCTCAGAGATTGGCTCTGCTTTTCCTCCCGGGCAGATCTCTGCTGAGTGCTTCACAATTGCCTGTTTGGAGGAGGGGGGGAAAAGAGGTTAGCCAAGTTTTTTATCCAGACTTAACTGCTGGCTTTGCCTCCTCCTGACTTCGTTCTGCTAAGAAAACAGCTGCCTTTGGACTTCTAGGGGCAACTTGCACGTCATGCCTGAAAAGGAACTACAGAAAAGCGCCTCATTTATAAAGCCTCAGCCAAGAAGACAGATGCAGCTGCAGCTTCGCCATGCCCACTGCCTGCAGAGCCGGCAGGCACCAGGCCAGCTCTGCTCCTCCTTCAAGTTGTTCCCAAAGCTGCTGGAAGAACTGAAGGCTACTTTGGCCTTCCATTGCTCGGCTTGTCCCGAGAAAGAGCTTTGAGTGTTGTTACCCCTCCAGAAAGGAAGGGCCTTTCTGTCTCACACGCTCGGTGACACAAGGCTACGCAGCCTCTGCTCCAGGTGGGAAGGGCTTCCTTCCTCCTCTGGCACCTGGCTGGCACAGGGCACAGGTTGCTCAGAGGTCCTGGGGCTGCCCCATCGCTGCAAGTGTTCAATGCCCGTCGGTGCTCTGCGATGAGGCTCTGAGCAAGCTGCTCGATGGAAGCACGTCCCTGCCCACGGCGGCAGCAGCCTTGGAATGAGGTGATCTTTAGAGCCCCTTGCAACCTGAATTCTTCCATGATTCTGGGAACTGAAAAAAGCGGGGAAAGAAATCTGTAAAGGTCACTAAATGCATCCAAGCACATCCCCAAGGATCCAATCCTCAGCAGCCCATGCAAGGCAAGGTCAGAGCTCTCTGCCCACCGAGGACACGGCAAGCAGCACGGACCTTTCTCCCACTCTCCAGCACGGAGAAGTGGGAAGCCAGAGGGAGTCCGTCTGTTTACAGACACCGGAGGGCGGCGGGACGGGGCGGGGGGGGACGTGGCGGGCGGTCTTACCTTGCAAAGCTGGCGGCAGAAAGGGCGGGCAGCGCCGCCGCCCCGCCGGGATTTTCCGGCCCGCCGTCGCTTCCGCCGCCTGGAGAGGCGCGTGCGCGGGCTCGGGGGGGGGTGCAGCCCCGTTCCCGTTCCGACGGCGTTCGCCCGCCCCCGCTCGCTGCCCCCGGCCCGAGGAGCGCTGCGACCGCGCCTCCGCCGCCCGCCGAAAGCGGCCCCGCCGGGCCGCCCCCCCCCCCCCCCCGGCCATTCTTCTCAGCCATCGTGTCCCTTTTGCACTCCTGAACGTCTTTCACCCCTCCCGGCCATTTACCGAGCCCGCCCCGCCCGCCGCTCGCTCCCGCCCCGCCCGCCCCTCGCTCCCGCCCCGCCCGCCCCTCGCTCCCGCCTGCCCCTCGCTCCCGCCTCGCTCGGCAGCCGCGCCCTTGCCCCGCCCCCGGCAGCCAGCGGCGAGGGGCAGGGCGCTGGCTCGGGGGGCTGCAGTACCGCGGTCTGGCCACAGGGCGGCAGACTCCCGGGTCCGCGATATCCCCGCCCTTTTGGCCGCCATTTTGAGAAGGTCAAAAAAAAAAAAATAATCCCGCGACATTGGCGACGCGCCACTCCCAACATGGCGGCCGAGAGAGGACCCCCTCGGGCGAGAGAGGCGGTTACTCACATGCCGGTCCAAAACACGCCAAAATACGCCCGCCCGCGGCGCCACTGACCACACAGCCCGTGTCGGTTACACCTAAAACGCAAGAGAAAATCCCGCCGGGGCTGCGCCGGCGTCGGTGTTCCGTGCAGGCAGTCCGCATAGACACACCAGGGCCCTCCACTTTCCCGCCCTTTTGGCCGCCATTTTCAGAAGGTCAAACAAACTCCCGCGACAGTGGTGACGCGCCACTCCCAACATGGCGGCCGAGAGAGGACCCCCCCCCCCCCCTCGGGCGAGAGAGGCGGTTACTCACATGCCGGTCCAAAACACGCCAAAATACGCCCGCCCGCGGCGCCGCTGACCACACAGCCCGTGTCGGGTACACCTGAGACGCCACAAAAATTCCGCCCGGGCTGCGCCGGTGTCGGTGTTCCGTGCAGGCAGTCCGCATAGACACACCGGGGCCCTCCACTTTCCCGCCCTTTTGGCCGCCATTTTCAGAAGGTCAAACAAACTCCCGCGACAGTGGTGACGCGCCACTCCCAACATGGCGGCCGAGAGAGGACCCCCCTTTCCCCCCCTCGGCCGAGAGAGGCGGTTACTCATATGCCGGTCAGAAACACGCCAAAATACGCCCGCCCGCGGCGCCGCTGACCCCACAGCCCGTGTCGGGTACACCTAAAACGCCACAAAAATTCCGCCGGGACTGCGCCGGCGTCGGTGTTCCGTGCAGGCAGTCCGCATAGACACACCAGGGTCCTCCGCTTTCCCGCCCTTTTGGCCGCCATTTTCAGAAGGTCAACCAAACTCCGCCACGCGCCACGCCCAAGAGGGCTGCCTGGCGGCGGCGCCGGGCTGCAGTACCGCGCTCTGCCCACAAGGCGGCAGCACTGCCGCCCACCCCAGCCGGGGGCGCCGCGCGCCTTGGGCCTGCGGGCGGCCAAGGCGGCAAAAAAGAACAGGGGCCATCCCCCCCAAAAACTCCTCGAAAAATAAATGCCAAAAACCTGCCTCTTACCAAACAAGAACCAAATAAGCCCCCTTTCTTTCATGCCTTCTTGAAATAAATTTGATAGTTCTAGTTTTCCTAGTTCTATTCACACGCATATTTAGACCGGACAGTGATGTGTTACGTCGTTTATACCATCTATTATGCCTATTCCTATTATCTGTATTTATTCATACTTTGTGGTTGTAGCAATATCATTATATATTGATTGTATATTTCTCGACTTCCATTTAGATTTCTATCATACTTTTATTCTTCCAAAAAAAATCCCATCTCTAACCAAACAAATACCAAAAAACCCTTCTTTTCAACTCTATTGAAATAGTTTTATATTTAGAGCTTGCATAATTATATTCACTTTTATAGTCACCGTTTATACTGATGCATTCCATTCATCATTACATAGCACATATCTATTATTCACATCATAGAGATAAATCATTATTTTTATCATGTACCAAATCTACTGCTACAACTTCTTTTTTCTAATAGTTTCAATTTTTATATCCATCTTGATGTATTCATGAGATCTTTTTACAAGTAGATTTCTACCTTTCTATCATTTGTATTTGTAGCTTTTATAATAAAACCCCTGCTTTTGCCAAGTAAAAAACAAAACCATCCTTTCTTTTAAACTACTTTTAATAATGTTGTTGTATTTACAGTTACCATATCTATAATGTTTTACATATTATATCATAGCGATGTACTAGATTTATAGCTGTTTCCTATAATATACCATCATAAGATATATACGGTATCGCTTGTATTACGTGTTGTATGGATTTATGTCACTTTACATTTACAATCCTTTAGTCATTTGATATATATATATATCTGCATAGATTCGCAACACATTTCTAGATTTAAAATTTCCTTTGAGCTGTGTTTATATTTAGCATCTCTATTGATATATCTATCAACATACACAATGCTCTTTGAAAAATACAATATCTTATTGGAATATATCATGACTTAAGTTACCTGTTAAATTTTAAATAGAGATCGAATAGATCAAAATAAAAGTTGATTCCCATTTCTACACATCTACTCGTTTTGTTTAAAGATAGCTATCCTTAGAATTTTACATTTAAAATCCAATTCCTAAATGCAATGACAAAACAAACAGCATCGAATTCCCACCAATGTCTTCCAAAACCATCAAGATACCTCCACCAGCCAAACGACTGCCAGCGAAAAAAACACACAACACTCTTTTCACTAACAGTTCTCATCACAGCAGAAGAATGGAACCAAACGAAAAGAAAACCCTGGAGAAACACACGCAGCAAATCACAAAAACCTCTAAAAAAACCCAAACCAACTCGCTCAACTCCAATCAGTGCCACTGACCCTGAACGTTATTTTAAAAACTAACCGAAGTTCTACATCTACACTAACTCAAAGAATAAGCAACACTCTGTCAAAAGAACTTTAGAAAGCGAACTAATGAACGAAATAGAAAAAAACAAAAAAAATCTCAACCACTAAAAAATAAGAAAATAACTACCCAAAAAAAAAAAAACCCTACTTAAAAAGACCCACCATATAAATACCCACGTTCCCAAAAATAAAACTGATCAATAACCACCAAATACGTCAAAGGACAACAAGAAACGAAAAGAAAAAAAAGAAAAAAAGAAAAAAAAAAAAACCAAAAGAAAATACATTTGTAAAACAAAAGTCCCCCAAACCAAAGCAACTTTAATTTACCTCAAAAAAATTATTCCCAACTGAAGAATAAACGCATAGAGCCTCATTCGATCAAAATAAAAATACCACCCAGAAATAAACACAAAGCCGAAAGAGAAACGTAACCATTGACAACATCTCCCAAATGATCCGTCACAATAAAACGTACACTACAATCAAACAAACCAAAGAAATAAAAGCCCTGGAAGACGAGAAACACAAACGCAATTAGAGAGATTTTAAAAACCCCGCTGCTATTAACGACACGACGCCACCTCGAACCCACCGAAACAAACGCTACACGCCCACGCTAATAAAAGCCACGGCGACAGAGTTAAAATCCGAGCCGCTGCTTCACGCAACGACCCGTAGAAACCATTGCACGCCTTTAAAAACAGAATAGCCCGGCAAAAAAAATATCCGACTACAGAACTCGATTCAAACCAAACCTTTATCGTCACCACCCGAAGAACCGAGAACCGTACCGGTCAGGAAGAACGCCATAGCCCTTAGCGCACACCCGCTGCGACCAGAACAAACCCGTGCGATCGATCCCTACAAAGCACCTCCGAACCGCGACACCCCAGAACTTGCGGCAGCCCAACCCCGCGCTGCCGGCCCCGGACGGAGCGCGGCTCCCGGCGGCAAAGCGGCTCCTCCGGCGGCTGCTCCGGCGCGCAGGGGCGGCGCCGCCCCGGAGACCCCCCCGCCCCCGCCCGCTCCCCCTGCCCGGGGGGCCCCGGCGGCGCCCGAGCCCCGCGCCCGGAGCGGACAGAGCGGCCGGCACCGGCCGGGCCGGCGCAGCAGCGCCCGCGCCGCCTCTGCCGCCCTTGGCCGGCCCGGCGCCAGCTGCCCTCGGCTCCGCACGGCGGCTCGCACCGGCAAAGCGGCTCCGCCGCTGCCGCGCCAAATTCCCCGTGCGCCTCGGCACCCGCCCGGCCCGGGCCGGCAGCGCTCCCGAGCGGCAACGCTCCGGCCCGGGCCGCGGCCACAAGAAGCGCCCTCAAATGCAGCGGCACAGCCCGACTGCAGCCCTGCAAACGCCGCCAGAGCTGCGGCTTCCCGCAACTCAACCCCGAAACTGACGCCGCGGGCGGCGCTCACCTCGCTTCAACAAGGGCAAAGAAATGGCTTCTCCCCTTCAAGTTCATCCCCTAGGAGAGCAGAAAAGAAGGGGCTTTCCTCCAATGAAATCCTTCCAGCCATGTGCAAAGGGGGATTTTGACCTCCATTCAAACCCTTGCAAAGGAGGGACACCAGCGCTGTCCCCTCCATTTAAACCTTAGGATGACGAAAATGGGCTGGCTACCTTCCAATCAAAGCCATCCGATGACAACAATACTTTGCCCATTCCCGTTCAAATGGAACGCAGGGATTCCCTGTCACCCCTGGGATACCCCTAACAGCCGGGAAAAGGCAGCTTTTCCTTCAACCGACATCCTTGGAACCGCAAGCGAAAGCGGATCCCCCCCAGTTCCAACACAGACAATATTAGGAGAGTAGCTGCTTGCCTCTCCTTCATTTCTTTTGTCTTCACAGGCTCCCTTTTTGTTCCTGGGGAAGCGGGGAGGGGGGACTGCCAAGATCCAATTGAAAAGGGAAAGGAGCAAAGTCCCCGCTCCAAATCCACACGCGCTCACCCGTTCGGCTGCTGCTTCCCGGCACAAAGATTCGTCCCTCGGCACCTCCTTGAAGCGATGCTCCGCGGATCCAAGCGCGTATCCAGGTGTTCGCCCAGACGCTGCGAGAAGCTCTCGCAGTCCTTCCATGAGACAGCCCCGGGAGCCCCCCATGAACCCCTCTACTCAGCAGCTCCATGCAAAAGGGAGCTGAGGCGAAGCCTCCCCCTAAAACAGCCTCGCCCCCCCCCCGCCCCGGCAGGAGCCGGCCCCTCATCATCCTCACAGCTCACACCTGGCGCTGCTCCGAGCCCCCCATCATCCTCACAGCTCACACCTGGCGCTGATGCCACTCTCCAACAGCGCCTCTCCCCGTCCAGCACACAGCCCGCTTCTCACAGACACAGAGCCAACAGAAATCTGCTCCGGGTGCTGGCTGTTCTTAGTCCGTCTGCTTCCACAATTCAGACACGGACGTGCGCTGATGGCACTGAGGGAAAGCTTTCCAGTGCACAAAACTGTCATTCTGGTAGCACGCTTTGAGACGCCTGCAGAAAAAGCAGAATCAGCGCCGCCTCCTAAGAGCCCTGCTGAGGAACCCCGCCCTCCTTGGGACACCCCCAATGCAGCAGAGCTCGAAAAACGAGGGCAAAAGTCAAGCTTGGAGTGGAAAAAGACAATAGAAATACAGCAGCCTTTCAAGAAAGCCTTCACACAGTAATAGTGGGAGCCGGTCACGTTTCTTCTTTCCTTGCTCTCTGGAATGACATCAATACGAAGTAAAAAACCCACACGAAACACAAGGCAGAGCTGGGATTTGACACGTCTTCCTTTTGGCTCTCGGGATGACAAGCGCCTCTTCCGGGACTGCGACACGCTTTGGGCGCTGGCAGAGAACGGAGGCAAAAGGTGCCAGAGAGCCCTTTCTATCGCCTTCAGCCCCTGCAGCTGTTCTGAGGGTTCCAGGGCACAGCTCGGTCCGCTCCTAGATCAAAACCTCACGGCAATATCTTCAGAACTACTACCCATCTCCAGTCGGAACCTTCTACCTTCCTGTAAACAAATGAGTGCATAGAGAGGGTTTCTCCCCAGCTGAGTTTAGAGACCAATTCCTATTCTTTAGCAATACCTAGAAAACCGAATGCCTTGCCAGGTTTTAGCATCCTACACCCACTCACCCCTCCCTGTGCATTTGGTGGCAGCTTTGGGTCCCTCTGGGGGACGGCACCCAGCGTGACCCCCGCCCCTCGCCCGCCCCCCACCTGCTCCTGCACCGCCGTGGGGCTCCCTCTCCTGGGCACCTTGGGCTGCCCCCAACGGCATCAGAGCCCCGAGTCTTCACCCCGCCTTTCCCGGACCCCCAAAGAAGGCTCCGAACGAATCCGACTGCTCCGGACAGCAGCGCAGCGCTTCCCCCAAGCCCTTCCCACACGTGCATGGCCCCAGCAAGGGATTCTGCTGCAACAAGAAAGGGGGGGCAGCCCCCAGAAGGCTTGAGGTTCCTGCCCAGCCTCGCTGTCACGGGCCAGGGGCAGCGAGAGAGGGAGCGGCACAGACGGCGGGGACGGCCCGGCACGGAGCGGGGGCCGCTCTCAGCGCGATGCCGGCAAAGCCGCAGCTCCGGCGCTGTCGGCCGCGCTGCTTGAGCGGCACGGGGGGATCCGCCGAGAGCCTCCGGCCCCGCGCGGGGACTCCCGCAAGGGCCCAGGGGCGCCGGGCTCCGGCCCTCGGGGCTTTATTCTCCGGCAGCCCGAGCCCCGCGGCTGCGGGGCAAAGAAGGAAAGGGGGCACGGGAAGAGAGGAGCGAGAGCAGGGCACGACAAAGGGCGGCGAGGGAGCTCGGGCTGTGCAGGAAAGCGGCACGGGAAGGGAAAGCCCGGGACGAGGGTACACGGAGGCTGGGCACAGGAAGGAGAGAGGGGGAACAGAAGGGAGTAGCGGGCTAGGGACAGGACAGGAAGGAGCCGGCTTTGCGGGGGGAGAGGGAATGGGGGAAAGGGAGCGAGAGAAGGCGAAGACGGGGAGAAGGAAGGAGGGCTAGAGAGAGGGACAGGCGGGGAAGCCTCCCAGAGCCCCGGCTGCACCCCGAGCCCGGCCCGGCGCCTCGCCCTGCCCGGGATGCTGCGGCGCTCGGCGGAGCTCGGCTCGCTCCGGAGACGCTCGGCTCCAGTCGGCTCTTGGCGCCTCAACTCGGCTCTTGGCGCCTGCATTCGCCTCTTCGGCCGAGCTCGCCTCGCTTCGGCCCAACTCCCAGCCGCTCTGTGCCTTCGGCGCGCCTCGGCTCCGCTCGCCTCGCCTCGGCTCCCCGACGGCGGGCGGGTAAGCGCCGCCGCCTCCCGTTCAGCTCGCCCGGCTCGGGGCTCTCCCGCTGCCGCGTCCCGCGGGCGGCCCGGCCACGGCGCGGACACGACCGGGAGCGCGGGCTCGGGCAGGAGCTCATTAGGCTGGGAGCGCACTGGCGCTAAGCAGCGCGCACGAGAGCAGCAGGCTCGCTTCGCCTGAGCTCGGCTCGCTTCGCTTCAGGCAGCCTCGGAAGCCTCGCCTCGGTTCGCTCGAGGCCGTCAGGGTCGGCCGCTCTCGCCTTGCTTCGGCCGAGCTCGTGCGATTCCCCCGAAGGCGGCGGCGTTCGGTTGTGGTTTTAGAAATATCCTCCTCTATCGATTGGATCTCTCTACAGTTAGATTTATATTTCTAGAATACGTCTATTAATCCAAACAAAAACCCCATCTCTAACCAAATAAATACACGAAAACACCTTCTTTTAAACGGTATCGAAATATTTTTATACTTTGTGTAATTATACTCACATTTATATTTATCGTTTCTTTTGATGCAATCTATTAATAATTATCTATAATATCTATAAAATTCTAGACATGTATTTAAAGTATTATTTATATTATGTATCGTATCTACTGCTGCAACTGATTTTTTCTTCTAGTTTTAAACTTTCTCTGTATGTATTTATGATATCTTTCTAGACTTAGATTTCTACCTTCATATTCTTTGTATTTATCATTTTTATCATCAAAACCCTGCCTATTGACAAGTTAAAAAAACCGCTTTCTTTAACGATCTAAAAAATATTTTTATATTTATAATTTTCCTATTTCTATTTCTAATTTGCTCTCTAGTACGTGATAACATACCTGCTCCTGCACCGCAGTGGGGCTCCCTCTCCTGGGCACCTCGGGGTGCCCCCAACGGCATCAGAGCCCCGCGTCTTCACCCCCCCCCCCCTTTTCCTCTAGTTAGAAACTACACTGGAACTTTTTTCTGGAAACAAAGACATGACCTAAATCCTCTCCCCATGTCCTAGACAGATAGATGTTCAGTTCTTAGTTGACTGGGCAGCAGTTTCTTCAATAGAATGATAAACAATATGGAAACGTTTTAGCTACAAGCAAATAGGCAAATCTGAACAAGGTCCTGGTGGCCAGCCACTGCAGTTCTTTTGAAGCAATTTTTTAAACAATCAAATACTGATACCACAAAAAATAAAGCAAAAAGCCGACTACTGGCTAAGAAAGAAGGAAAAATTAACTTTGGACGACAACAACAACGTTCCAAGGACACAGGCTTTTTTCCAATCTCAGACCTTATTACTACTACCTCTCTTGGGAATTCTCATCGTGGATCCCAAAAGGAATAAATCCCTCAGCGTGTCCTAAAGCACCAAGGAGCTACCTACAAGTGAAGGTGGCTACTTTCAGTGCAGACACAGCTGATGACACAGCAGTGGCACAGTTCCGTGCTGCACAGGGATAGTACTGTCTCCTCTTCTCCAGCAGCTGACTCTCTCCTGCCATGGCTTCTGTAAATGCATCAGAGCACGACCTTAACCACAAACAGGCAAGAAAACACCATCAGAAGTCTTTCATTAAGCAGTACAAGAAGGGTTCCAAGCAGAGACCAACAGAATTTCAAGGAAGCAGTATGCAATTAAAGCCCCTCAGATTTGTTCAAGTAGCCGGCAAAATGGAACCATTCAGAAATGACAAAGAAAACCCCCCCCAAGTATTTATACAGGAGTCCTTAATGTCAGAAAGGGGATGACAGGTTATGTTCAGATAAGATGAATGTTTATTTGGATCTATAAATAAACTTCTCTCGTGGCCCTTTGCCAAAAAATAGAACCTACAAGTGAACACCTACACCTGCCTCAAGAGACCTAACGAGCCCCTGGCAGCCACCGGCATCAAAGCGCAGTGGATGTTTCTAATCCAGGCTAAGGAGAACAATGTCACCTTTTGTTCTCTCCAGTTTGTTTCCTCTGCAGTCCTAGTTGCTTCTTATGATTTTTACAGTCTCTGTATCTTCTCGGGCAGCGCTGAGTCTGACGACCGGGATACGAGAGTCCTTCCCTGCCCTACGGAGAGAACCAGGAAAAAAAGTTCAAAAAAGAACAGGGCAGTTTGAAGTTAATACCTCCGACGAGAAGCAGCACCCGACAAACAGAGCAACGGTGAACAAAGCGTGACACCTCCCTGGGGACAGAAGACTTACAAACTCTCCGGGATTTACAATTCCAGTAACCAAGCCCTTCAGCACAGCAGCCAAGTGTCCCATTAGGTGGTGCTGCACCAAAGCACGATCCGAGAGGTTCCAAAGAGTGAAATGCACGTTACTGTCCAAAGACGTAAAATCTTGCAAAATAACAAAACTACAATAGATCTAAACTACAGGGCAAGAGTACAAGTGTTAGCTTGAGGAGCTGGAACCATCCAGGTGAGCAACTGCTAACTGGATCCTCAACAGACTTGGAGGAACCCTTCAGGATACAGAAGGGTTTTCCCCAGAAATTGCACAGGCCGAGTTTTGATAGAAGTGCACTTGCCAGATGCTCAGAAACGTCACCCATCCTCCTCCGGGTGTCCTGAGAGAGCTGCGAATGGCTCTCACGTGGTTTGAGCTGGTTCTGTAAGGGCTCAGGCTGAATTTCACCAGATGCAACCAAACTGGGCAACACCCAGTGGGACAGAAGGAACCCAAAGCTTGTTTTACCCAAAGCTTGGGTAAGCAGAGCTCCAGCAAATACTGAGGAAACGGACAGAACGGGGTAACAAATAATAAACGTACCTTTTTTTTTTTTTTTTCAGATGAGCAAAACAATTAAGGAGAAGGTGAAAACCTCACCATGACTGAACATTTCATCACCTGTAAGCTGACCATCCTTAGCATAGAGGACTCCAAATTTAAAATTCACCGATCCCTGGAAAATAAAACCAAATATTATTTGGTGAACAGTCAAACAGAAGACATAAAAATTTGTTTCCTCTAATCTTTGCCTACATCCTACACGTTAGAACATACGTTTTATACCATCTCCTACTACACAATAATTTACCTTTAAACTTTGATAGTATAGCATAAAATCATTAACTTAGACGGGTGATCAATTATGATTAAGTTGGTGCTTCAGGTTATTTTTGCTGTCAGGTTCCAAAAAACATGACTTCTTTTTACTGTAACGAGCAATTGATTTAGAAGTCATCAAAAGCCCATCCAAATACAAAGCCGTATTCACCGGACGGGTCTGTGAGCAAGAAGTAGTTAGGCTTGTACTCACCTCTTGCCCTTCAAGAACCAATAAATCCTGTCAACAAAAACAGCATCTTTAGCCCCCTCCTATTAAAGATTCTACAAGGATGATGCTTTTATTGGTGTTTAGAAGTTTGGATTTGAAATGGCCAGTTCAATGGATAAAGAGACAGTTTAAGTAGTATTAGGTTATTATTATTATTATTCTTATTAGCTACTGGAAGAAACAAACCGGTAGGATCTATACTTAATTACTTCTATTTCCAGGAAATCATAAAGAAAAAGAACCAAACCAAAAAAAGTCACTTCCTACCTTTTGTATCTCAGGATGAAAAATGTCTCTTGGGCTCTTCTCCAGTTTCTCCAGACTCCTGGCACTGAAATGCAAGTGAACGAGTGCTTTATCGGAGGGCAAGTGCACATTCCAACCCCGAACCCCCAACCGATGGCAGTTACAGCGCTTACAAAATGAATCCTTCCCAGAGCCTCTGGGAAATGGAACGGTTTGTGCAACTGCCATTTCTTCCCCAAAATACTAACTCCCAACACTTCCTAAACTGAGTTTGCATTTTAAAAACAGAAATTAGGGAGACTCAGGGTGGAGATCAGGTTGAAATTGATTTCCTTCTAAAGCACAGGGGCTCTGTTCCATCACCCTTCACTTTGGCTCCACACGGAATCACGGGGAGCATTTTAGGAGGGCTCAAGAACCAATTCTATTTCTCTCTTTTTTCTAGTTCTCTCTCTTCCTAAATAATTCAAGGCAAGTCAAATGAAAAAGGACAAGTTCAGCAGCAAATTCACACTTTTCCCCTTTGTCTGCTCAAGAACAGCCTTTAAAACCACTTCTTGCTGCCTTCAACGGTTAAGACTTGCAAAACAGTTTCGCAAGTTTGATAGGTTTATCATAAAAACCACAGAACGCAAGCTCTGAATGACAGGAAAAGGTACACAGGCAAATATCTCAGCTGATGGTGGCTTATTTGTAAACACAGACCTTAATGGAGATTGCACGGAGAATGTTTCAGTGGGACTCTAAGGGAAAAATATTTTCTGAGTACCCTGTAAACAAGAAAAGCTAGGATATATTACAGGACATACCCACGTGTTCTGCATATTCAAATAGGATTATCAATAAAAACACTTAAGAAGGAAGAAAACCAAGGTAATTTTACTCAGCTATATTTACTGCCGATTTAGAGGAAAAAAAAAAAAAAAAAGTGAACCAGAAACGCCTACAGTAGAACTTTAAACCAATTGCTTGGATAAAAGCAGCTCATGGAACATGAAGTAGAAAAAAAGCGAAACCAGTATCAGACCTGCCTATTTTCTTACCATTGCACAAGAAAATCCGACAAGCGGTAGAAAGTCACTGCCTAAAACCGATCCTAGGACGTAACCGAGAACAATGGAGGCATTTGCTAATCTAAACGGAAACCTTTTCCGGACCCTAGTGTCAAATCACACGTTTTGTCTCTCAGCAGCTCGAGGCTGGAGAGCATTTCCCCTGGGGGTCGGGAGGGCAGGGCCACAAGGGGCTGAGTTTGCCGATCGCACCTGTGCCATCAGAAGGATCCAGCCCGGCGCTCCTTGCGCTCGCCATTCTCCGGGCCATCGCTGTGTTTTACTGCTCAGCGATGCCGCTCCATCTGTTTGCGTGGAAGGAAGAGCCACGAGCACTGAGGCACTCAGCAGCCGTGTCATGCCAGCGATGTCGAGCGCTCTCTGCTCGCAAGGCTGAGCCCGCCGCGGAGCCGCCTCCGCAGCCGCTCGTCCGCCCCCGCCCGCAGCAGCGGCAGCGGCCCGAGGGAGACGGCTGCAGCTCGGCGGCTCCCGCGCCTCCGCCAGCCCGAGGGCAGCCGCCGCACAGTGACCGCGGCAGCGCCCGGCGCCGCTCGCCCGGGGCGGCTCCTGCAGCTCCCGGCCCGCGGCAGCAAAGCACCGCCTGGCGCTCCGCCCGAGCTGAGCCCCCGCCACCGGGACCGCTGAGCGAGGCCGAGGCACCGGGCGGACGCCCCTTCCGCGCCGCTCGGCTCCGTGCGGGCGGCCGGACGGAGGCTTCGCCCCTCCAGCGTCGCTGCCGCGGCTCCGTCCCGCGCGGGACAGGCGCCGGGAGCTCCCCGCGCCCAGCCCGCTCCCTCGGCGAGCGGCCGCCTCGGCCCGCCAGCCATTCATATGGCGCGTCGGCCGTTGCGTCAGACGCCGCGCTTTACGGCCGCAGGGCCTGCCGGGAGTTGGAGTCTCGGACTGACAGCCACCGCTCCGTTCTCCGCCACCGGGAGCTGCGCTCCCGCCAGGGGATCAAACGGCTCCTTCGCTCCTGGGCGCGGAAGCACCTTAGGCAGCACCGCCCCTCCCGAATGTCCTTTCTTTTCCACTCCAACTCTTTTTTCTTTTTTTCACTCTGTTTTTCACCCCCTTTTCCACTTTGGCTCTTTCTTTTTCACTCTCACCCTTTTCCTTTTTCATTTTTTTTCTTCCTTTCTCTTCCTCCTTTTTTTTTTCTTCCTTTCCTTTTTCCTTTTCTTTCTTTCTCTCTTTCTTTCTTTCTGTCTGTCATTCTCTATTTCTTTCTTTCTCTCGCTCTCTTCCTGTCTCTTTCTTTCTTTCTGTCTGTCTTTCTCTATTTCTTTCTCTCTCTCTTTCTTTCTTTCTTTCTCTCGCTCTCTTCCGTTCTCTCTCTTTCTTTCTTTCTGTCTGTCTCTCTTTCTTTCTGTCTCTCTCTCTCTCTTTCTTTCTCTCTGTCTCTCTTTCTGTCTCTCTCTCTGTCTCTCTCTCTGTCTCTCTTTCTCTCTCTCTGTCTCTCTTTCTGTCTCTCTCTCTCTGTCCCTCTTCCTTTTTTTCTTTCTTTCTCTCTTTCTCTCTCTCTCTTTCTTTCTTTCTCTCTGTCTCTCTTTCTGTCTCCCTCTCTCTGTCTCTCTTTCTTTCTTTCTTTCTTTCTTTCTTTGTCTCTCTCTTTCTCTCTCTCTCTTTCTTTCTTTCTCTCTGTCTCTCTTTCTGTCTCTCTCTCTCTCTTCCTTTCTTTCTTTCTTTCTTTCTTTCTTTCTTTCTTTCTTTCTTTCTCTCTCTCTCTTTCTTTCTTTCTTTCTTTCTTTCTTTCTTTCTTTCTTTCTCTATTTCTTTCTCTTTCTCTCTTTCTTTCTTTCTCTCGCTCTCTTCCTGTCTCTCTCTTTCTTTCTTTCTTTCTGTCTTTCTCTATTTCTTTCTCTCTCTCTTTCTTTCTTTCTCGCGCTCTCTTCCTGTCTCTCTCTTTCTTTCTTTGTCTGTCTTTCTCTATTTCTTTCTCTCTCTCTTCCTGTCTCTCTCTTTCTTTCTTTCTTTCTTTCTTTCTTTCTTTCTTTCTTTCTTTCCTTCTTTCTTTCTTTCTTTCTTTCTCTCGCTCTCTCTCTCTTTCTCTGCCTGTCTCTCTCATTCTATCTTTCTCTCTCTATTTCTTTCTCTATTTCTTTCTCTCGCTCTCTTTCTGTCTCTCTGTATTTCTTTCTCTCTCTCTTTCTTTCTTTTTTCCTTTCCTTTTTCCTTTTCTTTCTTTCTTTCTTTCTTTCTTTCTTTCTTTCTTTCTTTCTTTCTTTCTTTCTTTCTGTCTCTATTTCTCTCTTTCTTTCTCTCTCTCTCTCTCTCTTTCTTTCGCTCTCTCTCTCTCTCTTTCTTTCGCTCTCTTTCTGTCTCTCTTTATTTCTTTCTCTCTTTCTTTCGCTGTATTTCTAATCTTGGCTTTCCATTCTAGCTTTAGAATAAAAAAAAGCAGCAGTAGAAACGTTCAGGCGACTGGGGAGTGCAAAAAACCCCAAAACGGCAATGATTTTAGGAAAACTATTTCCTCAATGGGAGCCTGAAATTTTCTACAGCTGCAGGTGACATAGAGCTTTTATTTCTTCTTCTATATAGATTATACTTTATACTCTATTTATACATCGCCCCCTGCCGTCTGCATGGGCGCACTGCAGGCACAGCGCCCCCTGCCGTCTGCTTTGTCGCACTGCAGGCACAGCGCCCCCTGCCGTCTGCATGGGCGCACTGCAGGCACAGCGCCCCCTGCCGTCTGCATGGGCGCACTGCAGGCAGAGCGCCCCCTGCCGTTTGCTTTGGCGCACTACAGGCACCGCGCCCCCTGCCGTCTGCATGGGCGCACTGCAGGCAGAGCGCCCCCTGCCGTTTGCTTTCGCGCACTACAGGCACAGCGCCCCCTGCCGTCTGCATCGGCGCACTGCAGGCAGAGTGCCGCCTAATGACGTCAGCCCGTCGACACGGCGCCCCGCCCAGGACACGCCCACTCGGGCGGCCCTCGCCATCTTGTACGGCACTCCGTGTCGGCCAGGGCGCCGCCAGCCTGTACGGCACAATTTTACGGCAGTCGCGCTTTACGGCAGAATTTTACAGCAGTCGCGATTTACGACACTTTTACGACAGTCGCGATTGACGCCACCTTTTACGACAGTCGCGCTTTACGGCACCTTTTACGACAGTCGTGCGTTACGGCACCTTTCGCGACAGTCGCGCTTTACGGGACCTTTTGCGACAGTCGCGCTTTACGGCACCTTTTGAGACAGTCGCGCTTTACGTCAGTTTTACGACAGTCGCGCTTTACGGCACGTTTTACGACAGTCGCGCTTTACGACAGTTTTACGACAGTCGCGCTTTACGGCACCTTTTGCGACAGTCGCGCTTTACGGCAGTTTTACGACAGTCGCGCTTTACGGCAGTTTTACGACAGCCGCGCTTTACGGCACCTTTTGCGACAGCCGCGCTTTACGGCACCTTTTGCGACAGTCGCGCTTTACGGCACCTTTTGCGACAGTCGCGCTTTACGGCACCTTTTTGCGACAGTCGCGCTTTACGGCACCTTTTTGCGACAGTCGCGCTTTACGGCAGTTTCACGACAGTCGCGCTTTACGGCAAGTTTTACGACAGTCGCGCTTTACGGCAGTTATACGACAGCCGCGCTTTACGGCACCTTTTGCGACAGTCGCGCTTTACGACCCCTTTTGCGACAGTCGCGCTTTACGGGACCTTTTGCGACAGTCGCGCTTTACGGCACCTTTTGCGACAGTCGCGCTTTACGGCACCTTTTACGACAGTCGCGATTTACTGCAGTTTTACGACAGTCGCGCTTTACGGCACCTTTTTACGACACCTTTTGCGGCAGTCGCACTTTACGGCACCTTTTGCGCCAGTCGCGCTTTACGGCAGTTTTACGACAGTCGCGCTTTATGGCATTACCCTTTATGGAACTTTTATGGTACTTTACAGCACTTTACGGTTTTTATTTTGTTTTTAATATATTTTTATTTTTTATTAATTTTTTTTTTTTTACTTAAGGTTTATTTTTAATTTTTCAAGCTTTTATTTTTCTAATTCTATTTTTTATTTACTTATTATTTTTAATTTTTCTATTTCTAAAGCTTTTTATTTTATTTTTTAAATTTTTTTTTATTTAATTTTTAATTTTTCTATTTTTAAAGCTTTTTTTTAAATTTAATTTTTTAAAAATTTTTCTATTTTTAGGGCTTTAATTTTATTTTTTAATTTTATTTTTATTTTTCAATTTTTAAAACACATTTTATTTTTCTAGTTATATTTTTTATTTAATTTTTATTTTTAATTTTTCTATTTAAAAGGAATTTATTTTATTTTTTTTTTTTATTTTTGATTAAATTTATATTTTTTTCTATTTTTAAAGTTTTTATTTTTTTTTATTTAGTGCTGCCCAGACCAACTCAAGCTGGTGAGTGTGGTGGTATTTGAGGGTCTTGCATTACGGCACTACCTTTTGTGGAACTCTTACAGCACTTTACAGTTTTTATTTTGTTTTTCATTTATTTTAAATTAATTTTGTTTTTTACTTTTATTTAATTTTTATTTTTAATTTTTCTATATTTAAAGCATTTTTTTTATTTTTTAATTTTATTTTTTATTTACTTATTATTTTTAATTTTTCTATATTTAACGTTTTTTATTTTATTTTTTATTTTTTAAATTTACTTACTATTTTTAATTTTTCTATTTCTAAAGATTTTTGTTTTTTTATTTTTTTAAGTTTAAACTTTTCTATTTTTAAAGCATTTATTTTTTTATTTTTATTTTTTATTTAATTTTTATTTTTAATTTTTTTATTTTTAGAGCTTTAATTTTATTTTTTAATTTTATTTTTTATTTTTCTATTTTTAAAACTTTTATTTTATTTTTCTAATTTTATTTTTTTTTTAATTTCTCTATTTTTAAAGCATTTATTTTATAATTTTTATTTTTCTATTTTTAAAGCTTTTATTTTATTTTTCTTATTTTATTTTTTATTTTTTATTTTTAATTTTTCTATTTTTAAAGTTTTTATTTAATTTTTTAATTTTATTTTTTATTTTTCTATTTTTAAAGCTTTTATTTTATTTTCCTAATTTTATTTTTTATTTATTTTTTATTTTTAATTTTTCTATTTTTAAAGGTTTTTATTTTTTTTTTATTTAGTGCTGCCCAGACCAACTCAAGCTGGTGATTGTGGTGGTGTTTGAGGGTCTTGCATTACGGCACTACCTTTTATGGAACTCTTACAGCACTTTACAGCACTTTACAGTTTTTATTTTGTTTTTCATTTGTTTTAAATTAATTTTGTTTTTTTACTTTTATTTAATTTTTATTTTTAATTTTTCTATTTTTAAAGCATTTTATTACATTTCATTTGGTGCTGCCCAAACCTGCTGTAGTGCATTTTTATACTTTATAATACTTTGAAGTCATTTTGTTTTGTATCCCCATATTTGTCCCAAATGGTTTATCCCAAACTGTACCCCCCTCCTTCTACCTGCGTTATCCCTCTCCCGGGATGAGATCATCCCCAAACCCCGACCCTGGCTCTCTGTCAATGACTCAGCCTCCCATCCCCTCCATGCAGAAGTTTCGGTCCAAGTCGTCCAGTGATTAGCCAGAGGCCAGGGGTCAGCCCCCCGAGCCTTGCCCCATACGCTGTCCTGTATGTCTATGCCCCAGCATCCATCCCTTAGGGTCACTTATTGGTTGGTAAAATGTTATCTACTTTCGGTTTCCACCTCCCTTTAAATGTAACCTTGGCACATCTCCCTGGGGCTTGGCAGGAGGCCCCTGAGGTGCAGGAGCTCCTTTGGGACTCCTAATAAAACCTTGGATTAACCCCTGCTAAGAGTCGGCCCTTTATCATCTACCGCTGTCTCTGGTGTCTCTTGTGCTGCACAGGGGCCCAGCCCAGGTGCCCTCAGCACCCTCGGGGCACACACAGAGAGTGTCTCCTGCCAGCCCAGGTGCCCTCAGCACCCTCGGGGCACAGAGAGTGTCTCCCTGGCAGCCCAGGTGCCCTCAGTACCCTCGGGGCACACACAGAGAGTGTCTCCCCCCAGCCCAGGTGCCCTCAGCACCCTCGGGGCACACACAGAGAGTGTCTCCCCCCAGCCCAGGTGCCCTCAGCACCCTCGGGGCACACACAGAGAGTGTCTCCCCCCAGCCCAGGTGCCCTCAGCACCCTCGGGGCACAGAGAGTGTCTCCCCCCTCTCGGCCGTGTCAGGGCTGCCCCCCAGTGTCTGCCGACTCGGGACCGGCCGAGGGTTACTGAGAGGCTCGCACAAACCCGCTCGGCTGCTGATTGTGGCGGTGTTTGAGGGTCCCCAGGACGAGGGAAGAGATGAGAATCTTGACTCCACCTCTCAGAAGGCTGAAATATTATTTTATGATCTCTATTATATTAAAAGAAAATGAGATAGTAGCACTACGCTAAAAGAGCAAGGAGACATCAGAAAGCTGGAAAGGAATGAATAATAAAAACCTGGGACTGCTCACAGCCCCGACGCAGCTGGACCATGATTGGTCATCAAGTAGACACTGCACAGGAGACTAATCCAAGATGCCCCTGTTGCTAAACCATCTCCAGCCCACACTCCACAGCCAGCAGATCGTAATTGGTTCCATTTCTGTTCTGAGGCTTCTCAGGAGAAAAATCCCAGCAAAAGGATTTTCATCAAACACGTCAGTGCCAGGTGATGGCACAGGCAGCATCGGCCGGCCGAGGTCACTGTGTCATCCCTGCCAGCCCAGGTGTCACAGCAAGGAGGAGAGAGTTCACCCTGTGCTCACCCTGCAATACAGAGCAATACAACACACATATTAACACAAGATGATAACCTTTTTCTATTTTCATTACATGTGGATTTATTGTTATAGGAAACCCAAAACAACAAAAGCACACAAAAAACAACACTCATCTACCATTAACACCCCCTTCAGATGACACACGAAGTCACCATCCCTCTCATCACAACTGCTAAATTACACCCCAGCAATCATTGGTCCTCGGGAACGTGGTTCCCGGGAGCCTCAAAAAAATCTTCCTGCCTGACAAAAACCCCGGTCCCCGGACAGTCCGCGCCCAAACTCTGGTGATGAGCGTCGCCTCACAGACTGACTGGGACCGAGGAAAAAAAAACAGCCGGCGGGGGGGGAAACCCAGCTGGGGATTTTTTAGTCTAAATTTAAAAATGAGTTGAAAAACTTGAAAAGCAAAAGTCACACACACAAGGTTAAATCCAGTAATCCAGTCGGCATGCGCTGACACACGCAGAGACGAGCAGACGCAGACAGACACAGACACGTGCTCTCACACATGCTCACACGCTCTTCCCACTTACACACTCGCTGCGGCCCTTACTCGAGACGCTGAAGAACGTGCTGCCACACATCTTCCGGCTGCGCTCCTTGACGTCAGTTGGTAGGTTCTGGGGAAATCGGTAGCCTCGGGGACCTGTGAGACGACAGGAAGCAGTCAACGAGTGGCTATCTGACAGCTAGGACTTGTCTCCACTCTGGACCAATAAGTTTTCTACCCAAATCCCATAAAAGACAGATGAACAGTAAAGTTTTTATAACTCTTCTACCTGACTGTGACTACGTGCCCGGGCAGGGCAGCTCCAACCCTAAGTGGTACAATATAAGTACACACAACAATATAAGTCGATGCATACAGTGCAAGTGTACATAGGGTGTAGGTACATACAGTATAAGCCAGCACAGGTACACACAATGTAAAAGCCAGGACTTGAGATAACTCGCTGGAAGATGAATTCTTGAGTCCTACACCCTTGAGAAGATGGAACCTATAGAAGTACTGCAGTCACATGAGGAGGGTGCAAGACACTCCCTCTAGCAGTCCAAGAAAATGGCATGGAAAAAAAGGCACTACCAAAGCTGGTAGTGAGAAGGAAGATGGATGAGAACATCTTGTCCGTTTGAGACATTCCTGTCTCAAAGAGTAAAAATGTAAAGATGCCAGAATAAGGGATATCCAGAAAGGAACGTGAGTAGAATACAGCCTATACGGCACAGAATAGTGCCGATAAAGCATTGAGACGTAACAAAGGCCTATGACGTGGAAGACAACGGACAACACAGACACGGACAACACAGACACGGACAACACAGACACGGACAACACAGACACGGACAACACAGACACGGACAACACAGACACGGACAACACAGACACAGGTGACATAACACAGAGACAAGTGGCAACTGCCTGGCACTGTCCCCTTAGGGACCCGAGATGCCTAGCGCAAGATGTGCCAGAGGCTGATGATGCCAAAGGAGAGGAAGCCCTATGACGATAGCACGTGATGATGAAATGTAACTCGTTAAAAGAAGTTAGTGCCACAGCAGTTAAGAGGATGCTCGAGAGGCTCAGCAAGCCTAGAGCAGGAAGCCGACGGCCAGGTGACCATGGCTATAGCTCCGGACGTGAAGGCGAGCTCCTCAGGGGAAAGATCCGTGACGACGTCGGGCCGAGGAAGGCGGACGATGCAAAGTTCACGAGAATCCTGAGATGGGTCGGAACTGCCCTGCCCGGCAAAGGCTCTGGTCAGGCTGAGGAGAAACCCTCTCCCTTTTCTTCCAGAGAGCCCACCCCACTACAGACCTCTCCGCTAAGCTGACATCAAATTGCCCTCTGTGATAGTAAAGGTTTTCCCCCTTCTCCCAACTGCTGGCCCCGACACTTAGCTTTTGGAAAAGGAGCAGACAAAATCCATCCTCGGTCGGACGTGGATGTTGAAACGTGCTCCGTGTGTGCCTCGGTGCTGTCGTTTCCCACCTTTGGCTACGAGGCTCCTCAGGGTACCTAAGACAAAACAGAAAAGGTGACTATTGCCCTCAAAAACAGTAATCCCCAGGGCTCCTCCGCACCCCTGCCCCGGCCCACCTCAAATCTTGATTTGACTCCAGAGGGTGCCCAGAAGATACCTGCAAAGAGAAAAGGTACACACTTAGCATGCTGCTGTGTAACACTCACCTGTGAGTCAGCCTGCCTAAACACCGACTCACCTGCCCTCCTCTGTTCCTTGGCATGCCTAGGGCAGCGACAGCACCTGCAAAGAAACAAAGCAGAAAAGCATGCTGAGACACTGTGAAAACACAACCTCCCAAATCTGACAAGGATGCCACACTGATACCTTAAGCTGCACACACCTGGAATGGGCATGCCCGGCCAGGATAGATGGCAAGTGGACCACCTAAAATAAAAAGTGGAGATGCTTAGAGCTGCACCAGAAACTGAGACACCAGCAAAAACAACTGCTTCTGTACACTACTCAATGCTCACCTCGCCCACTTGGCCTTGACTTCCTAAAAAGAGAGACAAAGAAGACTGCTCTAACAGCCATCATTTATGCTCTCTCTACAGAGACAAACAGTGACTGACCTGCTCGGGGGAATCCCCTCACCCGGGATGAGGGGCTCTGCCCTGGATTTCATCCTTCTGCACCTGAAAGAAAGGACAAAAATCAAAGAGCTGCAGGATAACTTAAGAGCTCCAGACATCTTGTGCCCATCTACAAATCCCACCTAGAGTCCAACGACACCCCACATTACAAACATCAAGCCCCCGGGACTTCTCCTATTGCACCAGGCTATGCAGCAAGGCAGAGCAGCTCCAGCACAAATGTGTGCAGACACCCGTGACACAGGACAGGACAAACAACGGGGACACAACAGGAACAGAAATATCTGGGTAAGGAAAATGACAGCGAGCACCAAGAGGATGCAAAATTAGAAGACCGAGGGGAAACTGATGGCGGGCTGATGAAGTTCAGAGAACCCTGGAGGAAGAAGATGCTAACTGAATGATTTATTCCAAGAACTGCAAAGATGGATGCCCGAGAATCCTATGGTCAGAAGCCTCTACCTGTCCCCACATTCTTACAAGTCCTAATCCATCATAACAGAACCTTGCAGGGTGCAGCTGTCCATACAGCTCAGAACAAGACCTGAAAAGACATCTGACCGGATGCTTCGAAAAAGAGTTGCCATTCTGATACCTGTCTGAGCTGCCGAGTTAAAAGTTCCATGGCATCGGTGCCAGGGCAAGGAACGCTGAGAGTACAGATACTAAGAACAATGCCAAGGTTTCTGACAGGCCCCTCAAAGGGCTATGATAAAAGACATGAGATATCCAACAACACATAATACACAAAAGACAAGTGACACAATACACACTGGGACTGCTCTGCCCTGCTCACCTCAGCACTGGGATCAAAAGTGAGATTTTGCTTTTATGGGGCCTAAGGGGCCACTTCATGGACACTCCTCACCTCCAAAGCTACTCACCTCCAAAGCGGACTCAAATCCCCCCCTCCCAGTAATTCCCAAACCAGCACCCTGCTTTCATCCCCCCTGGGGGTCATGGCCCTCTACTTCTCTCTCAGACATCTGGGGATGCCGGTCTCAGGTGCAAAGAAAGGCCACCTCGTCAGCTGGGAAGGTCCTGCTGGCACCGGGCTGGTGTCTCTTAGACAGCTGTATTAAAGAAAACCAAACATCAATGCCTGATCGTGGCACCACATCGGCCAAAACCCCACAAGTCTGCTACTCACCGTGCTCCTAAGAACGCTCAGCTGCTCGGGCCGCACGCTTCGGGCACACTCAGAGACCGAGGCCGTCATCACAGGGGACGCCTGGGTTAAGAGGAGATGAGGTGATTTGGCATGGCTGAAACCTGAGTGGACCCTCGCTCCTCCCCCCTACTTCCCTGACTCACCACAACTCCTCAGCACTTGCTGGAGGCCACCTGGATGGCACCTTTAAATAGAAGGGTTCAGGGCTTCATCACCAAGTCCTGTAATGCATCCACAGGGCTCACACATGCAGGGAACCCGGAGCATCGGCCGGCTGGTGACAGGGGCTTGGCATACTCCGAGTGGATTGCCTAAAGTGCACAAACGAGAACGGAAGCTTAGAGCTGCACCAGAAATTGAGACCTGAGCAATAACAACTACTGCTCTCCACTGCTCACCTTGACAGCTGGTATCCACATCTGCTTCCTAAAAAGAAAGACAAAGAACAGTGCTGTAACAGAGTCACCATTTACACTTCTGCTGCAGAGACAAACGGGGCCTCACCTGCTTGGGGGAAACCCCTCACCCGGGATGGGGTCCTCTGGCACACATTTAATCCATCTGAATCTGAAAAAAAAGTTAGGACAAGAGTCAAACTGTTGCAGGATAACTTAGGAGCTCCAGACGTCTTGTGTCCATCTACAAATCCCATCTAGAGTCCCACTACACCCCACATTACAAACTCCCAGGGACTTCTCCTACTGCACCAGGCTATGCGGCAGGGCAGAGCAGCTCCGGCACAAATGTGTGTGCTGACACCTGTGACACAGGACGGGACGTGACAGACAGCGGGGACACAACAGGAACAGAAAGCTCCTGGCAAGGAAAGTGGCTGCAAGGACTCAGAGAATGCAAAAGGAGATGACCAAGGTGAGACAGATAGCAAACTAATGAGGCTCAGAGAACCCTGGAGGAAGATGCTGGCTGAATGATTTATTCCAAGAACTGCAAAGATGGATACCCAGGAATCCTACGGTCAGAATCCTCTCCCTAACCTCGCATTCTTACAAAGCCTAATCCGTTGAAATGGAGCATTGCGGAGCATGGCTGTCCGTGCAGCTCAGAACAAGACCTGAAAAGCCACCTGACTGGATGCTTCTAAAGAGAGATGCAATTCTGATGCCTGTCGGAGCTCCCGAGTCAAAGGTTCAATGGCCTGGGTACCAGGCCAAGGAATGCAGAGATTACAGATGCTAACAGTGATGCCAGGGTTTCTGCTAGGCTCCTCAAAGGCCTAAAGTAAAGGACATGACACATCCAACCACACAGAACACACAATAGACAAATGACACAGTACACACCGGCACTGCTCTGCCCTGCGCACCTCAGCACTGAGATCAAAAGTGATACTTTGCTTTTATTTCCCCCCCAGGCCTAAGGGGCCGCTTCGTGCACACCCCCGTCTCCAAAGCGGACTCAAAAACCCCTCCCGGTGGGTCCCTGCCCTGCGCCCTGGTTTCATCCCCTCTGTGGGTCGTAGCCCTCTACTTATCTCTCAGACATCTGGGGATGCCGGTCTGTGTCAGGTGCAAAGGAAGGCTGCCTCGACATCTGGGAACGTCCTGGTGGCACTGTTGTTAAACAACTTCCTGTTGTTTCTTCGTCTGCTCCAATAAAGTAAACAAAATATCAATGCATAACCTCAGCAGCACATTGGCCAAAACCCAACAATTCTGCCACTCACTCTTTTCCCAAGAATGCCTGGCACCTGGGGCCGCACGCTTCAGCCGCACTCGGAGGCTGACGCCATCGTCGTGGGGCACGCCTGGGCTAAGAGGAGACGAGGTGATGTGGCGCTGCTGAAACCTGAGCGGAGCCTCGCTCCTCCTCCCTACTTCCCTGACTCACCGCAACTCCTCGGCCATTGCTGAAGGCTGCCCTGGTGACACCTTTAAACAGAAAAGGCAGAGGCTTCATTGCCGAGTCCCGTGATTCTTCCGCAGGGCTCGGGAGAGCGGCAAACCCGGCGCGTCGGCCGGTTGGTGACTGGGGCCTGGCGTACTCCGAGTGGATTGCCTAAAGCGCAGAAACAGGAACGGATGCTTAGAGTTGCACCGGAAAGTGAGACTGGAGCAGTAACAACTAACTGCTTCTGTACGCTACTCAATGCTCACCTTGCCCACCTCACCTTGACTGCTGATGTCCAGCTTTGCTTCCTAAAAAGAAAAAGAACAGAGCTGTAACAGAGTCACACTTTACACTCTCCCTGCAGAGACAAACAGTGACTGACCTGCTCGGGGGAACCTCCTCACTCGGGATGGGTGGATGGATTTTGCTCTGGATTTTATCCTTCTGCGTCTGAAAGAAAGCGAGGACAAACGTCAAAGGGCTGCAAGATATCTTCACAGCTCCAAACATCTTCTGTCTATCTAGGAATATCATCTAGAGTCCGGCGACACCCCACAAACTGCGTGTCCCTGAGCCTTGTCCTGTTGCAGCAGCCTCTGCGGCAGGGCAGAGCAGCTCCAGCACAAACATGTGCAGACACCCATGACACAGAACGTGACAAATGGGGGGACGTTAAACACGACACATTAGGCTTGTGGTGAGGGTCTCGAGGGGAAAAGGCAAAAGGGACCCCAAAGACACAGTAGGTAACACGGTACACCGGACAACACGACGTGGACCGGAACTGCTCTGCCCTGCCCGCCTGCACGCTGCCATCAAATGTGGAGTCTCTCCCTTTAGCTCTCCTAAGAGGCCCCTTGGAGAAGATTGCTTTTCCCTCTGCTAATTTTTAAATCTGTCCCAAGAACTCCCAACCCGCTGCTCTCCCATCTCCAGGCCGTGACCCAGACTTATCTTTTGGATGATCAGCGATGTGAATCCACGTTGCACCTGAAATGAGTCTGCCTCGGAGGGCCCCGTGATGGCCTGTTAGCCTCTCGGTCAGCTACAATAAAGAAAACCAAAACCAATGTATGAGTTTAGAGTTATGTAGGCCAAATCCCAGCAAGTCAGCTACTTGCCCTCTCCTGAGTGTGCCTGGCTCCTTCAGGCTCCACCTTCATCCTGATTCCAAGGCTGTGGCCTTCATTATCAGTGGCACCTGGGTTAGAGAAAAGCAAAGTTAAATGGCATTCCTGTGAGTGCAGTGGATGACCTTGTGTGAGGAAAACATGGGAATGCCTCTGCTATGCTTCTGAAAAGCCTTGTGTGGGGGGGCCCTCAAATAAACACCCTTTCTCACCCTGCTGCCTGCAAACCCTCCTGCCCCCCAATAACTCCTAACTGGACACCTGCTCACCCTCCCTCTCCTAGTCACAACCCTCAACTCACCTGAAGCCTCAATCTCAAACATCATTTTTAACACTGGGCAGATGCCTCCTGTGACATGATGAATCTGCTGAAAGAAGTGCTGTGCTTGACACAGCCTGGGATCTCTGGAAGCTGTGCACCTCCTAAAAACAATAAAAACACAAAACAAGAACAAAACCAGAAATTGCAGATACACTTTATCACCCCTAAACACAAAATCCAAAATCGTTACCTTAAATACTCCCTGTATTCCATGCCATTTTCTTCACAGGATCTTCCAAGCCTCTATTGCTTTAGATGCCCAGAAATGCCTGCTGAAAGCAAGCTAAGCTGAAAGAGGCTCTTCATTGAAATGACAAGAGAGCTCTCACCCCAGCACATCCCAGAGAGGGAATGAAACCCCTCAGCAAAAGCTGGGGTTAATATACCCCTGATGGTGCCTGCCTCCCATTCCCATGATGCCTGGGAAAAGGGAGGGGGCTAATCCCACCGAATATAAAAGCCCTCAGAGCAGCTGCAGCTGTTTGGCTCCTCTGACTCAAATTCAAAGGGAGTAAAGGCCTTGTTATAGAAGAAAGCTCTTCAGAAAAATAACAGCGCTTTCTTTTTTGACACAACTACTTGGAGCAGAAGAACAGAAAAATGGTAAAACATAAAGCATTGTGTTTAGGTAGCATACCTAGATAAATTGGGTAATTTGCTGTTAACTTACATAATTATTCTGTGTTTAATAAAAGCCATCTCATAAATTAGCACCCAAAACTCCAGCAGCCCAGCTGGCCCTACCAAATCTCTCTGTTGATACATACAGTAAACAAAAGCAAAATCCCAGGAATACCTATCAGAAGTCTAGGAAAGAAACCTCTTGAAATTAATCCTACCTCAAATACAAACCAACCCATCCAGAAAGTGAGCTTCACTCAAAAAACTATTTACACAGAGTTAATAAGACCAAGAAATAAAACAACACACCATCTACCACCAACGAATACAACAGTGAAGGAAAAAAACCCACTTTTTTTCTTTTTTTTATTTCAACTAACTTCCTTTATTAGCTAGAACCAAAGATTTTGCCAGGGCTGTAACAACAACAACAACAACTTCTTTTTCTTCGTCTCCTTCTGAAATGTCCCTTTTCCTTCCCAAATTCCTTACAACTTCCGAGTTTGAATCCAAGCAAAAAGCAAAATTCGTGCACTTGTGAGTCCGGTGCTCCTGTCAGATTCTCTGTCTCCCTCCACATCTTCTTACACTTTCAGTCTGAACGCTGTCCTGCCCTGATGAGTTTGACAGAAGAATTGGCACATGTTAAGAGAGCATTTCCCTTCCTCCCTCCCTCCCTCCCTCCCCAGAGCTGGTTTCCTTAGCGCGTTTCAATCGATCCCAAGCCCGCAATGATGCGCGCTCACCTCAAGGCTCACAGCAAGCACGCAGCAGCTCAGGCTGACTTGGCTCCAGGGCTCCGTGCCTTGGATAGCTGAGAAAACTTCCGATGAGCCTCTGTTCCAAGACATTGGAATGCAATTTCCCTGTGCATTTGGTGGCAGCTTTGGGTCCCTCTGGGGGACGGCACCCAGCGTGACCCCCGCCCCTCGCCCGCCCCCCACCTGCTCCTGCACCGCCGTGGGGCTCCCTCTCCTGGGCACCTTGGGCTGCCCCCAACGGCATCAGAGCCCCGAGTCTTCACCCCGCCTTTCCCTGACCCCCAAAGAAGGCTCCGAACGAATCCGACTGCCCCGGACAGCAGCGCAGCGCTTCCCCCAAGCCCTTCCCACACGTGCATGGCCCCAGCAAGGGATTCTGCTGCAACAAGAAAGGGGGGGCAGCCCCCAGAAGGCTTGAGGTTCCTGCCCAGCCTCGCTGTCACGGGCCAGGGGCAGCGAGAGAGGGAGCGGCACAGACGGCGGGGACGGCCCGGCACGGAGCGGGGGCCGCTCTCAGCGCGATGCCGGCAAAGCCGCAGCTCCGGCGCTGTCGGCCGCGCTGCTTGAGCGGCACGGGGGGATCCGCCGAGAGCCTCCGGCCCCGCGCGGGGACTCCCGCAAGGGCCCAGGGGCGCCGGGCTCCGGCCCTCGGGGCTTTATTCTCCGGCAGCCCGAGCCCCGCGGCTGCGGGGCAAAGAAGGAAAGGGGGCACGGGAAGAGAGGAGCGAGAGCAGGGCACGACAAAGGGCGGCGAGGGAGCTCGGGCTGTGCAGGAAAGCGGCACGGGAAGGGAAAGACGAGGGTACACGGAGGCTGGGCAGAGGAAGGAGAGAGGGCGAACAGAAGGGAGCAGTGGGGTAGGGACAAGACAGGAAGGAGCCGGCTTTGCGGGGGGAGAGGGAATGGGGGAAAGGGAGCGAGAGAAGGCGAAGACGGGGAGAAGGAAGGAGGGCTAGAGAGAGGGACAGGCGGGGAAGCCTCCCAGAGCCCCGGCTGCACCCCGAGCCCGGCCCGGCGCCTCGCCCTGCCCGGGATGCTGCGGCGCTCGGCGGAGCTCGGCTCGCTCCGGAGACGCTCGGCTCGAGTCGGCTATTGTCGGCTATTGTCGGCTACTGTCGCCTCAACTCGGCTCTTGGCGCCTGCATTCGCCTCTTCGGCCGAGCTCGCCTCGCTTCGGCCCAGCTCCCAGCCGCTCTGTGCCTTCGGCGCGCCTCGCCTCCGCTCGCCTCGGCTCGGCTCCCTGAGGGCGGGCAAGCTCTACTGCCTCACGTTCAGCTCGCCCGGCTCGGGGCTCTCCCGCTGCCGCGTCCCGCCCGATTCCCAGTGCAAGTTCTACTAAGGCCGATGCTCTATTGCAGAGTTATGTTGATGTGGTAAACAATTCTTCTTAGTATTTAGGTTCCTTTGATAAGTAAAGATTTTTATTATTCTTTCCAACTTTGTTAATTTCCGTTCACCCCTAGCAAGTGGGTTCTAGGAACATTCACTGCCTGAGAACGAGATGTGGAAGTCTTAAGCTCTGTGATAACTTTTTCAAACTCAGCAACAGAGTAGAGACAGAAATGAGAATTTTCTTCTTTGCATTTATTTCTCCTCATTCCATTCCATCCGGTCTGACACGGGCCAGGCTGGGCTCTACAGGTTACTGCTACTGTGAGCCCATGGGAATTCCAAGATATTGGCTGCTGCTTTTTGCAGTCACATCGTCTGCAAAATGCTTTCAACCAAAAGTCTGCAAACCACAGGCTGTTAAAAAACTGGAGCATGGATGGTAAATAGTCTGAAACATTTGAGAAATACTGATCCAAAATCCAAATTTAAAAGAAACAGCATCTAAACATTGAAAGGCAATATTGAGTAAAATGCCAAAATTTAATGCCAAAGTAATTTACAAAACCAAGAGAAATGTATTTATAACTTTGTATTTTTTGAAAAGGTATAAAATTAGATTTGTGAAAGGATACAAATAAATGCTTTCAATAAAAGTATTTCAAACTCCCATTCCCGCTTTTCCCTTATCTTCTGAGGGATTTAACAAACACTGCTTGATGTTGCAGACTTGGAAACTCCTAGTTAGGAAGCTGAAGGGCAAGAATGCAAGAATGCAACTCTGTTGGGAAAATAATTTTCACTTCCATAAACAGCAGAGAGGGAGGAATTCAGGGCAGAATTAAAATCTTATAAAAAAGAAAAATTAGAAAATGTCAGGAAAAAGATGGGTGTAAAATGAGAGGGAATCCTGGATGGCTGGAATGCGGGAGAAGACTCTGCACCTTCCTGAAATATGATGGTGACAATGTCATTTCCAATGTGTCGCTGCCTTTCTCCCTGGCAGAAAAAAGGAAAACAAGAAAGGAAAACAAGAAAGAAGAGGCAGAACAAAAGCCACAGACGGTGCCTTCCACGCCATCCGTTTGTATTTGAGCAATTGTGTGCCAGAGTAGCAGAACAATATTCCTGAAGTGCCCTCAGAGCCACTGCAGTCCCTGTGACTGAGGCCGGGATAAAATCATGGCCTGGCTGTGCCAGGGAAAGCTGGCAGTGCCACGGGGCACACACCAAGGCAGCCCCTGCCAGGGCAGATATTGCACATGTTTAGAGAAGCACCCAGAGTTTCCATCATTCATGGTCATGGCCTGGCCATGGGAGCCCCAGCATTGCACACACAGCAAATCAACCGCTGGAAACCAAAGGCCAAAAGACTCTGGGGCTGAATTATTCTTGGTTACAAAATATTGGGATTGGCCTCCATTTCCTGCTGTGATCCTGTCATCAGCCCAAGGCAAGAGCATGAGCAAACTGCCACGTGTCAGAAGGCATAACCAGGATAAATGTGCAATGAATGTCAGAATGTGCAATAAATGTCAGAATGTGCAATAAATACCAAATGCAGCCATGTGTGGGTCATTCAGGTCAATCCCTATGGATGTGTGGGGTACAGCACACACATGTGCCCATGCAGTATTTTTGGGCTTTTTTTGGCCTTTTTTGCTGCTTTTTTTGGGCTTTTTTTGGCCTTTTTTGGCCTTTCTTGCTGCCTTTTTTTTGGCTTTTTTTGGGCTTTTTTGGCCTTGCTTGCTGCTTTTTTTTGGGCTTTTTTTGGGCTTTTTTTGGCCTTTCTTGCTGCCTTTTATGGGTTTTTTTTGGCCTTTCTTGCTGCTTTTTTTGGGCTTTTTTTGGCCTTTCTTGCTGCTCTCTGCACTGGTATTGCCCCCGAGCCCACCCACCGCGGCCTCGGTCAGGGCTGTGAGCGTCCCTGTCACGGACTGCAGGCATCCCTGGCTGCGCCGGGGCGGGAATTCCCTGGTTAACCGTGGGGGGATTACCTGCGCACTCTCACCCTCCGCTATTGCACCCTATAGACAGACACATGTATGTATATAGGTATAGACAGACACATATGTGTATATAGGTATAGAGATAGACAGACACATATGTATATAGGTATAGCGAAATATAGACGGATAGAATGGACGGGGCGTGGCCTGTGACGTAGCACGCGGCATTGAGGGGGCGGGGCGGTTCGGGGGCGGGGCGATGACGCAACGGGGGCTGGGCAATGTGACCATAAAATGGCGCGCGGGGTTAAGATGAAGGGACGTGTCGGTGCGCTAGGGGTGGGAGCGATGGGGAGCGTAGTTCTCCTAACAAATCCTCGGTCCTGGCATAGACCCTGGCTGCAGCCTGGTCTGCACCCAAAGCTTGGTGATGAATATTGCCTTGGAGATTGGATGGGACCACGGCAGAAAAAAAAGCCCCATAGCTGGGAGGGGGAGAAAAATAAAACCTCATCATGGCTGGGGGGCGCGGGGGCTGCAGGGGCCGTGGAGCGGGAGCTGCGGGCGGTACCGCTGGGCTGCGGGGGGCACGGAGCGACCTGTGAGTGTGCTCGGCGCTGTGAGTGTGGCAGCGCTGTGAGTATGGCAGCCTTGTGCCCGGCGCGGTGACTCGGAGGCGGCTCCGTCCTCACGGCTGTTCCTGAGCCCATCCCTCGGGCTCTGCTCCTCGCGGTAATCCCGCGGCGGGCTCGGGCCTGGCCGCGCTCGGTTTGTTTAATTCACGGCTCCGTCCCCGCTCGGCCCAGCGCCCGCCCCCGGCACCTCCCCTCCGGGGCGGGCGGCGCAGTGCGGAAGGAAGGAAGGAAGGGAGGAAGGACGCGGGCCGGGAGGAAGCGGATCCCGCCGGTCCGCGGCACCGGGCGGGGCGGCCGGGCGGGCGCACGGTGAGCGGGCGGCACCGCGGGCCGGCCCGGGGCTGGGGGGGCTCCCGCGGGACGGGCCCGGCCGGTCCCTGCGCTGTGCGGGACGGGCGGGCGCTGCCGGGCCGTCCCTGCGGCGGGCTCGGGCAGAGGCCGGGGCGGGCGGTGCGCGCTGCTCGGGGGGCACGGAGCTGGCGGCGAGGGAGGCCCCGCTCCGCAGTGAGAGATCCTCGCTCTGTGCGAGGGTTCGCCGGGCCTTAGCACGGAGATCGGGCTGCTCTCGCGTTTGTTTATGGTTTGCTGCAGTCCGAGTTCTGTGGGGTTTTTTAGGATCGCACTCGCGTGTTGCTGGCGGGCAGCGTCACCAGCACGGCACTGCGATGGTTCAGCCGCCGCAGGGCAGGGTTTAAAGCCAAATCAAACGCTGCTTTCGTTCAGGAACGGGGGGGAAAAAGCCAAAAATAGGTTGACATTTTTGTACGGTCATTAAAAATGTCTTGACGGCTTCAGTGGTTAAAATATCCTGTCCTTTTGTACAAGGGCAGAATTGGTAAAATAGATCTAAAAATTGAAGGCTCTCCCTCTCCTTTTGGCACTAGTTTACCATTAAGGTGGTTGCTACTCTTCCATATTGCTGGTAGCTGGAAAACATTTTATGTTTTTTATTTCCCTTAGGAAAAATCCTGTTTATCAAGTTTTGGGAAAGAAATTTGAACTAAAATAGAGTAGGATTAGATTTAGGTGTGTTCCCTGAGAAGGTGTTGAGGCCCTGGGACAGGGTGCCCAGAAAAGCTGTGGCTGCTCCATCCCTGGAAGTGTCCAAGGCCAGGTTGGACAGGGCTTGGATTAACCTGGGATGTGTCCCTGCCCATGGAGGTGGAACTGGGTCAACTTCAAGGTCCCTTCCAACACAAACCAATGTGGGATTCTGTAAAATTCTAGTTGCCTTAAGCAGGCTTTTAAATAAATCCAGATTTTGAGGGGTGTTTCTCTGGCTAGTTCTGGTTTTAAACACTCTTATGCCATCCTTAGGTAATCTCTGTATTTTTTTTGGGCCTAGATCAAGTAAGTCTCATGAGGTAGAAAGAGGGAGCAGGAGGTTGTGTTGTTAGTTTTTGCCGAACACGTTAAATCCCTGGAAAAGGATTCAAACCAGCTTTGCCGGAGTGTCTGGGGCACAGGGGTTCACTAACACCATCCATGCTGTGTGTGCAGGGCTGCCCGTGGTGAGGCACGATGGCTTTCAGCAAAGGGTTCAGGGTCTGTCACAAGCTGGGTCACTGACACCATCCCTCCTGTGTTGCAGGGCTGCCCGTGGTGAGGCACGATGGCTTTCAGCAAAGGGTTCCGAGTGTATCACAAGCTGGACCCGCCTCCCTTCAGCGTGATGGTGGAGACCAGGAGCAGAGAGGAATGCCTCATGTTCGAGTCCGGAGCCGTGGCTGTCCTCTGTGAGTCCATCTGTTTTCATACCTACCCTGTCAGAGAGGTGGCACACCTGACACTGTGTGAGCCATTTTATTCAGGAAATGGAGATAAGCAATTCTGCTGCTGCTCTGTTTGCTAATGGAGAGGCTCCTGGTTTGAATGAGAAAAGTGACATTTTCTTATCTTCATTTGTTGAGAGAGAGTGTTGCACATTTCATTAGGTTTCTTTAAACATCTATATTTTCACGTCCACTAAATTTTCTTGTAATTGCCTCCAACTTCACCTTGTTTCTTGGGTTCTGAACAACCCTATTTTGATCATATGGTAACTCACTGATTCTCACCCTAATTCTGATGTTGCATTTCATAGCAATAAATTCCCTTTTCTTAATTGTTAGATCATAATTTGGTTTTATGTCATTTTGTGTGATTTTTGATGGCTTTTTTGATTCTTTAGCTTTATTTTGTCCCTGTATTTTTAACCTCCCTCTAGACTCAGTATTGCTCTGTCTTGTAAGAAAATGAGTAATATCTGGAGCAAGATGTCTTGCATTGCAAAGTTATTTTTACATGTCTTAAGTGAAAAATGCATGAGATAGTTCCCTAAATTTTTGCCCCCTCCCTTTTTTTTGTTTTGTTGGAGAACACTAAAATGAGAAGTGAAGAAGAGAACCTTAAGGCCTGTACATAGACTTTTAAAATAGATAGAATGATAAAATATGTTTGTGTTCTTTAGGAAGTCAAAGCACCTGGTTGCACAGCTTTTCTGAGCTGGGTTTTGGCTCTTGTGTAGCAGGCTTTCCTTGCCTGGCAGCAGTTCTCTCCTTAGCCAGCACCTGTTGGAGGCCAGGCAGTGACGGATGTGGTTGCTGCAGCTGTGTGATGCTCCAGGTGAACAGCGGGTGCTTTGCTCCTGTTTTTGAAATTCTACTCTTTCTTTTCCTGGTACAGTTTCTGCTTAGCATGTATTTAAGTGATCCCCTTGACTTTGGATAAGGCACTGTGGTGTGCATTGGGGATAAGTGTCCAGTCATAAAGGCAGCAAACAGGTTTAGTGCAAGTCATGAAATGTTTCAAAGATTTGTGGAACAGGTTGTTTTATCCTGTGTTTAGTAATTACGGAACATGCTTGAGCTGCTTAAGGGCTAACAGATGAAAAGTTATTTATTCCTGAAGGTTCTGCTCAAAAAGGAACAGTAAGTCACTGCTTGTGCCAGGATACACTGCAGGCACCCGGAGAAATGGCCTTTCCCAAAAATACAAGCTCATTTCCGAGTTCTTGCCCACTTCCCCCCCTTGTTGTTACCCAGCAGGGGAAGGCAGACCTGAAGAGGTTTGGAAGCCTCTCTCCTCTTGTGTTCTGTGCTTAGGGATAGCTCATTATTCATCTGCACAGCAGTGTCCTTGGGGTTCTCATTGGTAGGTCAGGTCACAGCAAATGTCCATCCTCAGCTGCAAGTAGTTACTGAGTACTATTTTCAGTGAGCTTAACCAGCAAACTGGTTACTCCTTTTCTGTCTGCTCCAAGGGCGTAGTTTGCCACTGAATATTTACAGTGGCATTTTTCTTTAATTCCCTCTGTTTTATTTCCATGTAATTCCCTAAGTTCTTTAGGTGCTGGTACTTTTCTTAATGGTTGGGAGATCACAGTCTTAAACTGTCAGCAGAAAAGGCCCAGGAGTCCCCTAGCTCAGGTTTCTTTCTTCTCTTGGTCTGCTTGCTGTTCCCATCTGGTATCCGTTCTTTTCAGTGCATATTTAAAGGAGTACAATGATTAGTACTTGGGAAGATTTGTCAAGTGTTATTTCTCTGTCTTGCTGGTCATGTCACAGGATCCAGCCAGAAGAGTCCAGTCTGTAGCTGTACAAACTAACAGGTGTTTGTACAAACAATAGACCAAGTTAATGCAATACTGCTGTCCCTTGGGGAAGGTTTGCCATGTTTGTAAAATCTGTGTGGACAGGTAGAAGAATGGGCAGATCAAGTGTGTATCAATTTAAATCCAGAACCGCATCACTTGTAACTGTCAAAAACTCCTGGGTTTTGATGATGGTGCTACCACTTTTTAGACTACAAAAATTTACAATGCTGACCTCAAAACTGTTAGAGATTTTCCCAAATATTTTAGTAAATACTGGAGATGAAGTAACATGTTTAGCCTTATACCTGATCATAGTTCTTACGTGTGTGTAGAGTGGCTGATACGTGCACAGCCCAGTGAAACACATTTTAGCATTAAAATTGATTCATGTGGCTCAGTCCTGAGGGCCTTAGAGAACTGCACCTCCTGGAATATCCATGTACAGAAATTTGGCTTTGAAATGGGCTGAGAGAATGGAATGGAAGCTTTGAAATGGGCTGAGAGAATGGAATGGAAGCTTGGAAATGGGCTGAGAGAATGGAATGGAAGCTTACTGATCTCTTCAGTGTCATCTTAAGAGAAGCACACGTGTCATTGTGCTGAGGGAAGGATAACTGTGTTAACCTTCCTCCCTGTGCCCTCGGTGAGGCTCTGCAGGATGATCCAGAGGATTCAGCTCAGCCTGGGTAGGCAATGCTGCATGGCTCAGGTGCTGGGTGATGTTCAGTGTGTGCCATGGGCTGTTAGGCAATGCTGCATGGCTCAGGTGCTGGGTCATTTTCAGAGTGTGCTGTGTGCTGTTCCCGTCAGCCAGGTCAGAGGGAAGCAGGGAAGAGGGTTGAAGGGATAGTTCAGAGGTGATGGTTGTGTAACCATTCAGTCTGAAGTGGGAGCAGCCCAGGCCATGCTTCTCCTGGAGCTGTTCTGTGTGGATTAACTGATGTTGCTGTGACTGAAACACCTGAGCCATACTTTGCTTTCCTTTGTGCATTTAGCACCTCTTTGTTTGGCACAGTCCTGGTTTTGGGTTAGCCCGAGATGCTGGAGTGTGGGGGATCCTTCTCAAAGCCTGGTGAGAGCATTTGGGTTTAAATATCAGTAGATTCTCTGCTGATTTGTTTGGAATTTAGTGGGAGGGTGATAGAAAATAGATAAAATAGATCTATTTTTCCTATTTGCCATATGAAATAGGCAATATGTTTATTCTTTGAAATAGGACTCTGAGATGTCTTATCTGGAAAGGTTTTCCTGACTGGGCAGGAGTGTGTTCTCTCTCCCTCTTCCTTGCTGGTAAGTCATCCTGAAACAGAAGCTGGCTGTGAATGGTGTCTTTTTCCAACAGGTAGGAAAAATTTTCACCCTTAAAGTCTTGGAGGCAGTTTAGAGGAGGCCCCGGGAATCCAAGGCCAACCAGAGCTCTAGTTCCTGGCAGCTTTTGTCTGAGAGGAATCCTGCAATATTTGCAATTTTAAGAGGCGGAATCCTGCATTCGGACCCCAGCTCCTGGCTGCGAACAGCGGCTCTTTTCCACAGGAAGGAAACATTTCCACCCTCCTGTCCTGGAGATAGTTGCAAATGCCACTTGACCTAATCAAAATCATCTGCCAAGGCTTAATAATAACCCAGAAGATCCAGTGCATCACCTGTGTGTAACCTCAGTTAGTTCAGCTGAGTTTTGTGAGAGAGGGCCTGTGTGTTTGAACCTCTGAGCAACCCTGTTCTGTGGGATTAAGGACAGCAAACTAAAGATATTGATATAAATTACAGAAATAATGTATTTGCATTGATTTCAATTATTTACTACCCAGCACAAGAGCTGTAAGTGCTGACGCAGGGCACGATGTCTGAATAAATATTGCAGCAATGATAGTAAAGGAGGCAAAACCAATAACCAGGTAAAAGCTGTTATTCACCCAGAACAACTTTGGGCAAGTCTTTCTCTCTGCCTAGATGAGAGACCTTGGGGTGTGTCTGACAGCAGATGGGCTCGACAGAATCTTCACCCCTATGGTGACAGGGACCTGACAGCAATAAAAATGCTTCTAATAGATGTTTTTAATGTTCCTTTCTCGAGCAGCTGTGTTTTCACGTTCTCTCCCTGCCAGCCCCCGCCTACACGGGGCGAAGCATGATCTCCCGGCGGGAGCGATGCCGCCGCTCTGCTGCCTGCGGGAGGGGGAACCGGCGGAGCGCAGCCCGGCCCCATCTCCGTGCCGCGGGGGGCTCGGGGAGCGGGGGGCTCGGGCAGAGGGCGGCTCGGGGAGCGAGGGGCTCGGGCAGAGGGGGGCTCGGGCAGAGGGCGGCTCGGGGAGCGGGGGGCTCGGGCAGAGGGCGGCTCGGGGAGCGGGGGGCTCGGGCAGAGGGCGGCTCGGGGAGCGGGGACTCGGGCAGGGGGCGGCTCGGGGAGCAGAGGAAGCAAGGAACGGCCTCTGAGCCGGGCCCGGGGCCGCTGCCCTGCGCGAGAGCGGCCGGCAGCAGTGGATCTCCCCGGGATAACCAGCAGCAGCCAATGCAGGCGGCCGGGGTAACCAATTCACTCCCGGTAACCGACCCCACACGGGGTCAGCCGCAGCCGTGCTCCCAAACTGCCCAAGTTCCACTCCAGGCTGACGTCTTTGGCGGTGTGTTTTTTTTTTTTTTTTTTTTCTTTTCTATAATGTGAAAACTAGGGCAAAGGAGGAAAGGAGGTTGCTTTTTCAAAATCTTTGATTTTAGGAATTCCCAGTGCTTTTCCACAACATGAAAATTAGTACTTTTTGATTTTGTTTCTGCCCATTGCAATGTGTGTGTGTGCGGTCTTTGTTTCTGGCTGCATCAATCCATGCAGTTTCTGAAAGAAATGTCACAGTTTTGTGTGGGAACCCAGCACATCACTCCGGATGTCCAGAGTTACCGAGAGAATCCTTGGAGGGCTGGGAAATCCTGGAATGTTGCCAGGAGCGTCTGGTGGCTTGACTTCGATCCCTCTAGGGATGTGCCACCTGTTTGAGGACATGAGAGTCACTTGGGAGTGAAGGGTGCAGGAATGATGGATTTACAGGGTGAAATATAGATTTTAGGGTTTTGGTACAGGGGGGTTATGGAGACAAGATGGAGGGATCAGGGCGTGTCTCGTCCTTCTTCTTTCTTCTTCTTGTCATCCATTTTCTGTGGCGATGTTGGCACTTGGGGATTGGTCCATGGTGAAGGTGCACTTGCTAATATGGGTGAAAGGTATTGGGAAATAAAGGTAAATATGATGTATGTAGTTTTTAGTATAAAAAGACACGACCGCCCCGTGGCTGCCTTGCAGGTCAGACCTCTGCTGGGCAGAAAGAAAATTCTGTAGATAAGAAAGAATAAACAATCTGAAGAGCGAAAAACTGAAGAGTCCAGACTCGTCCTTTGAAGCGCGGGCGGTCCCAGAACCACCCTACGCGTGTCTGGGCACAGACAGACAGACGGCCGGACAGTTTTGGGCTTCTGAGAAAGACAAATCTGCTGGGATTCATGGAGCAAGAAACAAAACCTTTACCCAAAACTGTTTTGTTATTTTCCCCCATACACTTTTACATATTTACACTCAACTATTTAGGCTATGTCTATTTGCACTTAATATACAGAATATCTATTTATACCTACAGATCTATTGACACATATCTGTTTAACTTCTGTTAACACACAAACCACATATTTAGACTGTTTAGACTTGTGTATTTTGACACTTTGAAAACATAAGTACTTCTACTTATATAAGTAGATATCTACTTATATAAAAGCTCTGCTTAGATTACTGCTAATATCTGCTTAAACTTTGTGTGTAAGAGCTAAGAGAGCTATTAGCTCTTTTAAATTCCTTCATATATAATATTTTGTTACATTTTGAAGTCCTTTATTGGGTAATTTATATACATACAAAAGTTGTATTTGCATGTTAAAACCTTGTATCTTTCTGTGTTGGGCACCCGTGGACAAGGTTGGGTAGTAGTGGCAGGGCTGGGGGGCAAGGCAACAACAGTGGCTTCTGCAAGGACCTTTTGGAAGCTCCCACCATCTCTGACAGAGCCAGTCCCTGGTGGCTCCAAAGAGCGGAATGTGCTGCTGGTCAAGGCTGGGGCAATTAGAAATGCTGTAACACCTCAGTGATAACATATTTAAGAAGAAACAAAAAAGTTTATTGCACAGTTGTAATTGGGACCAGAGAAGAGCAGGGAATATGTGAGAGGAACAACGCTGCAGCCACCAAGGTAGAGTGGAAAAGGAGGGAGAAGAGGCACTCCAGGCACTGGAGCTGAGATTCCTCTACAGCTCATGGTGAGGACCATGGTAAAGCATCTGTGCCCCTCCAGCCTTTGGAGGTTCATGGGGATGGAGAGACCCACCTGGAGCCTGTGGAGGAGCCCATGCTGGAGCAGCCTTCCTCGAAGGTCTGCAGCCTGTGTAAGAATGACCCACGCTGCAGCAGCTCACAGAGATCTGTTACTCAGGAGATGGACTCATGCTGGAGAAGTTTGTGGAGAACAGTCTCTCATGGGAGAAACAATGGATGATGTAAGGACCATAACCCCCATTCCCTGTTGCCCTGCACTGCTGAGGTAGGAGGTAGAGCTGGGAAGGAGGGAGGGGCAGGGGGAAAGTTTTTATTTTACTTAAGTTTTTATTTTACTTCTTACCCTGCTCTGATTTTGTTAGCAATACATTCAATTAATATCTCTAATTTGAGCCTGTTTTGCCCATGATGCTGTTTGATGAGCAATCTCTCCTGGTCCTTAACTCATGAACGCTTTGCTATACTTTCTCTCCTCTGTCCAGCTGCAGAGAGGAGTGAGTGAGTGGCTTTCGTGGGTGCCTGGCATCGGGCCTGGGTCAACCCACAACACTTACACAAAACATCTGTCATGTGAAAAGGAGAGATTTCCTCCACCCTTAGTGGGGGCAGATCTACTGGAGCCAGATATTTAATTTGCCTGTCAGCAGTCCAGGAAAGCTGAGACCCCTGTGCCCGAGCGGTCTGTGAGCACCCCATTACTGGTACACTCCACTGAGCATCCTGTTGGATCAAAGGATGGCTCAACTGACTGACTCAGGGACACGCACCAGCAGCACAGGGACACCGCACAGCAGATCTGCCCACTTCATTCATGTCACCCGCTGCCAGTTTGCTGGTGTCTGTGAAGGACTCATGTTGACAGTTTATGGAATAAGACTTCATATAAAACAGTGACAGCTCAAGGATTGTTGGTGACAGTATCTGACTGCAAAAGCATATTCAAAGAAATGCACAGAGAAGCTCTAATCCCCAGTGAAAGTATTCAGTGCACACAGAGCACAGTTCTGGCTGGATGGCGGGGCCCAGAGCGTGGTGCTGCGGCCTGTGGGTGCTCAGGTACTGGTGCTGTCCCCTGGGGATCAGTGCTGGGCCCAGTCCTGTTTAATACCTCTATCAATGGTCTGGATGAGGGGATTGAGTCAAGCACTAGCAAATTTGCAGATGACACCAAATCGGCGGAGGAGGAGTATCGACCTGGTGGAAAGTAGGAGTGCTCTGCAGAGGACCTGGACCTGTGTAGATGGGCTGAATCCAACAATATGGAGTTTAATAAGACCAAATGTTGGGTCCTGCACTTCAGCCACAACAACTCCGTGCAGCACTAAAAGCTGGGGGCAGAGTGGCTGGGCAGCAGCCAGGCAGAAAGGGACCTGGGGGTACAGATGGACAGCAGGATGGACACTGATGGACAGCAGGATGGACACGGGCCAGCAGCGCTCTGCGGCCAAGGCCAACAGCATCTTGGCCTGTGTCAGGAACAGGGCGGCCAGCAGGACCAGGGCAGGGATTCTTCTGTACTCGGCCTTGGTTGGGCCATACCTTGAGTACAGGGTCTGGTTCTGGATGTGCTTCCTTAGTTTGGCCTAAAAAGAGAAAGGAAGCCATTTCAACCCTCACTTGAACATTCTTCTCCTTTCTGTCAGATGGAGGGAATGTTGCTGACTAACGAGAAGAGTAAGTGGCGGGTGAGTAGGAATAATTCATTTAAATGACGTGTCCGTTTGTAACTCCGTTTGAATCCCGGGAGGAGGGAATCCGCGCACTCACCGGAGTTTCCGTTCTGCCCTTAATTGATTAATTACTCCGTGACAAAGGGCTTCGCCCTGGTCAGCGCGCATGCGCCCTGCCTCGGCTGCAGTACCGCGTTGTGGCCGGCAGGGTGCGCCAGCGGGTCACAGGGTGCGCCAGCCTGTCCGGGTCCGTGCGCGGTGTCCGGCCCGGGGCGGAGCGGCTGCGGCTCCCGGCGCACGGAGCTGCTCCCGGCGCACGGAGCTGCCCCAGGCGCACGGAGCTGCCCCAGGCGCACGGAGCTGCCCCCGGCGCACGGAGCTGCTCTCATCGCACGGAGCTGCTCTCATCGCACGGAGCTGTTCTCATCGCATGGAGCTGTCCCGGCGCACGGAGCTGCTCTCATCGCCTTCCGCCCGTCACCCCTTCCCACCTGGTCAACCCTTGCAGCTGCCGGCTGAGATCAACCCAGCCCATCGGATCACTTAATAGTCAAGAGGTTTCATACTTTACAGGTCGGAGGCAAGACATTTAGTGTTGGTTTTGTTAGGAAAATTAATCCACAGACATCAGAGGTTTATGTCCAAAAAAGGAGACAGAGAAGTCCCTTTACTTTATTCGAATAGAGAGGCCATGGGGCATTCCCCTGGCGTCTCTCACGTTTGGAGGACACAGCCTCCTTTTTATCCCCATTTCCCCGCCGCATTTCCCTTCTCTCTTTCCCCATTGGCTGAGGTACTTGAGAGGCTCAGACTTCCCGATACGCCTGATACCGAAGATTCCCCTCTAATGTATAACCCTCCCTTTTAATTTTTAATTCTTACAGAATTTAGGGATTCTTCTTTCCCATTGTTTCTTTCATCTCTCAATGTTTAATTTCATTTATCAGCAAACCTAAAGTTTCTTTGTAAAGGCAAATATCTTTTTCCATTCATCAATCAGTGAATCCTTCCATTGTTTCTTTTATCTCCCAGTGCTGGTTTTATCTACCAGCAGACCCACAGCTGGTTTGGAAAGACAAATCTGCTATTCCTCTCAGTTTGTTGTTTTGCTTTTTGCTTTTTTTTTTTTTTTAATCTGCTGCTCTAAAAATGCATAAGTACCCATAAAAATAACACTTTCCTTTGTGCACTGTTTGAGGGTACTAATGATAAATTCATTCCAACCAGTTTATTTTATGTATTATTTACTAAGGAGTATAAACAGCTGTTAGTTACCCTTTATTTTTTTTCCCCCTCTGCTAATGGACAGAAAATTGCTAAATAGATATGGACCAAAGGGTGTGATTGACAGTTTCCCCTTCTTTCCTGATTTGCTAGTCAATATAGCTATTCATACGAAACTAAAAAAGTGATTGTTATTTAATGGACTCAAGAGTAAAGGGTCTTAATATCTATAAGTTCATGTTTGATAATGTTTTTGACACTGCCTGCAAAAATTGCAAGTTTTACTTGGAGGCAGCAGGTCTGTCCCTGACTCATTCTTTAATGAAGTCTGCAACTGGGCTGTTGATGCTTCCCAAACTTTTAGTATTCTCTTTAAAACATGTTGTATTGGAAGTCTCCCAGTGATTCAGCTGTTTCTTATTTTGTTATATTTTCTGTTCTTGCTGGACAGTGAGGCTGAGAAGATCAGTCTGATCTGTTTGAATATTCAGACTTCCTGTGGTGGCTATACAGCTGCATCATGGCCAAACGGGGTGTGGAAAAATTTGGCACCATGAACCATTCCTCTTAGCAGAAAGTGAACAATTGTTTGGAACATGAGCCAGTCTCTTTCTCATATGACAGCAGCTAATGGAATTTCTGCATCTTGCAGACAGGAAGTACATGAGAAAATAGATTTCTGGAAACTGTCCCTACAGTGTACAAGAAGGATGCCACAGATGCTCAGTGTGTTTTGATATCTGCTCCAGAAAGGCAAATGCATGCCAACATAGAGATAATCCTGGGAAATGTGGTGCCCTGCTGCTGGTTCTGCCTGTGCAGCATACGTGATCTGCCTTTATTGATGTCAGTCCTTCGTGCTTCATCCGAGTCATGTTTGCACTCTCAGTCACTTAAAGTGAATAATGCCCATCAAATGCAGCTGTAACATGATAGAAAGCACTCTTGGGCATCTAATAGAGGAGTGGTGCTGCTTTGCTTCCCTCCCCTGCTAGGAGAGCTTCTTTCATGTCTAATAATTGGCTCATCTTTCATGTAGTCGATCCTTGAGTGTAAACTCAGCTTCTCTACGGGAAGATGGGAGGACACATTTACTAGAGGCCAGGCAAACCACTTAGATTAATGGGAAATGGAATCACTCATCAATGTGAAAATTAAATCTTTCTCAGAGTTTGCACTGCTGTGTATTTTGTTTTGGTTTGTTTGGCTGATGATAGATATACATTCTGACAAGTGCAGGCTGCTGTTTCGAAAGAAAATTTCCTCTCTAGTTGTAACTGCAGAAGATATTAATGGTGCTTCTAAACTGTGTTATTCCCATTTAGGGATTTGCCTGGAAGCAATGTACTGTACATATTTTACAATGAATAAATAGTTGCTTAACCTTTTTTTGTCAGTTTTCTGGCTATTAATAAGCAAACAAATATATCTATTTAGCTATTATACAAACAATTTGCAAGAACAAATTTTAGTGTCTGTGTGATGAGTGTGGTTCTTACTGTTTAGTGTTCCTGTTGATGGTTTATTTCAGTCATTAATGAGCTCTTTTTTGCCATAGGAAACATGTAAATAGAACAATAGAAGGCACTCTGTGTAAAGGCTACTGATGACATTTATGTTTGAGCACTGAGTGCTGAAGGTAACTATTCCAGAACATTGGCCAAAAAACGCAGCAGTCCTATTCTCAGCAGTAGTCACGAACAGCAAAGAAGAGCACACGGGCAGAGTCTGATAAGTTTATTTTTACTAGAAAGAGGTACCTGCCAAAACTGTTTTTGTTCTGGGGCCAGCTCGTAAGTCCTGCAATGGTATCACCCTTCCTGTTGTCCCAGCTGCTTGTCCTTGCTTTGAGAGGATGATCAAGGTGACAGTGGCAGCTGGCATGGCTTACACGCACCCCGATCTCACAGCACCCACACCTGGAGAAGGTTCATGTGGCTCTTGCAATTAAGTGACAATTAGCAGTGGGCAGTCAATGAGGTTCTCTCTTAGAGGACCACACTAGCCTCTGGCATAAGGGCCAATGCGGTCACTGTGCCTGAAGCCATCACTACTGTCACCAGCACTGTCTCTATGTAGTGGCAGCTTTGTACTGGCCCCCAGAAGTGGCAGCTGCTGTGCCACAGCTGGATCTGCCTGTTGTGTGTTGTCACGCTTGACTTCCATGCTTTCTATCCTCAGGTACATACCAGCTGCAGACACGGCCCCAGGTTCTCCGGCTGCACCCCGAGAAGGGCCAGGTGCGCATGCAGAGCCCATGTTGAAGTTACTACTGACTGATTTAAAGAAAAAATGAACAAAACTCCCATCCCTCTTTTTGAAAACAAACACTCCACAAAATTGAATTTTGTTTTCTTTTTCCCCATGGATGGCATAAAGAATTCGTTGTTAATAAAATACAGATTGATCAAAAGGATTGAGGGTCAGAGCAAAGCTTTCTGACTTCCTTACCAGGGTTAGGGACATACTCCTCTGAGCACCAAGACGATCACTGTTCCTGGAGGGCCTGGCTGTCTTGATGCCCTGTGTGCAGCACAGTACAGAGGGAATAGTGGCCTCATTGCCTGAGAGGACCCATTGTGAAGGAAACACGAGTACCTTTCCTTTCCTGAATGTCTGGGACCATGCACACAGCCCTGCACAGCTCTGCATGTGCTGCTGCTGTCTGTCCAGCCTAGCACAGGCTTAGGCTAGGTGTCATTGTCAGACAACCTCTGGGACTGTCTCAGCAAAATTGGAGTTGAAAGGGATGAACACAGACAGATGGGAGGAGTGCCTGGCTCCAAACTGAGGGACAACTTCAGCTCAATTCCCTTGTGGAATGGGAAGGGGAAGTTAAGAACTGTCACTGTCTCGTAGAACAGCGTGTGCTGCTATAATCAAGCATTTATTTGAGCACTATAAAATGTTTCTGGTAAGTGCTGTGGGTCCCCAGAGCATGGCTGGCCTGAGGCTGCAGTTCAGTCATGACAAGTTTATCAGTACCCACTTGCAATTGTTTATCATTATCCAGGCAACTGAGCGAGTAGCATCCACAGCAGTGCTTCAGAACAGCATGTTTCTTCTTAGCTGAAACCACAAAGGTCTAATAGAACCTTTTCTTTCCTCTCTCCAGAATATTTTTTTCCTTTCCCTAAATATTCTGCTGTTCAGAAAACCAGACAGATTCTTATTTTACTTTGTTTATGGAGATGCACAGGATGCCTTCCCTGATTTGTCTCTCTCCTTCCACTGAGAGTATTCAAAGTAGTGTGTCTTTCTCTCTCAGGGTTTTGTTTGCTTGTTTGTTTGTTTGTTTAGGAATAATAACTGTGAAAGTGAGTTTAAGAAGGGACTGACATGAAAATGTGGTTTTATTCTGGCTCATTTCCATAGCTAACTTTACTGCCACTCTAAATTGCTGAAACACAGAGCAATGGAAATACAGACCAGTGAACTTCAGTTCCCAGGAAAACTGTTGCTTGAAAGTGAATCAACGTGGTGTCTTGAGAGGGCTTGCAAGTGTGAAAGTTTTAGAATAGAAGCAGAAAATTGAAAAAAGAAGTGAAAGTACTTAAAAAAAGTAACTTAAAAAGTTGCATTTTAAAGTCAGACTTAAAAAGAAATAAAATTAAATTAAATATGAGTATTCTTGAGCCGGCTCACACAAAGCTCTGTTGCAGACCTCAAAGATGTCAAAAGATGTCAACCTCTAGAGACAGCCTCTTCAAGCTTTACTTAAACCGCTGAGAAAGATTTCCAGTAAAATACAAACTTAACGATAATAAAAACGTACTTGAGTTTATTGTTGCAGATTAAAAGTGTTTTTTAAGCTAATAATAATTTGGCTATTTGTTTACTAAAAACAGCTTGGAATTCTCACATATGAATGAAAATATTGTGCTCCAGGTTGTTTGATTAGCTAATAAAAAATGAGTGTCTAAAAGATCTTCACACTCTTTTGCACAAGCTTTAGGAGAAGTTTTAGGATGGAGCAATGAGTGAAAGAAGGAAAGGAGGGAAAAAGGACCTGCTAAAGTCAGTTGAAAATTTTCAAAAAATCCTATTTCAAGATGTGCAAGGCCTCATCAATTTTACTGATAATAAACCTAGGCCATCTACTATGCCTCTTGTTTTACTTCCTTCAAGCTTACCTCAGTAGGCAAGTATCATTTGCCAAAAAAAGCTTGCTTAACTTTGCTGATAAATATTCTTTCCACAAATAGGAAAAGCTTAAGGACCTGATTCATGTATTCATGGAATATTTTGAGTTCGAATGGACTGACAAGGATCATCAAAGTCCAACTCTTAAGTTGGATTGTCCACACATGGACTGAACCTGTGACTTTGGCATTATCAGCACCTCGCTCTAACCAACTGAACTACATTGTATGAAGAGCAAAACCTGGACATAATTTATTTTATTCTCATGCTGTGCCTTATAAAGTGCAACTTGATTTGAATCCCACGGTTGTCCTGTTTGTCCAGGGAGTCAGGAGTGTTTGGTGGTGATTTGTGTGACCCTTAGCAAAGCAGTTGGCGTGTGAAGCACTGGGCCGAGGTGACGGGAGGGGCACGGTCTGAGGGTCTGACAGGTCCTGCTTGGTTACTGGTTGCTTTCTGGGCACACTGATGGGTGTGCACTGATCTACACAGGCAAGCAGAGGGAGGTTGGTTTGCCTGGTTGCTGAGCCAGGGTTGCCGGTTGATTTGCTCGGTTGCTGAAGCTGTACCTCCCTGTGCTCCGGCAGCCCCCGGGGAACGCGTGGAATGTGCGGGAAGGCAGGCACAGCCCGAGGGGCTCGACACAGCAAATGTATCTAGACTTTTCCTGACAGGGTTTGTGAATTTCTGTTGAGAGTTATTTAACTCCAGCAAGGAATTTAAGGAGAGATCCATAGTTTGAGCACCTTGAGCCACTGCCTTTCTGTCATGGCATAGCTCCCACCAAATCTGCTTATCCTCATGGTGGATGCTTGTTCTCTGGAGAAGAGAAACAGAAGGCTCTTCTGGGTACTGTTGTCAGCTTCACTTTTTTCACAAATCTAACTATAAAATAGGGCTGAGAGAGCTACAGGGCTACATCATGTCCTCCTGAGCACCCTGCACAGCCTAAACCATGGCTAATCGGCTTTTGGCTGCTAGATCCAATTGCAGCCTAAAGGATCAGTTTCATTCAATAGGAGATTAGCAAGAGTAAGTTTTCCCCTGAGATTTTAAAATTCTATTGTGATTTTTACGCAGTGCATTCTAAGCCAATATAAGCAGCATTAATTTAGATTTTCTACTTATTTTTAAATGCTGTCAGGGACTCAGTAGAGATCAAAAGTAAAATTGTATTTGTAAGCACTGGGTTACTTCTGTAACAACCTTTGTATTAACTGCTTACTGTTAAACTGTGGAAATTGGATTTTGCTTCATGAAACTTTCATGCAGTTTTCATGAACTTCTTAGGGACTGATCAACAGATCTTTCAATGCATATCCAGCTGATCAGACACAGTCAAGGTTTTTGAGCCCTAAGTCCCATTTACTCTCTGAAAATCCACAGCATTTTAAAAGAAATATTACAATTCATTCTGAAAAATCTATAACCTCCCTGAACAAAACCCGGGCTAGATACCAAGTGCTTACATTTTGGTGGTTCTGGAAAGGGAAGGATGTTGTTTGCAACTCCATCCCTCCTTGACCCACGCTGTGTCCGTCTGTCTGTCTCAGGCTTGTAAGGATTGGCAAATGAGAGATGTGCTGACCCAGGGTCCTGCTGAGCCAGGTGCAGACACCTTGCTGAGGTGTGCAGTGACCTACCATGTTCTGTATGGCAGCAAATCCAACTTGGGGCACCCTGTTCTAACGTTATTGTAAAGGCAGTGAGGGATTTTACAGTTTAAATGAGAGTACCTTGAGTAAAATGAATACAAACATTGTGGTTCAAAGTACAAGTTGCAAAAGCATGTGTCAGACTCTTAATACTGCAAACTGTATTGAATTACTATAATATTACAAGATCAAACAATTTTTCTTAAGTAACCTACCTTCATTTTGTATTTTTCATTTTCATATATGGATAATTTGCTTGTTTTTTTTCAGCTGATTTGCCTGCATTTACTGCATTGCACAAAGCTGATTTGTCTTCCTCTCTTATTTTGTCCCCCAGAAAGAAGTCACTAAAGAGGTCACTTTTGGTTTTAAAAAATAGGGGAAAGTAGAGTTTACACATTATTTTGTCGGACTGAATGAGATAAAAAGATTGCTTTTCATCTTTCAGTGACAAATATAAAGTGTACACTTAGTTGTATAAATTACTTTTTGAAATTAATATTGAAATGCATTTTAGAGAGCTTGTATAACTTCTTATCTATCATCAGAACATGAGAATTTAAAAATACATTAAAGAGTGAATGGCAATTAGGTTGTTGCCCTTAAAAAGCAATTATTTAAATAACTAACATTTTTCAAAAACATTTTATTTCCTTGATCAAGGTATTTCTTTGAGAGAAAGCAGAGAAAGTCTTCTTGTATAAAATTAGGCTTACAATGTTTTATGTACATAATAAATACAAAACAATGGCTGAGAACTTACCAATTGCCCTGATCAATTTTGGTGCATTTCACAACAGGAGATGTTATTTTTAAAAACGTTTTTCTCTAATGCAGGTGAGACCATAAGTGTATAAGCTTAGAAACGATTACATAAACACTGTTTCTTTTGTCCATGGAAACAGGGAGAAAGATTAAAAGGGTTTTCATATTGAGTTTCATTGGTGCTTCAACATGCCACCACTCACATTTTGATAAGGCTCTTGAAGCTTTGTGAAGTTTTTCTTTCTGCTGCTTTTGAGAGTATCATTCTATTAGGAGATATGATGGTTGCCTTGTTTTTCCTGTAAAATAGATTCCATTTATTCAAACTGCTCCAAACACACATCTCAAACAGTGCCTCGACATCCCAGGCTGGCTGCTCACCATCCTGCTGTGAGCAGTGCAGCTGCTGCTCTCCTGCAGCTTTGCATGCACGTTGTGCAGCATGGTTCTGAATGCAGCAGCCTGGTTGCCTGACAGCTTTGTGCTTGCAGCTGCAGGGAGCACCCCTGGTGCTTTGGGAAGGCCAGGTGTGTCCTGCTCCTTCTCCTGGACATCCCAGAGCAGACAAACATGGAGTGTGACAGGCAGCGCCTTCCAAAGAGTGAGCTCTGGCCAAAAAACTGTTCTTCAGGCAAGGGAGATCCCACTGTCACTGTCACTTTCACCTTCACTTTTCACTTTCACCCTCACTTTCCACTTTTCACTTTCACTTTTCATTTTAATTTGTCACTTTCATTTGTCACCTCTTTCACAGCTTTTTCTCATGTCTAAACCCTGTCCACTTCAGCCTCCCCTGGCTGCTTTTCATGCTACAGACCTTGCTAAAATTAAAACCATATCTGTAACATGAAAAAGAGAAGACCAGAAATTGGAAATGAGTAGGAGATAACTTATTAAGGAAAAAAAAAATAAGGAAGTAAAATATGATGCAATTAGTTTTCTTATTAATTTAATATACAGTGATAACTCCTGTCATTTGTTCATTTAGAAATGAATAATATGGTTGTAGCCAAAAGAGAAACACCATAAGCTTCACAGGGCCATGTGAAAGGAAGAGATTAGAGAATTCTAGGGAGGAAAAAACAAAAAAAGGACTGGAGAGATCCCTGGAAATCAATGAGCCCACTGTGGTCTTGGTCTGCTGAGTATAAACCCTTATCCAGCAAAGATCCAGAGAGGCTATAGTTTAACTGCATTTGTACTGTAAAGAATGAGAATTAGTGTCTATAATGTATTGAATCCATGAAAAATATCATTGCATTGCTGTAATGTTAATTATATTTTATTATATACTACAGACATTATTTATATGTTCATTATGTATAATCTATATGTATTATGTGTAATAACAATCTGTGTAATTAAATAAATTCCTAGTAATGTGAAATGCTTATACTGTCACTGTTGGTACAGAAGTCAATCTGAATAATATATAACATGAGTGGCCTTGCTAAATTCTGTTTAAAGTTTCTGCTAGCAGCAGATAGTGCTGCTAGTGTTCATTTTACTCTTACAAATGGAGAAATTTGCATAACAATTTCAGTGTAACGAGCAGAGTATAAATATCTCATGAGAAACTGTTAGGTAACAACTCAGCAGTGATTAATTGAAGACCTGTGTTACTTGTTCTGTTGAGTAATCCAGGATGACAAAAATGCTTCCCACTGGGTAATGTTATACTCAGAGTGTCATTAAATATTAGTGCTAGTTTCAAATATTAGTGCAGTTATTAAATATTAGAGCTAGTTCTCCTTCATTCCTTTGAAAAGTAATAGAATTTAAAGTAACAGAAAATGAGGTTGTTTTAATGGGATTATGGAGTGTAGTGAGAGCACCTTATCAGCTTTATTTACACAGCACACACAAACACTGATTTTGTTTATATATCCCCATTTAACAAAATGCGATGAAAGACAAAACTAAGATTCCTTGATTTATCCTGACCACACTCCAATGACATTTCTGCCAAAGAATTCATCTTGCATGAGCTTTTGCTTTTTTTATCTGGCTGGTGCTGTGAGAACAAGTTGTGACTATCTCAGAGCTGTGTTGTTTATGCTAGAATATTTTGTGTCAGATTAATTGCAATTATGCAGCTCTTCAGGAATTCAATGCAGAACAGTTTACCGATGGGGTGGAGAGATTATTGGGCTTATTTCCACACTATGTCTCCATGAATACTGCAAATGTGAAAACTTGAAACAGTGCATGTGACAGGGAGAGTGGGAGCTGCAGATGAAGTTTACTTAAGAAGCTTTGCTGTCTGAGAGGCAGAAAGAACTCCTTTGTGTATTTAACCTCCTTCACAGGAAAGGGTTTAAATGAAGGTAAATCCTTCTTTAGCCTCAGATTTTGGCAACAGTTTAAGGAAGCACTTTGTTCTGCAAGTTCTAATGATGGCAAATCAGACTTATTTATATAAAAATGAATTATTTATTATGATAAATAAACAGACATAACAGGCAAAAGATCTTAATCAAAATTACTATAGAGTATAAAACTAAAAGAACTACTAGTAGATCGTAGTGTCATGTAGAACATTGCACTGTATCAAGTTACCTATATTAAAGCTAGGAAAAGAAGTAATACTGATTAGGAGTTGAATGTAACTTTCTGCCACAATGGTGATGGTGTGCACTAATTCCTTCACTCAGCCCCCGGGGAGTAACTGTGAAACAATTGTCCCAACTGATGGGAGACTCTCCGTGGCTTTCCAGGAAACTGTATGGAAGATTTCTGCTTTGTGGAAGTGTCCTGTGGCTTTTATAGTTGTAAAGTAAATGTCTGTCACTCAGAAATTCAGCTTATCTTCCAGATCTCAATTCAAAGTAAGATGTTTATTGGTAGTTGAGAGATGCCAGACCAGTGTCAACTCTGGTGCCAAAATGATGCCAGAATGGCTCACTACAGGACAACTTGTCCTGCTTGAGTTATCTGACTGGTTAACAAACAATAGGTAGGTTTTCATGGGGGGTAAGATGCCCTGCTAGAGTGCAATAGCTTCCTGTATTTACCTACAAGCCAGTCCAAGTAGTTTGCATTACTCCCAGGGGAATGACAAACATGGGTGCCAGGTTCTGTTCTCCCAGAAGGGATGACACATGGCCGCCTGTGTCTGTATCAATAACCAGGAAGGAAAATGCAAAATGCTCAGAGACGCTCATCTTATCTCACAGAAATTTGTGTGCCTTGTTTGTGCATTTAATCCCGACCACAGCTAAGCACCCAAACCAACTCTGGAGAGAAGTGCTTGGTTCTGCATTTCTGGATGTCTTTGAATTAGAAAAGATTTATATTTAACTAAGGATATCTCCAGAAATACAAACACAGGAGCAATAAAGTTAGATTTGAAGACCCAAATAATGCTGAAGTCTAAGCAAGATGTACTGTAGTGTCTGCTTCAGAATTTGTACTTAGTTGCTTTCTCAAGCACTGTGGTGGTGTTGTTCATGTCTATATGGGTCTTTCACTTAAAATAACCGTGCAGGAATGTCTTTTATATGAAAACCCATGGCAGGATATTCTGTATTCTGGCCTTTAATCTCTGCCAACCAGGCAGATTGTGCCAGTGTGGTGAGGAAGCTGCAGTCCCTTGCAGCCACCTGGCCGGGTTCTGCTGCCTGCCTGCAGCAGGGACATGCCCTGTCACAAGCCATGCAGTCTCTGCAAGAGGTCTGCTGCCATTCCTGCACAGAGACTGTGATGCCCAGTGCCACTGCCTCCGTGCAATTCCTGTCTTCTTGGGCAGGAAGCCTTTGGGAGGAGTGTTTGGCTTGGCAGCCAGGTCCTTGCTGTGTGATTTGTACAGAGCTTAGCTCCACACACCTGCAATGTTTTGTGTCATGCCCACCCTAGAAGCTGCAAGATATCAAATTTGAAATCCCACCCAAGCTGCAGCAGGCCAGAACTGGACTTGAGGACAGTTTATCTCCATCCTGCCCCTTTAATTTGGAAGTTTCACTGGAGATAGACTGCTGCAGATCTGATTTTGGACTCTTAGTGATGCCTTCTCTGGTCTTCCTCAGTGAAAATCACAGCCTGCTTCCTTGGTTATACATACATTCCCACTCCTTATGTTGCAGAGAATTTGTGTTTCAATCAAATAACTTTTCATTAAAATAAACTCAAGCCTTAATATTCTAATTCTCTTTACTAAAGAAATAGCTGTTTTCTTTTGCCATATGAGTCCTGAATATTTTTATCTGCTTCTGTACATATTTTGATTGCTCTATACTGTTACACAATTCTTTTTCACTATGTCCTTGACAGATTGAATGTGACTGTTTAAATTGTATCTTGTGTATATACCTGTTCATCATCCTTTTAGTCAGTTTTAACAATCTGAAAGGCTGCTGGAAATGATTCTAGTTCTCATTTGTCCTAATTGCTGAACACAGAAATTGTGATGGGAGCTCCTGAAGACTCTCTTGTGTGTTACACCCTTATGGGAATGTGCAATGAATAGAGGTTTGCCCTTTTACAATATTTTCATTATTTTTTTTTTGTTCCCCTCACTGTTGTTGATTCTTTACAAATGCTCAGCAGACCACTGAGCATTTGTAAAGAAACAAAACACTGAGTTTTAAAGCATTTAATTAGTGTTTGGGGCATGGGTACACAGAATAGGAAATCAAGGACATGTTTGGGTGTATTTTAAGCATGCATTTTCTTATAACCATCTCAAAACTCCTCAGTCCTTCTCTTATTTGCATATATGGAATAATAATTTTTAATAGTGTTTTGACCGTCTTTTCATTATCCAGACCTATAGAAAACTATGACTAATGGCTCTTATTCCTCTTACCTTCCTTAAAATGTTTCTGTATATGTCAGGAAAGAAATCCCTAAAGAGCAGTCATTCCTATTCTGCAAACTATCATGTAATCACAGAGTCAGAGAGTGGTTTGGGAAATCCTACTGAAGCAAAGCCACAAGAACTCTGACTTCTGCTATTCCTTTCCACCATTCTCACAATGACTTTTGCAGCTTTTTGGGAGCAAGCAGACACTGGGTGGATTGAATCCCAGTGCACTGGTAAGGGGACTCTTCCTTCTAAACAAGGGCTGCTCTGGGACCGTGTTCACCGGGGTCTGAGGAAGAGGGAAGAGACGAGGATCTGACTCCATGTTTCAGAAGGCTGATTTATTATTTTATGATATATATTATATTAAAACTGTACTAAAAGAATAGAAAAAAGAAGAAAGGCTGCACTGCTCAGTATGTCTTTCCACACAGTAAAACCCCATATATGTGCTCAGTGCTATAACATTTTCCAGGATGGCCCACTATGCATGCATATCAAAAGTGATGAAGAACTCCAAATATTATACTTGAATAAAGAGTACACACACATATATACAACCTTTAAACAAAAGTGGCTGTGTGTAATAGAATAAAACACCAGTAAAAGTATTTAAAGAACATGGTTTCCTTTTTAAATCTACTTTGTTCCCAGAAACAACTATTAAAGGCACTAAACACATCTGAGTTTATGAAGCCTTGGCCTAGTATGTGTCAGTCATTGCTCAGGGGACGATGGTAGATTTTCATGATTACCAACATTGCATTAACTCTAACCCTGCACCACCCAAAGAATCTTCTTCCCACTCCTGTGTATTCTTGGCTTTCCCAAATGTGAGACCTTCCCTCCCACTGTGGCTCCAGTGCCAGCAGAATGCAGGCTCACCTTCCTCAGCGGTGCCTGGTTTTGTGAGCAGTGCTTTGTCCAATGGCCCCAGGGCATGAGTTACAATCAAGGTCAGCTGGCATTCCTCCACCAGTACTCTGCTCTCTCCAAGTACACTGCTGTTTTCATTTAAAAACCAGTCATTTTACCCTATTCTTTGTGGTCAGTTGCACCAGGATTTTAAAAGTTTCAAGGCATAAATACTATCTTACTTGGCAATTATGTTGCTTAAGATGATACAAAATAACCACTCTGGAAATACTTAATGTCTTTGTGTTCTTGAGCAACCTTCAGGGCCAGAGCATGCCTTCACTCTCTCCCTCCAACAGTGTATATAAATTAGATGTGATTACTTGTTTTGAAAGGGGCGAACAGCAACACCTGCTTACAAAGAACCTCATTTTCTTGCAAAGTTGCACAAGATTGACACAGAAAATGAAGGACTAAACCTCCACTGATGGCTGTGGCTGCAGGGCAAAGGGTGTTTGGTCTGCACAGAAACGCTTGCAGCCTGCTCCTGAGCAGAACCATCAGCATGTCCCAGGGCTGCCCAGGACCGGGGGCTGCACTGTGTCCAAGCAGTGAAAATGTGGAATTTTGTACAGCTGACCCTTGTTTTCTTGCATTTTGGATACTTGACTGCACTGTTAGGTTGTGTGCTGCTAATATGGAAACAGGTGAGTACAGATTGCATTAGAAAAATTGTCCAGGAAATTGTTGGCATGTTCATATGCATGCACAGACCACCTGGAAACCTTATCAAAGAGCTCCTGTGAAGTGGTACTTCACTACACTCACCATATGACAGCTCTTATGTCATTTAAAAATTGGCTTATTTTAAAAACTGTTAAATGCATACAACAATTTATTGAAAGCAAACAGAGAACACTCTGAACTAATAAACCATCACAAATTTCAGAGTATTTTTGGATTATATCTGGCTTTATTTGGGTGGACTTAATATGAAGTTTTTACTGCTTCCTGACATGTGAAAACTGCGTTTGTGTTTGAAAATGAACTGTAGTTGTTTCAGGGACATCTGCAGAAAGAATAACTTCTACACGTCCTTCAAATTCGAATAGGGATGTTGAAAAATGCAGCAGGGGGACAAGCTGACATGTTTTCTTTTGAATCAATTCAGGATCTTCTGCTGAAAACATCTCTGATTGGATTCCTCGGCAACCTTTCATCACTCAAGCAAATAATTTGATATTCTCACTCCTCACTTAGGGGACAATCCTCAGTTTGAAATCACTAAACTTCAGGAAGACAAATGGGTTTTTCCCTCTAAATGAAGGAGTGCTTAAGCTTTGGACTATTGTGCCAGGTGACAAATGAATCAACTTCTGGCTTGTTGCCCTGACTTATTTGTGTTTTGGATTAACCTCATGTGAATCCATTTTCCTGCTTTCAAATATATAAAATCAAAGAAGACATTTGCTGTGACTCTTGTGTTTTTTAATATATGTTTATCCTAAGTGGAAACCAAACTTCAAGAACATTAGATATTCCAAAAGTTGTAGTCTAAAAGTCTTACTAGAAAGGAAGTGGTGCCACTGTCCACTTTAGATAGAAAACCATCATTCAGTCCGTTGAAGAGTTAACCCCCAAATTACCTTTTAGTAAAAATACATTAATTACAACTTAGCACTGATAAAAGACAGTATGCAAGAAAGGCAAGATTTCTTTAATGGTTTAATTTCTACTAGCAAGGGCTGTTAAAAAAGGTTAAGAAATACTGGATTATGGAAAAGAACCACAATGTAAAGAACCATGGCCATTGGGCTCTGTGCCCATCTTTCAGCTTTAGGGCTATTTAAGCTTTACCATCATTTTCCCGGAAAAACAGGGAAGGGATTCAAGACTTTAGCACTGTAGAATCACAGAGCAGCCTGGGTTGGAAAGGATGGTGAAAGATCACTTGCTCCAGCCTTTTGTGGAAAGGGAGCCTGGAAACGTTTTTCCATACCCTGTCCAGCTGCATGTTGAACCCTACAACAATGGGGACTCAGCCTGTCCCTGGGGAGGTTGTTCCAGTGAATGATTGTTCTCACCATCCCTTTCAGCAAGGGCCAGGCCCCCCAGGCCTTCATCTGCACTGGGATCCAGTGTTATTCCATCCCAGGTGCAGAATTTTGCACCTGACTTCATTAGACCTCACACGGTTCTTGCTAGCCCAGTGTTCCAGCCTGTCCAGGTCTCTGTGTGAGCTGCTCTGCCTCCTCATGCCTCTTCCTCACCAAGCAGTGCAGTGTCAGCACACTTGGTGTGAGCGTTTTCCATCCCAAATCATTTCTCAAGGTGCTGAGCTATGTGGGACCCAGTATCAGTCCCTGGGGGAGCTCTGACAGGCTGCCAGGCTCAGTGAGACACACTGGCCAGTGCTCGGGGTGCAGACTGTGCGACAGTTCCTCGCCATCGCAGAGACCGGCCACGCAGCCTGTGTCCTGTCCATTTGTCCAGCAGTGGCTGTGGGAAATGGTGTTCCATGGTTTGCTGAAGACCAGGCAAACAACCACCACTGCTCCCCTGTGTGGACAGAAAGTGGTACCTTGTTAAACAGAATGGGATAGGATAGGATAGGATATAGGATAGGATGGGATAGGAGAGGATAGGATAGGATAGGATAAAGGATAGGATAAAAGATAGGATAGGATAGGATAGGATAGGATAGGATAGGATATAGGATAGGATAGGATAGGATAGGATAGGATAGGACAGGATAGGATATAGGATAGGATAGGATAGGATAGGATAGGATAGGATAGGATATAGGATATAGGATAGGATATAGGATATGATAGGATAGGATAGGATAGGATAGAATAGGATATAGGATAGCATAGGATAGGATAGGATAGGATAGGATAGGATAGGATAGGATAGGATAGGATAGGAGAGGATAGGATATAGGATATAGGATATAGGATAGGATATAGGATAGGATATAGGATAGGATAGGATAGGATATAGGATAGGATAGGATAGGATAGAATAGGATATAGGATAGGATAGGATAGGAGAGGAGAGGATAGGATAGGATAGGATATAGGATATAGGATATAGGATAGGATAGGATATAGGATAGGATATAGGATAGGATAGGATAGGATAGGATAGGATAGGATAGAATAGGATATAGGATAGGATAGGATATAGGATAGGATAGGATAGGATAGGATAGGATAGGATAGGATAGGATAGGATAGGATAGGATGGATAGGTCAGTTGAAAGGAACCTACCATCATCATTTGGCCCAACTGCCTGATCACTTTAGGGCTGACCAAAAGTTAAGGATGCTGTAAGGATATTGTCCAAATGCTTCTTCAGCATGGGCAGGCCTGGGACATCAGCTGCCTCCCTAGAAAGCCTGTTCCAGTGCTTGACCCACCCTCCCAGTGAATAAATGCTTTCTAATATCTGGCCTGAGTCTCCCTTCGTGCAGCTTTGAGCCATTCCCAGGCATCCAGTGCTGGATTGCAGAGGGAAGAGCTCAGCCACTCCCTCTTCATGTGTCTCTCTCATGAAGCTGCAGGGAGCCATGAGGTTTCCTCTCAGCTTCCTTTTTACCAGAGTAGACAAACACTTTATCTCATTAAAAGGAGCAAAAAATGTACAAAGTTAATACTTCATTATCCCTTGTGACACAGAGATGAGAAAAAGGCACATTAAATTTATCTAGATGGAATAGAATTGAAAAGATAAAATATTTTCAAAAAACATATTTAAAAATATTTCTTTTTGAACATGTTATGGTAACTTTATCTTACAGAAATATTGTTAATAATTTATGCATTCCAAAACTCAGTATTTAAACAATCATCTCTGTACTTTAATCCTTTAGTAAAAACAATAAAAATCACTGGAAAGTTCTACCTTATGACCAATATTACACTGTAAAAATAAAAATATGCATTATCAGATTAAGCACTACGGATGTGATGACATTTCCAGGCTAACAACACAGTCATAAAAGCCTTCGAAACTAAGAATTAGACTCTGTCATTAACATTCAAAGTGTAACATTTTCATTATTTGTCATTTTATCTCAATACTATATGAATATTCATAGACACACACCTTGATTGCCACCAGTCACAATGGCAAGCATTTCTAAATTATTCAGCTACATATATTATCTATATTTATGATTCTTGTTCAATTAACATTGGCTGAAGAGGAATTATTTTTCATAATTCATATATTCATAAATATAATGTTGTGTATACTATTACTATTATTAACTTTTTTTTACTCTCTGTACAAAACAGAAAAAAGACAAACGGCATTCATTAAGATGAAAGCAATAAATAATGCAGGGCAGTTCACCAGAATCCCAGCCCTTGATGTTTCAACCCTTCCCTGCGACTCAGAGTCAAGGACTGACATGGTCAGCAGGAGATAACCAGAGCCCTGTTTCCCACTGTCTCACAGGCATTGTGCAGCCCCGCTGTCCTTCCTGCAGATCACCCAAACCCCACGAGTGTGCAGGAGAGCCCCTGCAGCACCTCTGGGGCTGTGGGGACAGCAGAGGCTCAGCTGCAGCAGGATGTGCTGCTTTGCTCCCAGGACACGGCTCGGTGCTCAGCCAGCTCGTGCAGTGCTGCAGGAAGCCGGGTGCTGAGTAACTGTCCTGGTTTGGAAAGCCAGGAGTCTGCCAAGGAAGGCAGGAGCCTCCCTGAAATGGAGAATGTGAACCCTCCCCACCCCTCCCAATTGCTATAAATTTGAAATTACGGGGCTCTCAGGCAAAAACATGGGAGCAGGAAATAACAGTTCTTTAATAGGGAAAGGGAAAAAAAATAAAGGATAAAATAAACAATGCAGTGAACCAAACCAACAGTGCCAGAGTCAGAACCCAGCCTGACACCGTGTGGGTCAGGGTGCTGGCAGCAGCCCCATTGGAATTGTGGCTCAGCCCTCCTGCAGTGTCAGGGGTGGCTCTGCTGGAGCAGGGATCCTGGAGAAGGGTGGAGGCTTCCTCTGCAGATCCAGGGCAAGGAGAGGCAGCTGCTGCTCCTCTGGGCAATCCAGTGCAGAAGCCGTGCTGGTGTTCCAGAATCTCCAGATTATATCCAGGTAGGAATGCTTGGCTCCTCCCTCTGGGCTCACATCTCCCAATGGGATGCTGTAGTTCTTATCAGCCATGCAGGGACATTCCATGGCTGTTATCAGCAGGTGTCCCCTCCCGAGGGAGGAGTGAATGTGGTCACTCAGAGAGAGAGATAAGGCAAACTGCCCACTTGACAAAGGCAATCTGCCCTACAGATGGTGATTGAAAACATCTTGCATTGCAGTCTTCAACAGTAACGCAGATTGCTGCCATAGAAGTTTGCAGAGGAGGAGAAAGACTTGAAGGTGATGGTGGGTTTGAGGCTGGATGTGTCCCAGCTGCCTGCATTGGCAGCCCAGAAAGCAGCCGTGACCTGGGCTGCATCCCCACAGGGTGGGCAGGTGAGGGTGGATTCTGCTGCTCCCCTCTGTTCAGCTGAGGTCCCACCTGGAGTCCTGCATCCAGCTTTGAGACCTCTGCACAAGAAGGATGTGGATATTTTCCAGCACTTGCAACTTTGTAAAATTCACTGTGAGGTTTTGCATGCAATTTAGCTGAGGCGGTGCAGAATAATATATGACCAGTATTCCCTTTGCAATTAGGTAGGTCAGTTTATAAATATCTCCAGTTCTCTGTGATTTAATAAGGCTGAACGACTCTGAGTCACAAGACATTAGGAGAACAGTCCAAATGAGGAGAGAGTGTGAGGTGACACAACACAGCCCGGTGCCACCTGTAACCTGTCTGCAGCACAGTTCAGCTTCCCCAGGATGCAGGGACTGGCAGGGCTTTGCTGAGACAGGTGCCTCAGACATGCACTACAATGGCCTGCTGCAGGATTAGGTAGGTTCAGACTGTGCAGCTCACTGCTCAGACACCAATGTGCAGCTCTGAGTGCAGCCACTCAGGGATCTGCCCAAGGGAACTGCCCACAGCTGCCTTCCTCACATGGGAAAAATGGGGGAACAAGGTGGAGTGTAAATGATGGGGCTGAAGCAGGGGGTGAAGCCCACCTGAGTGGGAAGTGATTTACTCATGATTGCAAAGGAGCAGCCTGTGGTAGTTACTTTTGGACAACCACGGTCGCTTTTGACCATCACGCTGTGTGAAGCTGGGCTTTCTGCATGTGCTGGACATAGGTGCAGTACAGAGCAATCATATGACCAACACCGTCATATTGAAAAATCTAGAACAAAACAGGGAAGTTCATGGGTTGAGAGGTGCAAAGTAAAATCACTGCCAATCCCTGCTACTATTACTCACCAGTTTTTGTGGGTGTGCTTTTCTGCAGGGATGTGCAATTGCTCCTAATTAATATGTTCCTGAATTTGGTTCCTGCATTAATATAGCTTTTTTTTTTTTGTGGAATGGTGACCTCCATGTGAAGACATCATACCATATGCGTGGTCATTTTTGCCACCTTTTAAGTCCAACTACTGCTTGTTTAATTTTTGTCCTCCATTCCAGCACTTTCTGCTCTTTATCTTTTTATGCAGTGATTTTTACTTCCATCTTCTCCTTCCAGTGTTGAAAAATTCTGTCCCCATTTTTCTCATCTTGTTTCATGTTTCAGGTGCTAATAAAACGTAAATGTAAAAGAAACTTCATAACCCACTCATGTCATGTTCTTTTTCTTGACTTCATCAGAGAGGAACTTGGAAACCTCTGTGAGGTTTTGTGTTGCCTGACAGCTGGTCTCTCGCCAGTGTGGATCTGTGACACTGGGTGTGTTCATGTAAGTGCATTAGTTGGAAAAGACCAAGTGGGGAAAATGGCCTATAATAATCCCATAATAATTCCTATTTTATCAATCTCTTTTTCAACAATGAGAACCTCAGCTCTTCAGATCATTCACGATTTTGCAGATTTTTTGCATTTTCTGTCTTCTTCTAATGCTTCCCTTGCATGCATTTTCAGCTGAAACAAGGCTGTGCACTCAAATAAGAGTCACTGAAGCCTTAAAAAATAAGAAGTCTGTTTTCCATGCTAGATATTCTAATATTGACATGTACATCTATGGCTGTAAAGTGTTTTTGCATGTGGCCTATGAGATACTGGGGTGAAATTCCTCCCTGTGAGGGTCAGGAGGCCCTGGCACAGGTTGCCCAGAGCAGCTGTGACTGTCCCATCCCTGGCAGTGCCCAAGGCCAGGCTGGACATTGGTGCTTGGAGCAGCCTGGGACAGTGGGATGTGTCCCTGCCTGTGGCAGAGGGGTTGGAACAAGGTGGTCTGGAAGGTCCCTTCCCACACAAACAATTCTTTGATTTTATGCCAGGGCAGTAAAAGACAACAAGTATTTTTATAGGGACAGTACAGGCACAAAACCTGGGAATGTCTCCAGGCATCTGAGCACCTAAACACTGCAAGATCAAGATGAATCTTTCTGAGATGCGTGGGGATCAGGAGGCTGCCAGCCTGCAGGAGCCGGTGCCCGGCTGCCCTGCAGATGGCAATCCTGCGCTGTGCCTGCCTGCACGGCGCTGCTCAGGGCCCGGCCTCTGTGCTGTAAGGGGCTCTTGGCGTCACCTGGCCTTTGCTCTGAGGCACACTGTGCTGCAGCATTTTAGGGCTTCACTAAAACACGCTGGACACGATTCATAGCTGTTATTTACTTTTGTAAAACAAATGTGCAGATTTCCTGTGTTGCAGGGTCATTAATGTCAAAGGTGTTCTGAATACACAACAAAGCACACATCGTGGCAGTGACCAGGTCACCTATCAGACCCTGCTGACTAAAGGCTTTGCCTAGTGGCCATTACACCCATACTTTCACTTTGGTTCAGGTAGCAAAGAGCAAGAAAATCAATGTCACAAAACCACATACAGCTTTCCCTCTGAAATATTTGTCTAACCATTTTTTAAAATCTTTCCCTCGAAAAATATCCTACTGGGGGAGAGTCATGGGATTGAGAAAGGTGGAGATGGATGGGAAGGAAGAAAGGAAATTTCATACCAACATGTGTGTCATATGATAACCATGTAGGCCTGTAACATGGTATTGCTTTTGCTAATAACATGCCTTGAGCTCTGTGCTGTTTGCCAGGCCTCGTCGCACCTGCTCCCCCAAACTGGGTGTGACCTGCTTGCAGCTCCTTCTTATCCCCTTGAGCTGTGACAACAATTTCTCTAAGTCCCCGTGTGTCTGTAAACCATCATTTTTCACAGAGCTGGAGCTCTGGATGGACAGCCTGCACAGCCCAGGCTGCTTTAGCAGGAGCGCTGTCAGCAAGCCCAGGGCAGGCAGCACACCCTTCTGTCCAGCACTGCATCTCATGTGCATCCACAGGTGTGTGGATCCCAGTGTGAAAAACTTACCAAGGAACTGGGGAGAGTGTAATAAATGGGATTCGAGGTGGGGCTGAACATATGGAATGTGAAGAGCAATGGGGGGAGCTGGGTTTGATTAGTTGGGTGACAAGGCTGCTAATGGACAACCTAAGCCTACAGGTATTTGAAGGTGAGGTAGGATTCTGTGACCTACACAGGCAGTCATCACAGTATGAAAAAGACATAAACTCCTCCTTTTATTGACTCATTGTTTCCTTGTTTCTCCTTGTTTGTCTGTCTGCTCCACTTGCCTTAATCTCATAGTGAACATCTGTACTGATGTTTCTGAGCAGAATCTTTTCTGGTCTGTACTTGTGCAGCAAGTAGAAGAACAGGGCTGTAATTCATGCCTGAATTTCCTGGATATCACACAATTAGACTTGGCAGCAATAACAATAGACTATTCTGCACACAATATAGGTAACTGTGTATAAATAACCACAAAGATGAAAAAAATAACAGAAAAGATGGGAATTTTCACATTACCTAGAGACAGACTGTGAGTTGCTGTGTCTTGCATTCAGCTCATTAACTGCAGCTGTCTGAGAGGGAGAATTGTGCACGAATGAGCCGTGATGTGTAAGCCATGTCCTGGCTGATGCTGGGCCTGCAAACCTGTGCAGTGATTTCTTTTTCCATGTCAATTGACACAATGATTTCTTCCTTTCACACCAGTTTACAGACAGCAAATGACCTTCTGGAGCGGATTGGCACAAGTGCTCTGTTCAGCCTTGAGAAGTTTTCAGATTAAGCATTCAATAATTAACGAATCCTGGATGATTCCTTCCTTCACCCCCTGAACACGCCTGGCCTTGGGAACAGAGACCCTGTTTAGAACATAAATGCAATCTGACTGGAAACAGGATTTTAAACAATTCTGAGGATCAGGGCACCAAGAGGTTAGGGGAGGAATTGTTACCATAATGTCAGCATGTGGGCTAAGCCCTCTGATGAGGGGCTATCTGACTCTGATTAGGGCTATCTGACAAAAGAGATTAAACCACTTTAAAAATGGTTTGCTTACACTTCTGAGGAGGAGAAAAAGGTGATGTTATATTGTGTGTTTCTCTGCCATCTTGGGACCTGACTCCTTGTACTGGCAAATACATAAAGGTTCTGATAAAATATGATATTATAAAATGAAAGGAAGCATTAGTTTGTTTCCCTCAAATGAATTAAAACAAAACAAAACAAAACAAATCACATTTTCCTGACCAATATATAATTCCAAGTTTCAGAAAGAATCTTCAAACACAGTCCTAACATTTCAAATGAGTTTGTCTGTGGTGACATGAGTCAATTGAAAACACTACTTCCAAAAGTAACCATGAGGGTGAATAAAAGCAGAAGCATCTTGAATGTAGAAGAATTCTGGAATAAATCACATTGAAAGAATTTTTGTTCCTCTGAAAAATATCCTGCATTAAAAAAAAAAATTAAAAAAATATGGAGAAAATTATACTGGCCACTATTGAAAGGCATCTGAAGAATAATGGAAAATACACACCAAGAAAACCCATAGCCATGAGTCCCTTGGAGTACTTTGGACCACAAAATAAACATGGATCTTTAGGGGTTTTTATCCTAATAGGAGAACTGATGGCAAGGGAAGCATTTCTCTGTCCAGAATCTCTTCTTTCAAAGAAATTCTACTCCCTGCAGATGTAGCATGCTCATTGCATTTTAGGTGGCAGTTCACTTGAAACTAGCAGTGAAAGTTGAGATGATTAAAGCTCAGGGAGACTGAAACTGCTACCCTAGGAGCAGTGCCTTCCACCTTGGTACACAGATTAAACTGATGGCTGGCATTCCTTACTGGACTCTCTGACTGTAACATCTTCAGCTGTCCTGGATTGCAGAGCTGTCTCTCTTGCAAGAGAAAGGAAGAACATATGATCTGTGCATACAGGAAGAAAACAGGGTAAAGGTAGGGCTGGATCCCAAACTCACACTGGTGCCATCTGTCTCTGCCATAAATCTCTCGGGGCACATGGCCTGTGCTGACTTTGATCATGGAATGGGCACTACCAAGGAACAGAAACACAAAGAAGTGGCAGTTATAGGTAAAATGGTCACTTGGGGGTAATAATGAGGAAATATATATTCTCTGCATCTCCTGTCAGGAAGATGAAGGACACTTGCTGAACAAAGGCAAGAGTTTGAAATGAACACAAGGGACTTCATTATGCACCATACGATTAGACTGAGGAAATTGCTGCTGGAGGAAGTTCTGGAGGTCAAGCAACTAACAGCATTCAAAATGTGATTGACTACTATAAAGAATATTTTAAAATATGATGAAACATTTGTAAAAATGTTGGAAAGTATATAATTTTTTTATGTCAGGCCATAACCTTTATGGGAGATGAAGATGACTTAAAGCAGTTAACAGAGTTCATAAATGAAGGTCACATGATATAATTGAATTATTTTGTCATCATAAATCATGGTACATGAAACCCTAAAGTTAGTGCCTTATATCTCAGAAATCTTTACTGGGCTAAAGCATTTCAGACTTTGGGACACTAGATGGAAAGCCACTGAATCAGCAAAGGTTTCAATTCCAGCAATTCTGAACCCTCTGAAAATGCTGTGGAGTAAATGAAGTGAAGGCTTGAGTGTCCCTTGCTGCTGAACTGTATAAATGAGCAAGTGATAATCCCAAAGATGCCTGTCAAACAGCCCAGGGTTAGGGATGGATTTTGCAGGAGCTCCCTTCCTTTACAGCTCCAGGGGCACAGCACAGAGAGAGAAAAAGAGGGATCTTCACACCACACAGGACAAATGCTCATGTCATTAACACCTCATCACCCACTGCAGCCAAGTACTGAAAATGTCTGTGCTGCAGAAGGAATTGGGTCTTTCTTCTCTCTTCCTACCTCAGTTGCTTGGGTAATTGTACATCAAAGGAACATGGGCACCTAAGCACTGCAGTTGTCCAGCTGAAGTGACAAATTTGGTGTGAGGCTGCAGCCACTGCCTCAAAGTAGAGCTGAAACTGTTGTGCTCATGCCCCTTGAGTGCTTCTGTGCTCCACAAGACCCAGGAGCTGGTGAAAAAGGGGGCCCAGACACAGCACAGGGGCCAAGGTAAAGGCTGATGTCTCCTCTGAGGAAGTCCCCAGGTGTAACCACGGTGAGACATGGGGCACTGGAGAAGCAGACACCACTCTGGCTCCGCTAGGTGGGACCAGAACCAGCAGAATTGGGGGTCCTTTCATCTTCCGTGTTTTCTCCTGAAATTGGGCCCTGAGTTCAACTATCCAAGGATATCTAAGCACACAGGGCACCACCTAAGTGACTAAACAGAAACAGAAACCTTCACTGCCTTGCCATTAGCTCTCAAAGCAATGATCAGCCACTGGAAAAGAGGAAATGTGCTACTACACGTTGTCTGAAGTCAGTGGTTTAACATCTCTAGGGAAGCAATGTGTCTCATAAAAATAAGCTCCAGGCTCCAGCTCCTATGCTCCTAAAAACTGTCTGGAAAGTCTTTTGTACACAGGCATAGAAGTCAGTCAGCTTCACACTAGTCTGGTAGCTGCCCTGCACTTAAATCTGGTGTTCAGATATTTGTACCATTTCGTTGTTAATGGATACTAATTCATCTACAGATTACACAAGTAAAAGAGACACACAATAAATTCATGATGAAGCAAAAATACTGAAGACACTTAGAAATAATGAAGAGTTATTACACTGGCTAAGTTTATGTTAGTAACTGTTTTATTATAAGAAAAAGTGAGAAAAATATATGGTAAATAAATTATTAATTATAGAACTACAGTGTATCATGCAAATTCTTTCATCTTTTTTTGCCTCTACATTCCCATAGAACATAAAAAAGGAACATGCCTGAGACTAGAGTGTGACTATTCAGTGAAAACCCTAGTTAAACACTCATGTTCAACACCTAGAAATCAAAATCACTCACCCTCATGTATTAGAATAATTACTCACATGGCTGACATGAAAATCTATTTTAATCACTATCGTAGTCCAAGCACTGTAAGTATTGCATAGCATTAGAAATAGTTGCTTTCATGTGAGAAAGTTGATAAATTTTCCTGCTTCTTCAGACCAGAAGAATAGTCAAGAAACACACTTTAAACTCTCACTCTATTATTTTGCAAGTGTTGGAAGAGCAGACCATATTAGGTTTGATGAATTACTACCAGATCAGAAATTTTAAAAGTAGTTCCCTGACTTTTACAGACTGTCTCAGCCACATTTGTTTAACACCTTTAGATTATTTTAAACCAAAGAGGCCAGTCTTACCCCTCTAAGCTTCTGTTCAGGACTGGGTCATGGTTAGAGGACTTAAAATTTATATATGCAATGACCTGAGAGAATTTAAAAATATGTGTGCAAGTAAAAACCTGCAGTATGAACATATCAGATGGGTAGCTGCATGCATGTTGCCTTTCTGTGCGGAAGAAGAATTTTTTCTGCTCACAGAACCCCAAATTTTTTGCTGTTATTTGAAGCAATTTTAGAGTGGTTGAGCTGATGGCCAAAGGGAATGCTTAGTGTGCTTTAAACTTCAGCCTTTCCACACAACTGAAACAAGTCCCTTTGAGTCCTAAACCAACATGCTTACCCCTGAATTCTCAGCCTTTTTGAGAAAGGTCTGGGCTGTCTGTGCTGCTCTGAGGATACTTTGGCAGAGCCCTGGAAGGAAACAGCATTTACTGGACATTCCAAGGGAGCAAAGAGCAGAGTACATTGTGCAGCTACTTTGGACACACTCTGAAAAGGCAATCAGGGGTGGCACATAGGAGACTGAGCAAAAGGAGGGGCAAGAGCCCTGCTTGGATACTTCATCATCACTCCAGATTTATGGACTAATACAAGGCACTTTCCAGGGAAGGGCAGAGCTTCTGTGTTGAATCACAGAATCACAGAATATGCTGAGTTGGAAGGGACCATCAGGAGCATCAAGACCAACTCTTGTCCCTATACAGGACACCCCAAGAGTTCCACCATGTGTCTGAGAGCGTTTTCCAAACATATCTACCTTCCAAAGAACACGTTGAAGTCGCCTGTGAAGGACCATGTCAAAATTGCTGCCCTAGAAAATTACATAGAGTGAGTGAAGTACTTTCCAGTGAGGGAAATAGGGCTGATATCACTGGTTTGAGTTTGACATGCTGCCAGGGTACCAGTACAATGACAATATTTTTAGCCCTGGAAGGGATGCAATGGATGGATCACCCAGGAAAACACACAACAAAATGAATAATCTTCTTAGTAACTCAAAGTTTTAGAAAACCAGCCTTTAAATCTGGTATGTGTTTAATTACAAGTGATCTCATAATGCAACAATGAAACAAAGTGCAGAAGCTCATCTTTCTACTTGCATATTTTCTAGGTTCTGTTTTGCAGCTTCTTGTTGTTACCCATAACTTGTATTTTCTAGTTAATTTAAAAATAAATTCAGAATAGTTTTATGACTAAAAGGCTGTCACAAAAATAGTTTTATGACTAAATGGCTGTCGTCAGAACTTGTAATATCCCTGCTTTATGTGCTTGAATTTTATTTAATGGCGCTATGAACTTAATAATCAGAAAGGTTTTGATTACCACAAAATGAGTGGTAAATTTCCACAGCAATAGTAATGGGATTATTTTTATTTTTTCTTTTTTTAAGAATAGGCCTTTACATTTTTTAAGCTCTAATAAAACTCCGTTGTCTGAAATAGAACTAACAAGGTCAGCTTGCATGAAAGTTTGATAATGATTATTTTGCAAACTGTATTACTCATTATGAAAGCAATTAGCCCCTGTCTGTAAAGCCATGGACTATACTCCAGGAAATTTTAAGTGCCCATACAGATAGAACTATACCACAAATCTTATTTCTCCAAAAGAAGCAGGTTATTCTATTAGGGAATCTTTTCAACTGAAACATAAATGACAGTCATTCTGTCATTTGTAATTCAACTCTTTGTATGAATAATCTGCAGCTGGATTGTGGGATCAGGTTGTGCTGCTTCTCTGTAAAGTATTTTATACAAAATATTAACTCAAAGGTGAGTTAATAATAACCCAAAGGTGAGCTCTAAAGTGGAGGACAAGACTGTATCTTCCCAACATTCTGCACAGAATAACATGGCAGAAAAGGCTTTGTTAAGGTACCACCTGGATGGGGCCTTTTGAAATCGCAGTGCAGATTTCTGCTGCTAGTCTTCAGCAGTAAGTAAGTAAGTAAGTAAGCAGACATAAGTTGCTTCTGTATCTGGCTGGCTTCTGTGGGAACAGGAGATTCATGTGGAGAAGGGCCTGGACTCAGTAAAATGACAATTCCTCTCTTGGGAATGGAGCAGGGGACTGTGACACACTGGAGCCTGGGTGCATTTGAAATTTTCCCAGCACTCCTGCGCATGGAGAGCCCCCTGACTGTCACCAGGGCCATTTCTGAAAATCATGCAAGTACATCTCAAAATGCTTCTTGTGGTTTTGGAGACGTATGGGTGTGATGCAAACTGCACAGGCCCTCGGGATGCTCTGGTTATTCCTGACACTATGAGCTTGTGTCTTGAGCTTTGGAAAAGTCCCTGCTCTGATGGCTCCTGGACAGGCGGTGCTGAGGCAGGTTCCTGCAAAAACCTGTGTGATCTGTCTAGACAGTGGGACGACAAACCTTGACACCTCAAAATACTGACACTGAAATACTTGGTTCAAATCTGACCTATATACTTATTAAAATTATATTACACATTTTTTTTCAAGTCACAAATAAATATATAAGATCCACAGAAAATGCCTTCTCTGAGTTTAGTTCTCTGAGTTTAGTTTGAAACAAACAAAAAACCAAAGCAAACAAACAAAACCCCAAACAAACAAAAACCACTCAGCTCCCCAAATTATACATTGACAGTCTATTTAGAGTGTGACTCATTCTCATTAAGAATCTCTCCTGCTAGAAGAAAACAAAAGGGGTTGTATATTTATTCTTTTTAGCTAGAGTCACAAGTGATTATGGCTCTTTATAAAGCCCTTCTGAAATAGTGATAAAACCCTTCAGAAATAGTGACACACTGAAAAGTGGCAGACTGGTTCAGGAAGAAGTAAATTTCTCAAATGACCCATCAAATGATGAAGTCAAAATGAGACACCTGTTGAAGACAGAGGCTAATAAGGGCTCCACACATAAGAAAAGGAACTTTTGTCTGAAAGTTCAAGAGGGAAGGTTTGAGGCTTTAATTTGTTGCTCTGCCAGGCAGCTGAAAATAAACTGATTTAACACACTGTTCCCATAGTTTATGTTGGATGTACTTCATCAGTTCTTTGATTCACCTCACACTCTGACCTTCTTCAAACACTCTAAAAGAGTTATGCAAAGATTCAAAAAAATGTGGATTGTCTTTTGCTGCTGTTGCATATTTTGCCACTACAGCAGAGGCTGCAAGACACAGCTTGAGGCTTATGGGGCTTTTGAGAGGTTTCTCACACCAGGGGAGTCCGAATTGTTCACACATCAGTCATTTAAAGTCAGTGCCCAGATGCTGAGACAGGAAACAGCTGCTGCTAGAGACAGGTTGTTGAGATCACTTTTTTGAACACTGCGGAGTGCAAACAGAAGCTTTTCAGCACTGGTGGGTTCCTTTGTCTCCCTGGTGCTACACTGCAGCTCCTGGCATGTAGATGTTAGCCAAAAGGATTCTCTTTGAGGACAGATCCAATACTTAGATCCTTTGGCATGCATCAGTTTTCAAGTATCTTATGTTACATTTTACATATTTCACTCAAAGTTTCAAGTTTAAATTCAGTCATGCTTTTCAGGTCTAAAACCTATGGGGTTTCGTAAGTTTATTTTTCATTTATTGGGGATTTCTACTTTTAGGGATTTTTACTTTTTAGAATACACTCTGGAATTCTCATGGGGTAATTGACTACTTTTTAACAGTCAACATAACAGTAACAATATAAACATAAGTAGGCCAGTAATAAACTATAAATAACAGCACTTTGAATCTATCTTTCCTAACAAAAATTCTCCTCATTTGTCTTTCCTGGCTAGATAGCTCTAGCTGAAAGTGAAGGAGCCAATCAGTGCATCAGAAATATAGAACTGAGATTTTTTTTCTCTGACAGTGTCATTTTCACAGAAAGCTAATATTTCAGTTTGGGAAGCAGGCACTCCCAGTGCTGTCATTTTTGTAATTCTGATGAGAAATCTCATGATAGTATTTTCTTTTCAAAGCCCAACTTCTGGAGATATGGTCTCATACTTCGTTGTACTTTTATTTCACCCGTTAAAACTTTAGACATCAAAGAATACTTCAAGTTCTGTTAAAGTACATAATTATTTTAAAAATTTCTGTTTCTCTTTCTCTTTGTGCCTATGTCTTCATAAAGTGTGAGTTTAAATTGTGATTTTACATTCAAGGGCTGATTGTACTTTATAGTTTAATTTTTCCTTTTAATGATTGTTCAGAACAATTTTCCATCCTGACATTATGTTACAGTGTAACACATTATTCAGTATATTAGCAGATCATTTTCTCTGTTTGGAAAAATGCCAGCATCTCTTTAAATGTGCTTGGAGCGTGCAAATGAAACCTACAATAGCTCTTGGCCAGGTGATGGTCAGTGACACAAGGAAAACCTCAGGGTAAGGGACAGCAGGAGACACCAGAAACGAACTGCAATGTGCAAGGGTTCTGCTGAAGCAGCTTGTCCTCAAACCAGCAGGCTTTGGTTGTCTCTGGCAATCCTCCTCCCCTCGAGGCAGCTCTTCCTGAGACACAATATGCCCAGTGGGTTATTATTTTAAACACAATTTGCAGGTGGATTTCCCCAGGGTCTCTGGTGCTGCAGCAAACTCAGGACACCTCCTGCCCTGGTGCAGGGTGGTTCTCGTGCTGGCCCAGCCTTGGTCACGAGTTACACAGCACGAGCTTTGCTGGCCCTCAGGGATCCTTTCCTGTGCTGGCAAAGGAATTACAGGTGAGGCTGGATGTGTGCAGCCAGGTGAGCACCCTGCACCCTGAGCCCTGCCAGGCCAGGGCAGGGGCTGTCACCCTGCACCCTGAGCCCTGCCAGGCCAGGGCAGGGGCTGTCACCTTGCACCCTGAGCCCTGCCAGGCCAGGGCAGGGGCTGTCTCCAGTCACTGCTATCTTCAGCCCCTGATCCAGCAAGAAGAACCTTTGCTTTTGTGACAGTTGTTTCAAACCTGGGAGGTGAGGAAAGTGCAGCAATAAAATCACCCCCATCTGCTGATAGCTCGTGCCCTCCCACAGGACTTCCCCTGTGCAGGACACGCATTGTGGGATGGTCTGTCACAGGGTCACATGCCTGCTGCAGTGACCTTCAAGTGCTCCAGCCACCCATCAAGATCACACTTGTTGTTAGCAAAATATAAAATTGATTAGAATTAACAGAGATAAATAATTTGAAATGGAAATGTAATTGTGATGAGATGATGAAGAAATTAATATTGGATCTAATGAGGTAACTTAAAGTACTTCAAATTGAGATTGCTTTGATTCCTTATACTAATTGCCAAAGTTTAAATATGCATCAGGGTTGAAATTTAGGAAGACAATGTTGGCACCCTTGAGTCATCCTTCCATGGTGGCATTCAGCAGCCAGACAGTGACGTGCCATACGAGACCTCTCAGCTCCACAGCCTCCCTCCGATGGAAACTCTAGAGTATAGGAAAAAACAGTACCAAAATTTCTCCTGACCTCCACTGGTCCAGAAAGTCACTATTCCTACTTTAGCGATAACAAAGAAATACCTGCCAAACTTGTTCTCCAACTAGACGCAGAAATATTTTCTTTTCAGTGAAAACCAAAGTAATTAGAACAAGCAAACTGTTTTCTAGATAAGCTTTCCCATAGTCCCTAAAGATTACTTATATAGGAAAGGAGTAATTAGGGAGAAGATTTTCTTTAAAGCCACTGTTTATAATTCTGCTTTCAGCAAAAGATATTCCATGTGATTTGACCAGTTTTCTGAGCCTTTTTTTTTTAATCAAAGGTGACTAAAAACTACTCAAATTCAACTTCTACATACCACCCAAAGCAGCTCTGTAGGCAGATGATGCACCTCTGGTGTCTCCTCAGGGAAACAGAAGGCACAGCTCATCTGGGGACCTGGCACAGCGGGTTGAGCCAGCTAGAGCAGCGTGGTGAGGGGCTGGTACCATAGAGAGGGCATAGGGCAGGGTGTAATGGGCTCCCAGGGCTCAAGGGACTGTGGGCACAGGCTGTGAAAGAGGAACATGGCTGCTTGCCCTGAAAAAACTCAATTCCAGCTGCCCATCACATGGGGGCTTGCTGAAAGTGAGAGGGGATCATCAGTGTGTGATCTGAGACCAGCAAATAAGAAATTAAGTGTCACCATTGAAAAGTGTTTAATCACTGCTCACATTCTGTGTTTACCTTTACGTTGATCTTTAAAGAGCCACTTGAGCTGCACGAAGCCAAGCCTCTGGGCTGGCTCATGGACTCCTGGCATGCAGAACAGCAGCACTTGGCAGGTGCTCTGGAAGAAGCTTGTCTCTTTCCAGAGTGTGGGGGGCATTTCTCAGTTATTTTCTGAGATGCCTTCTGGCCCAGCAGCAGCAGCAGCAGCAAGACTAAACTTGGCAGCCTCAAGGCTGGACTGGGACTCACCTACCTTTATCTCAGGTAAGGGAGGAGCTAGCTCACAGAAATATGTGATAAGAGTTAATTTTCTTTGTTCTAATTGCCCTTTCATCATTAAAAAACTGGCTTCTTCTCTGGAGAGAATTTTCCCAGAGATTGAGGACTGTCTACATGGTCTTCTGTATAGGAACTCCACAGTCTGGTAGTACTGTGTCTTACCTATTGTTTTCAGAGGTGCAGCAGATTGTTTTTCTTTTGTGCTGTATCCATGGTTCAGGTGGGATTTCTCATATGCTTGCTGTTCTCTGGTCCCCCAAAAGAATGGACCAGGCAACTTGAATCCATATCATCTTATCGTGCCCAACTTCATGATACAAACCTCTTTTTGTGGGGATGGCAGAGGAAAAGCAGCCTCTTCTCATACAGCGCTCGTGGCTGTGCAGGACTTGGCAAGGCTCTGATGGACTGTGGCAGCCACAAGCACTAAAGCATGAGCAGAGAAATGTCCCAAGGGCCAGCTGTGGCAGCTGGCACAGCCTTGCAGAGGGCAGCTTTCAGCAGGCCAGACCCAGATCTCCTGCCCTCCCCTCATCCTGCTGCATGGGTGGGTCCCTGCTGTGTCTGCTGCTGGGGTCTGTGGCACCTCCAGAAACCCAAGGTGGGGCACACCTGGGACTTCTGGATGCCCTCTGTGCTGCCCTGAGCTGTCTGTGGGGCCAGGCACAGCCCCTGCTGCCCTGGGGCACTGGTGGAGCTGGGCCAGCCTGCCCTGGCGGTGCTGACCACGCTGCTGCCCCCAGCAGAACCAGGCCTAGCACCTTGGCTACCATTGCTCTGTACGGCTGGCTGGCTGAAATAGCAGTCCTCATTTCTGTTATTAGCGCTAATTGGTCATTAGGCCCTCAAAAGGGCAGGCTGTGCTAGCAGGGCCCAGGTAGGTGCCCTCACAGCTACAGCAGCAGCTCTGTGTTCTGCCCCAGTGGGGCTGCAATCTGCTCTCCTTTCAAGGCCCTGGTCAGAATGCACAGCAGCAATAAATCAATCTCTGCATGCCTTGTGGGAACATCTTGCTGGAGGATTTGCTGCTGCTCCTGGGCTGGTGCAGAGGCAAGGAGCCCCAGAACCGTGCCCTGGAGTGCCCACAGAGCTGCCAGGGCTGCCTGCTCTGAGCCTGGCACTGTCACCTGATTGCTCTTCTTTCTCAGTTACAGAGCACAGAAGAACGGTCTTGGAGATTTTCTGGGGACGTGGAAAATGTATTTGCTTTGACTGGCACTGCTTTTAGAAAGGTGTGATAGATCTATTGTGGGAAAATAAAATCCTTGTGCTGTAATTTTGCACTTCACTCCAGCATGATTGTTTTGTTTGCATCACATACAATTCTGACACAGATGCATGGTGTGGTTTTACACACCTTATTCCTCAGCCTTTTACACTTCTGTCCTACACTGTCAGGAGACAAAGGAATGCTCTTGTATATTTTCACTATGATAAAGCTCTTAGTCCACTGTTTCCTTTTTACTTTCCTAACCTAATGTTCAAGTGCTTTTAAAAAAAAAGTTAATAATCAACAAATTACTTTGGTAGGTTTGATGTGACCTTGTTATTTTCACAAATACCCACCCCAACAATTTGTAATAAATATCTGCAGTGTAAAATCCAAGATAGCTGGCAGCTATGTCTCTATGAATAGCAACCTTTCCATAGTGCCTTCCAGACTTTCTTAGCTGCTTGAAGACTTTGGTTACAATAACTGATATTTTTGTCATTTTCCCCTCTGCAGATTCTCTGAGCTGTCTTGCACTTGGCCTCTGGGAAACAGAGGTGAACAAGAGTAAGAGAAATTAACAGCTGATAAATGAAATGTCATGAAAACATTGGCCCCTCTCCTGGTGCTTTATTAAAAAATGAAACTTTTGCTTGTCTGGAGTTCTTATGGGAAAAATCTCATAGCCCCAGTGGGACATTGTGGGATCCAGGCACTACTGCTGCAGGGAGGGTGCTGGGCTCTGCCAAGTGGGACAGCACGGATGCCAAGGAGGGGACTGATCTCTACCCACACCAGATACAGCTCTGGGCAGCTCAGGGAAATTCAGCACCACTCTCTTACAACAAAGAAGAGATGACAATGAGACTGATTTTGTCCTTTGACAAGTTAACAATGACAATAACTGACCCAGAGGAAGAAGCTGACACATGCTCCAAGCAAGGCAAAGCAATGAGTGTGCCAGGTGCCACAGGGGATCCCAGGGCAGGCCTGAGCTCCAGCCAGGGAGAGCTGCCCTGCTGTGCTCAGAGCCCTGCAGCTCCCCAGCTGCCTGGGGTGGGCTGGTCCTGCAGGGCTGGCAGCAGCCCAGGTGTGACCCTGGGAGAGATGCCCAGATGTGACCCTGAGAGAGGTGTCAACAGCCCAGGTGTGACCCTGGGAGAGATGCCCAGATGTGACCCTGGGAGATGCCAGCAGCCCAGATGTGACCCTGGGAGATGTCAGCAGCCCAGGTGTGACCCTGGGAGATCAAGGCTGTCTCCAGAGTCGCCTGCTCTGGTGGCAGCTGGCTGCCCAATGACTGGGTGCAGGCACACCCTGTCTCAGCCTGCCCTGCTGAGCCCTTTATCAGTTTGCCCCTTCTGAATGACCTCCCTGGGAGGAATTCCGGGTTCAGGCCCGCAGGTGACAGCTGCCACTGCTGCAAGAGGGACAGGGCAGGCACAGGAAGGTGCCCATGCTGAGGACGGACCTCTCCACTAGCCCTGGTGCACAGGGTCAGCGTCAGCTACCTTTGAGCTGTGCTGGTAATGATAGCAAAAAAGTTCCGACCTGTTACAGGCAGTAATGTACATCTAAACATACATCTCATTTTACACTTTCAGCGTTACACTCATTGACAAATACAACAGCCTGTAGGTTGTTAAACAATCTGAAATTAAATTCAGATTTCTTAATTTTTTTTTAATAGAATACCAAAGGGTAAGGGTTACATGAACTTTGGTTTTGATGTAAAAAGCAGAAATAATCTTTTACTAAAGATTCCAAAGCTTAAAAAATGCACTCAAAAATTTGTTTATTGTCATATTTAATCCTAAATGTCAAATAAAGTGATATCATGATTTACACCTGCTTGTATAGTCTAGCATTATTCCCAGAAAGACTAATCAACAGATTTGATGCAAAAGATTAATTACAGTCCTCTCAGGAGACAGTTTGTTTACTAAACAATCAGCTATATGCAAATTCTTGAGTTACCATGCCATGTTTAATGGCTTCTTGAGGGAGTGTAACAGTTTGTTTATGTTTTCACACAATTACTTCAGCTGAGAAGTTCCTTTTAGGGAAGAGGTGGAACTTGAAAGTGGTTGAACTTTATTGTCCAATGCACTGAAGGAAGACTCTGTGTAAACCAAACAGAGCTGGCTTCTGCATTCACTTTTAGGATAAAAAGCCACAACAACCCCTTTTTTACAGGGTTCCCAGTGAGCACTTTGCTGTGCTGACGTTGTGTGAGAGCCCTGGAAGGAATTGCAGCCGGGAAGCTGCACCTGGTGTGTGCAGGGTGTGAGCTGGCTGGTGCAAACCAAACACGCAAAAACAACACAAGTGGAAGATGAGGGCGTTGCTGGGGGGTTGCTTCCACACCCACTTCATGGAGGGGACTAAGTGATCAGCATGTGCTGAAGGACAAACACCTGATGCTAATGGTTTCCCACATCCATCCCCCGTGTTCAGGATGACTGACATAATGCCATAAGCAAAAGAGCTGCAGATGGAAAATTAAAAGCGAACTTGTGAGATCCAATAGCAAAAAGTCTGGCTGTCCTCATCTGTGGAGAATAAAATGAGTGTTGTTGGTGGGCAAATGCAAGAACTATCTTAAGAGATCCCATAAGCTTTTTCCAGAGGTCCTCTGGGAGATGTTGCAAGGGGTACAAGATGTCCAGAAGAGCTGCAGGTTGTGACGGTGCTCACAGGGGTCTTATGTTGAAGGAAGAGAGGAGGATCTGACTCCATGTTTCAGAAGGCTGATTTATTATTTTATGTTATATATTACATTAAAACTATACTAAAATAATGAAGAAAAGGTTTCATCTCAGAAGGCTAGCTAAGCTAAGAATAGAAAGTAATGATAACAAAGGCAGCTGTCCCAGACTGTCTGAGCCAGCTGGGCTGTGATTGGCCCTTAATTAGAAACAATCACATGACACCAATCCTAGATGCACCTGTTGCATTCCACAGCAGCAGATGACCATTGGTTACATTTTGTTCCTGAGGCCTCTCAGCTTCTCCAGAGGAAAAAAATCCCAAGGAAAGGATTTTCATGAAAAGATGTCTGTGACAGCAGGTCACACTGCAGGTAGCAGCAGCGCCCTTTGCTCTGTAGGTCATGGCTGAGCTGCAGCATCTCCCCAGGGACACGGTGCTGTGACAGTGTGGCACAGCCCTGGCAGCACCAGTGCCAGGGGTCCCTGGGCTGTGGGACCCTCCTGTGCCCGTGGTGGGGGTCCCTGGGCTGTGGGACCCTCCTGTGCCCATGGTGGGGGTCCCTGGGCTGTGGGACCCTCCTGTGCCCATGGTGGGGGTCCCTGGGCTATGATCCTTGTGGGTCCCTTCCACCCAGAATATTCTGTGAATCCAGGCTCTGTGATGTTCCAAACCAACAGGCTGGGCACTGCAGGGAAGCACTCCACCGTCTGTTCTTTGTCTGTACTTTGGATCTCTGTGATTCTTACTCCAGGGGGTTCTCACACAGTTACAGCCTTTGCAGTTGGTACTCTGCCTTCTTGTTTTAATAAAATATAGATAAGGGTGGACAATTTTTAAAGAGATAAATATATTATATGAGTTATTGGAGCAGTTATACTGGCACTTTACATGGCAGTTTTATTGCCATCTCAGCAAGTGTCATTTTAGCACTATTGCTTCTCAAGTAATACAGGATGGGTGCAGATACATATTATGTAACCTCAGAAAAATGTTAATAAAGAAGCTTTTTCCAGCCCTTTGAGGGATTTCTTTTCCAGGCACTGAAGCCTTACTGGAGCTAAGCTAATTAATGTCAACTTTATTGTGGAAAACATTTTTATCAGTTGCTTTGATACTAGGAAATGTAGGATGATTTTTCTATTTGACCCTGAAGAAAAATAATTATCAAGTCAGTCAGTCAGAGGTATGGAGCTCTTGTACCAGTGTTGGTATTTTGGATAACAATTTATGAACCTGGGTATCTATAGGTGTCTTTTAGAGCCTTTGTTTGATATATTTCTCATTGTTTTCCCACATCCAGGAGACGCTTGCCTCAGGATCTGCCTGGTCCAGTTCACTCTCCTGGAACCCCACATCATCTCAACAGGTCCTGGAGGAGGTGGGTCCCTTCCATGAGGGAAATTGATGAATTTTAACCGTAGCTGCCAATTGACTGAAACCCAATGTTTGGCTAAGCCATATTTACTTGTGTGTAGAGATGGCAGGAAAACCCAGGCCTGAATAGCATGGAACTGGTGATGTAGCATGATCCAGGTGTCAGGGAACAGCATTACTGAGGGAAAGGTAACGTGTCAGTAAGTTTTGGGTACTATCAAGCACAAATTACTGCATAGTTTGTTATTATCATCAGCTTTATTCCCCTCTTTCAGCATTTCACATCAATCTTAGTGCAAAGTGACAGACAGCTGGGGGATCTGATAGCATTACATGAAAATTATACAAGCCACAGAGAGAATAAATGTTTCCCATCTATCTTTCTGTCAGTGGCCTTAGGAAAGATCAACTGCAGATAAATAACATTCATCTCCACCAGGCATCACCACTTGTATCTGAGGAGCATGAATTCCTGGAGATAATGAAGTTTGGATTGACCTCATTCGGTGCTCTGGGCTATTGAGGTAGGAGGGTTATTCCCAGTATTAGGACCTGGCCCTTGCCTCCACCATCTACCACTCTCCATCCCAAAATTGGGCAATTGCTACTGGCTGTCTCACTTCCTGAAATGTTAAACCTTATTACCAAAGTTTGGATGGCCTATGTATCTTAAGTACACAGCAAGCATGTTTATGTGACATGTAAAAATCGTCAGTGTGTGGACAAAAAGTTGTATCCTAATTTATATGAATTAATGCCATGTATGAAGTCCAATAAACTAGTGATGACTGTTTCACCCATGGCAAGGGTTGGTTACAGAACTAAAACAAGTCATTACTGTGGTAACTAGAAATCTCTCCAGATATAAGTCACAAACTGAACTGCAGAATTTGTGATTTCAGTAGCATTAAAGAAGAATCAGCTATTGGAAAGATAAAAAAATTCTAAGTAAAACCATAATTTTTCCAGTCTATTAAACGGGTTTGTATAAAGAAAGCACTGACCATTTTGGGGAGGAAGTGGTGGTTGGGATGTCCCAGTCCTGCCCCTCAGTATGTGGATGCTCTCATCTTTAAGGGTGAAATGTTGTCTATGCCCTGCTGCTTTGTGCAGCACCACAGAATCTCAGCTCCTTGCTCTGAACTCCCGGGAGCCAGCGGGAATCAAGCTGGATGTGTGGAAGAGGGTGAGCATGCTCCTGTGCCTATGGCTAAATCTTGTTTTCAGTCCTGCCAGCAATGCTCCGAGGGTGCACAGCAGCCAGATCTGCAGGGTCTGACCTGCCCCCCTGGCCCTGCCCAGACACACAGCCATAAAAAGCAAAGTCATAATCCCCCTCAACACATAGCACAAAGTGGATTTTGAGTCTTCCCTTGCATTTCACCTCTGGTCACTAAACTACTCTTGATCTTGAATTGACAGGGAAATGTGGCCACAGCAGAAAGTCTGGGGAGTGAGATACCTAAATTCCTGAAAGGGAATTTAATCCTTAAGTTACATACAAAACACACACCCACACCCACACACCCATCCACACCTATTTTGCCTGAAAAAATTGATAAGGAGCAGCAAGAGACATAAACTGCACAAAATTATTTAGGTTAATCAAGACTAGGTGATGATCTCCAAAGTGTATAAAAAGATGGTGGTGTGAAGGGAGAACGAGACGATGAGCAAAATTCAGTTTTGACATATGCAAAGTAATTTGCACAGAGGAGTTAATTGGAACAGTTTATACTCCTGGCTAGGCTCTAAATTAACTGTAATAACCCAGAAAAAAGATCTTTGTATCACTGGGAAAGCTCAAAGACTTAACATGTAGATATTTTCTAAGGAGTAAGAGTCATTGGAATGCAGAGGGAACAGGATAAATCAACACTGGAAGTATTGGGAAACTGTCAAAGAAATCACTGTTACACACTCCCCCAAAATAATCTGTGTCTCAAAAGGGACATAGATGAAATAGCAGGATCCAGAGATCAGTTCTGGAAATGACTAAGTGCTTGGGGAGAATTTATGGGGCCTGCAGGGCTGAAATGGCCTGAATTTATTGTTGGATGAAAAGATTAAGTGGGAGATCTGATAAGCATAAGAAGTAATGAGCAGTGTTATGAAATTAAATAGTAGGTGACTGCACATCCTTTATCATGGAGCAGAAAACAGAAGGTCTGTCCTTGCACAAAGGTGGGAGCAAGCTCAGGAAAGCAAACACAGGGAGGGAGTTTTCCACACTATTCACTGCTGAGACTCATTTCTGGGAGCTGTCAATAAGGCCAAAACCTGGATCAATTTCAGGAGATCAGGCATTGGTGGGGATAACAGGAACCTCCAGACCTAGCCCAGTGAAGATTAAGAGCTAAGCAAAAGCAATTGCAGTGGATAAAGGTCTTTGTGAGCCAAGGCTTGAGTTGGGATCTAGCTGCTGTCCTGGACACCTGCAGCACAAAGGGCACCTGCTGCAGCCTGCTCTGAGGGTGAGGAGTGTGGGTGCAGGGAGCCTGGGGAGCCCTGGCTGCCCTGGGAGTCCCGGGGGCAGGGCAGAGGCAGCAGCTGGAGAGCTGGTCCTGCTCAGGGCTGGAACGATGCCCACTGAGAGCCTCGGTGTGGGCACTGGGAGGCGAGAGGCACTGTGAGCTGCACACCTGGGCACACCTGGGCACACCTGGGCACACCTGGGCCAGGTGACCCTTGGTGTGGGCACTGGGAGGTGAGAGGCACTGTGAGCTGCACACCTGGGCACACCTGGGCACACCTGGGCACACCTGGGCCAGGTGACCCTTGGTGTGGGCACTGGGAGGTGAGAGGTGCTGTGAGCTGCACACCTGGGCACACCTGGGCACACCTGGGCACACCTGGCCAGGTGTTCTGCCTGTGCCAGCTGGGGCTCTGCCTGCCCAGGCTCCCAGGGGGCTGCAGGAAGAGCAGACCCCACACTGCCCCCACTGCTGGTGCTCTGTCCATAGCCCAGGGCAGGAAGAACCAGCACAGAAAAGACAAAAGCTCAGAGGTCTCCTGGTGACCTGGTCTCCTGCTCACCTGGGAAAGGTTCTGTTTCAATGATTGGGGACTGCACATAATTTCACAGGGATCAGGAGGTTTGGCCTCTAGCCCGAATTTCTCCACTACTGGTAACATGAATTTGCTTCTTCATTGTAGAAAAGAAGGAAAAAAAAAAAAATCTAAATTTGCCAAATGAAAAACACCAAAGTCATTAAGGGGGAAAGTTTTGGGTTTTTTAAAGCTTCAGTTCATAACAAATAATGGCAATTTGAAAGCATTTGGGAGGAAAGGGTAAAAACCAGAAGATTTGGCAAGGAAGGAATAATTTCACTCAAAGTGGTGTTGCAGCTGGAAATTCTAAGAATGGTGGTGTGGGAAACTCTACTTATTATGCCTAATGTTGTTCATCCTCTGCCTGTTTTGAGAAGCAAAATTCCTATGTAGAGAGACTACTCTCATGGACATGGTTGTCTCCTGCTGAGAGAGAGGGAGATCATAAAAGCACAGCCTTGTGATAAACTCTGTGAAGCCCTTTAACACATTTAAAACATGGGCAGGCAGCAGTTCCTGCTGCTGGGCATGAGCTGAGCCTGGCAGAGCCTGTGTCCTGTGTGTCTGTGCCCATGGAAGAGCTGAGCCTGTGTCCTGTGTGTCTGTGTGTCCTGTGTGTCCTGTGTCCTGTGTGTCTGTGCCCATGGATGGGCTGAGCCTGTGTCCTGTGTGTCTGTGTGTCTGTGTGTCTGTGCCCATGGAAGAGCTGGGCCTGTGTCCTGTGTGTCTGTGTGTCTGTGCCCATGGATGAGCTGAATCTGTGTCCTGTGTCCTGTGTGTCTGTGTGTCTGTGCCCATGGATGAGCTGAATCTGTGTCCTGTGTGTCCTGTGTGCCTGTGTGTCTGTGTGTCTGTGCCCATGGATGAGCTGAGCCTGTGTCTTGTGTGTCCTGTGTATCTCTCCTGCCCAGCGTTGTTAGTGAGGTAATGAAATAAATCTACTCTGCATTTGGCTGTGATTTGGTGGGTTCCATGGTTACCTGTATGTGTCGATTCACACACATGCTGAAAATTCCCCTTTAGGTATAAACTCTAACAACATCTTAGTTTGACTTTTGAGTTAACTACAGAAGATAATTTACTGTGAAGATAATTTCTTCATTTCTTTTTGACACAATTTATCATGTATTAATTTTAAAAATAATTAATACAATACCTTACAGAATGATTGGCACAATGTGTGGTACCTGTCATCACCACATCCATGGCAGAAGGAACCCACCAGTGGGTGGGAGCATCAGTTTCCTCAAACTTTAGTGGGGAAGGGAAATACAGAAAATCTCAGAAATAAGATCTATTTTCTTAAGTGGTTCCCTATGCAAAACCACTCCCACTGGTGCTGAAATGTAAAAACATCTGTGTTGCCTTGTTTGACAATTGGGAAGGTATAAAGGGATGTTATCATAAGGAACACTTGCTCTGGCCTTTTTTTGGACTAACAGCACCAAAATCAAAATCAACCATTTTGTCTTGTCTTCCGTGGTTAATATTGTGCTTCAGAGTAGCAAAATTTTATTATCTCTTTTTTTTCCTTCTTTTTTTTTCTCCTATCCTTAAGTGTCCTTTACAGCCTGTGCATTAGTGCACTGTCTAAATTGCAGCCTCCTCAGCCATCAGGATGGCTGACCAAAGAGGCGTCTATGGGGAAGGATACCGAGGGAACTCTCATCCCCATCCTGCACCACCCTCAGTGTTCCTATGTGAGACTGCTCATTTTCTGCTTGGAAGAGCGTTTTTGCCTCCAGTACCAGTGGAGGACAGTGAGGTGGTCCCTGTGCCTCTCCCAGCTCTCCCTCTGCACTGGGGAGGAGAAGGCAGGGCTGGGTGGGCTGAGAACGGCTCCCAGTTCGTGTCTGGGACTGCAGGAGCTCCCAGTTTGTGTTTGGGACTGCAGGAGCTCCAGGCAGAGTGGTCACACAGCAAGGGTGGGACACTGGAAGCTGCATCTCTGAATTAGCAGCATACCGGGACTCAAGGATGGAAGAGGGAAATGGACCAGAAAGTTCCATTTTGGTTTGGAAGTAGATGCTACAAAATATGGGAGAAGCAAACTGAAGGGAATAAAATCAGCAGGTCATTGCTGTGGTAGGGAAGGAATTAAGGCTGGTGTTTCAAATAATGCATTCAGTGGTCTTAGAGGCAGGAGAAAGGAAATGCTTGAAGTATCTAAACTGAAGCTGACAGTCAAAAAAGTCCTAAGGAATTAATAAACTCATAGACTCCTGTGGAAATACAGCTTGTAATATTATTGCCTTTAACTTCCCTGTAGGCTTGTGTAGAAGAGGTGCTGAAATGCTGAAGGCCAGATCAAAACATTTTAAAATATTATCTTCTTTTTTACAAAATTACACAGGCCATTTCTCTCATATGTAAATTAGATGTTTTGCATTGTGGTAATACCTAAACCTTCTGCCTGTTTTACAAAAGAACAAATAAATACAGAGATGAGATTTCAGAAAGACAACCCCAAAGCACACCCTCTGCCATTTGCCTTTCTCTCAGCTCCAGCCCAGCCTCTGGCTCAGCCAGGTGGGATCTTGCAGCAGGGCGCAGGTCAGAGCAGCAGCTCTGCTCCCACACTGGCGCTGCCCTCCCCAGGCCAAGGGGACTCTGCTGTGGGAATCTACAAAACAAACAAAATTTGTTCCAATAATAGAGCTTTGCACCTTGGCTAAGAGAACTTTGCAAGATAAGTCTCTATGTATTGGGTGTTTTTGTAGTTATATTAGTAGTAATACCCTGCATACTTCAGTGTGTGTGACAAATGATGAGTAAAACTATCAAAGAAGTTTTTATCATACAAGAGAGAGAGGTAGGAAATGGATTCACAGAGAGTTCTTGAAATCTTGCAGAGATGGTGGATGAAGGTATAGACATGAAGGAAGGTTTTGAATTAAGACCTTGGAACCGACAAGACTTTTTCACACAATGACTTGTGACTACTGTCAGGTGTAATTTATGCCCTTTCAACTGATTAGACTTGCAGAGCATTAAATTGCTGTGTTGTAATATAGCAATGCTTAGTGCAAGCAAGAAAAATGCTTTAAGCAAGTAATCAGGAGAAATATTATAGTAAGGCTATGAAACGCAAGTAATGAATGACATGATTATGAATGTTTCTTTTTAGGTGAACAGAGAGGGGGAATTGTGGGAATCCATAAAATTAGAGGGTTTGGGAAAGCTGCAAAAGGCAGGCCTCAGAGAGAGCAGAACTGGGATTGGAGCTGAGCAGCAGCCATGAGATTGGTCAGCAGAAAAAATTATTTAAACTGTAGAAAGGCAAGGACAAATAGAACAACGGTCTGTGTATTAACACTTGTCTAGAATAACTCCCTAAGCTACAGAAAAGTTTATCCAGCAAGATATTAAGAAGGTTAAAACTTCATAATGGAGCTGTGTGCATTGTGTTTGAAGGCTCACAAGCAGGTATTGTATTTGAAATAAGCAAGCATTGTTTAACCAAAGGTACCTGTGCTTACAGTGGTTGGATGGAGCTACTGTCAATGTGCTTTTGCTTTGTGGGATTGGTCACAAAACTCATCAAGTGAGTTGTGACATTGAGTTCTTGGTCTGCTGCTGGGCTGTGAGCTGCTGGCATCTTCCCATTGTCATAGCCATGGAATGAGGCTGCTGCTGGAAAATCAAACAGCTCCAGGCCCGTTCCCAGCAGCCCTGTTCCATTTGTGATCTGTGAGTAGCCTGCAGCTGGTGTCACTCTGCCTCCCAGGCTGAAATCCCCTTCCTTCCCAGAGATGGGCAGCGTCAAACCCTCGGTGGGCACCAGCTCTGACTGGCACAGAAATCACCACAGTGCTCCAGATCACACTTCTGGTGAGACACGGGCCCTTAAAGATGCAGAATGAATATCTTCTAAAGCATGTGCAAGGTTTATTTCTTCATTTATTTGCACACATAAAAAGCATGACATTTACACTTTGAGCAGTGGGACGGAGAGTGAAGCTGGTCTGGATTTTTCTTTTCTCCTGCTTTTACAGCATTACTGTTTTCTTTACAATGAGATTACATGAGCAAGCAATTGGATTACTGAGAGCATCCAGCTCACATTTCCTCTTTTGAAAAGACCTGTGAAAATCTTTATACCTGTGCCAGGAAAGAAATAGAGATGTCATAAAGTAAGTGTCTAGCCTGCTATCTCTGCAATCTGATTATCCATGTAAGTGCACTTATGTTCAAAAGCACTATATTTTCCATTTCTTTATCTAGCTGTTTCTCAGAAAGATCTTCCTATTTCGTGTGTTTGAAATATCTGCTGGCGAGGGATATCCTTTATGGCAAGTAATTAGCTTTGTGAAATGCTCTGCCTCCCTCTTCTCAGAGCTCTGTCCCTGGGGTTCCCCTCACAGATGTCACACACATGTCCAAGGAGGAGCCCTCACATCATCCATCCCTCTCTGTGCCAGGGACGTGAGTGCTCTGCAAGCAGAAGTCACTTCATGGACCACTGCTGTCAGTGTCTGTGCTGAGGGCAGTGGGTTTGGCTGTGTTCATGGATGGTTGGGTGTGTCTGGTTCCCCCAAAACACAGCAAAACAACAACTCTGGTGAATTTCTTGGAAATAAACTATTTTGAAGGATACTACTTGAATAAGAGAGACAAAATCCTACCAAATAATTAGTCACACCCCAATATGCTTTGAGAAAATAATACTTTATTGTGTTTGGGTATTGTTATTACTAGTTTTTACTGTACAATCAGTTCTGCCCCCACTCCAGAGGTTTCTTTGTTCAAGAGAGAGCAGTGGACAGTGGTGGCCAGGGAGGACACTTGTGACTGAGAGGGTAAGGAATTGCTCTGTGCCAAGTGTAAGAGCCTGACTGAGGGATGTGGGACTGCAGGGGCTCTCCCAAATGCAGTTCATTGGATCCAAGGTGTCCCAGCAGCCCAGGGCCGTGGGTGACAGAGCTGTGCCCACAGCTGTCAGCTCCAGCTGCAGGCAGCCCTGGGCACCCTTAGTTTAGGGTACAATGCATTAGAGACTTTTCTTTGCTGAGCATCTTCATCCAGTAGAACCAATCTATCCCTTAGCTTTTACCTACAGCCCATCATAACTGCTGTAATTCCCATATTCATGGTGCTGTTCTCCAATCACTCAAAGTCAGCACATTACAGTTTCAGCTGGGAGTTGTTTTTCAGTTTTCTTGCACTGGAAAATTCTGAGACCTTTTTTCTACTTGCCACATTTGCTGCCTTGTTTGCCTGTCCTCTCTTTGTGCTTGGTGAAAACATCTTCTTGTTTGGGGTGGGTTTATCCTTTGCTCTAAGCCATAAAAACCCCTTCTAACTCACAGACCCTTTGCCTCCTTGGTTATCCAGTGAGACTGGCTCAGCAATTCTTTTCTTCTATATCAAAACTTGCTTCCATCTCTATTCCTTCATCAGACTCTACATTTAAAAATCTTTCTGCTAAGCACACACACATCTGTGAGACTTTCTTGTCAGACTTTCATCCTTCCTAACAGCCAAGGCTCCAAAGGAAGCCTCCAAAGCTGGGGCTGATCCAAGCCAGCCAGAGCCAATACAGAGAGGGGACTGGGAAAGCAGGGTAGGATAGTAATGGAATTGCACAAAAAGATTGAATCTTGAGTGGTAACACTGCTGAAGATGACAGGAGGTAAAGTTAGTTGCACAGTAAATAAAATGAAAAGTGTGAAGATGAAGAAAAATATTTCTTAAAAACAATGCTGCTTCCAAAAGCCTGCTGAAAATATTCAGCTTGCTGAAACAGAGAGCTGAGGAACACATAATCACAAATGAACAGTGTCAACTTTTTTAAACCACGTGATTCTTTGGCAAACTGAAATGAGTAATTAAATGCAATGATAAATTCTGTAGGTAACCAAAGGGAAGTATTGACCAAAGCTGAGCAGAAACAGTGAGAAATGGAAGAAAATGTGTTTTCTAACAGGCAAAATACCAGAAGGAAGTAAAATCTATCACTTCTGCTCAGACAGCTAAATAAACCTACATCCAAGACTCTGGATAAATCTGGAGCCACTGATGGAAAACGTGTACCCAGACAGAATGTGGAACACAGTGCTGCAAACAGTGGGAAGACCACAGGAAAAATGGATGTGATGTCTTGTGGGTACAGCATTGGTACCACCCAGGGAAGCAAGGAGGAAGCCCAGGCATCCTGTCAGCAAAACAGCAGAAATTGTGACTGCTGCAAGAGATATTGGCTTTAACTGGTGATTATTATTGGTTTGCTTTATTTAATGTTTGAACTGATAAATAATGTAATTTCTTTTCCATTTATTTATCTATGCCTAATTGAACAGGATTAAGTGAGCAGTACAGATAATGAGGTTTACTGCTCTGAGGTTATTGTGCTAACTGTGGAGCTGACACTTTACAGCTATGAGGTTAGATTCATTAACTGCCTCCCCCTGAGCAAAGCCAAAGTACATTTTCTGCATGTGAACTGACTCAAAATTAATTCAGACTGGTACCTCAAATTCTTTGTCTTTCATATACAGAAGGGGAATAAAATGGATTCAAGTATTTTCCTTAAATGTTTGTTAAGATTCTGTTTTATCAGTCCCAGTGAATTCCTTTCCACTTCAGATATGCATATTTTCTACTTTGTCTCCTTTTCATCTTCTTTGCCCCAGCAGGAATGAAACCAGAAACCAGATCTCTTCTCATACTGAACTGAGCTGGAAACCAGTGATGTTAATCATGCACTGGTTCCCATTTCTGCAGTGCTGCTTTGAAGACCTGCTCTCCCTGCCCTTGCTGAGCTGGCGGGGAGGGAGCAGGAGAGCACAGGGTGTTGAGGATGCCCTCAAAAGGGATCTATGGGATATATGAACATGTCACAGGGGCTCCTGAGTGAATCCTTCAGAGGGATTGCAGCCAGCCCAGTTCCACTAATGATTGCTTAATATGAGTAACTAGAACTGAACTAAAGCCGTGGACTGAAGTTCTCTCAAGTTTTGTCTTAGACTGAGCTTGTCTTGAGCTCTTGCTTAGTTATGTAAAAGGCAGCCCTGAGGCCAGTGGAAGCTGAGAGATAAGGAAACCACAACTTAAAGTCAGCTACTGACCCACTGTGAGAGAGAAGAAGAATCCAGTAAGATGCTAGAAGAGCCCAGACCAAAAATCACCTTTGGACAAAGAGGTGTGTGCAGGGTTGTGAGGGGTGGGTGAAGATCAGCTGCATGGGCTGTCAGGGTATAGAGGACCAGGGATTCCTTTGTTTGGGGTCTCTCCCTGGAGGCACACATCTCTGTACAACAACACTGTACAAGTTGAATAAATTGGACTTAAAGCTAAAAACCCTGCTGCAGAATACTCAGGGCAGAGAAATTTTTGTACCAGTGACCTCACCTGCATCCCCAAAAAGACCAGCTGAAGATCCATCTCTCTAGGCACCCTTTGGGGCTTCCTCATAGCAGCAGCCTCAGACAGGAGAGCTCTCAAGACATCCCTGTGAGCACGTGTGATTGTCTGGGTCAGCAGCAGAGAGATGGGCATTAATACCTGCCTGGAACACACCCTGTCCCCGCGTCCCAGATGAACGAGTCAGGTGTTTGGACCGTGTCTTTCAACGTTCTGCCACCCGAAGCTAGTGGAAAGTATTCCTATTTACCAATCACTTTAAACAGGCATTTCAGAGAATGTCCATAGCTTTAGGGATGCCTGCTTTCATTTGGGAAGGAAATAATGGTGATTTTCTCTGGGATGCATTTTATCTTGTCAGTAAACATCACAGTGTCACCAGCCTGCTCTTGCCCCAAGTTGTGAACAGCACTGCACAGCTTGTGACATGTGGTGTTCATACAGATCGTTTGGTATAGTCTGAGAAACTTAAAATGCAGTTCAAAAGGGACTAGAGGAGATTATTTTAATGAAAATTTCTATTATTTTTACTCTGGACACAGCAGCCCCTGCATCTGGCACAGGCCAAGCAGTGACCCTGGCCACCACATGCCCAGAGCCAGAGTCTGCTGCAGGCAGAGTGGATTGAACTCCACGGGCAGAGCAGATTCATTGCATTCAACCAAAACCACTTTAGTAATAAAACAGGGCTGGCAGGGCTGATTTTGGAAGCAGGTCTCCTCTGCAGGTATTGCTCGACCTCACTAACCAGAATCTCTGCAAAGCTGTTTCCTTCCTCTGCCAGGGAAGGTTTTCCCACAGATGTTGAGGCGGCCTAAACAGCAACTAATTTAAAAGCTGAAATAGAAATATATTTTTGGTTCATGAAGTACAAAAGTCCATGTTGATCCCAGACAAGGCTAGATTTATTTTTACTGCTAAGAGCTATTTAGGCTTCAGGTTGTTTGTTACCAACTTGCAATTCTGAATATTTTGATTAGTGCTTGAAGTCTTATTACTTGGTTTGCAACATTTCTGCCTGCAGGAACAACGACAGTACTTTGGAAAACTCATGTTTTTAGAGCTTTTAAAATATACAGTCTGCCTCAGAGAAGATTAAAGTGTTGCTTCTTTCCTTATCCAGGAATTGACAAAAATGTAACAGAATATATTTCAGGAGAAGGAGTAGCAGAAGAAGCAAATATTATAAATTCCAGAGCTAAATATTATGATTTCTTGTTCTCAGGTACCCATGAATTTTCCAGACAGATGTGTGGGCCAGGCTTTCTCATGGCACTATCAGTTAGAATGACTCATTTCTGTCTGGTTTAAAGGACTACTAAAAGTATTTTTTCCTCTGTACTCCTTGTACAGATGGGTAGTGAAGGTGGCTGTGGAAGTTACACATACAGAACACCACCGTGGGAAGAGAAAATAATTTGGATTGGTTTGTTGATGGAAAAAGCTGCAAAGAGAGGCTGAAGCCATTAGGAAATGTTGTGGTGGAGCACACAGAGGGATGTGGAGATGCGTGAGACATCGAGGCAGGGACCACCCACCCCTGCAAGGGGTGCCAGATGCCACCAAGCTTGTGCTTGCCCTCACGGAAGGGGAAGACACACACCTGAGCTGCTACGTGCTCTGAGAGGCAGCTTGTTCTCCTTTTACACAAAAGACATGAAAGCAAAGACTCACCTCTGGTATGTGGGGCTGTGGATTGGAGACAGACACAGGACACAACACTGTGGCTGATCACAAACAGCCGTGAGTTTAACATGACTGCCCCTTTCACAGGGGCTTTGATTTCCCAGGCTCAGATAATTGATTGAATGGGACCTCTCTGCCCAAATCTCTGGCCAGGGGTGAATCTGCATCTCAGCTAGAACAGGGTTGGCTGAGGCCTTTGCTTGGGACTGAATCCAATCTATCTCTGCCTTATCCCAGGACTTGTTTTCTCCTGCGCTGGTTTAGGTGGCAGCTTCAGATTAGCTGCAATGAGACAACTCACCCCTACTTTAATTTTCCTTCTGTCTCTGCATGGCTGGTAGGTAAAAAGAGAGAGAGGGAGAGGTTGTGGGAGAGACTGTACTGCTAGCAAAGAGTTGGTAATTTCAAACTGCCAGGTTGATGGCACCTGGCTGTCTGGTGGGTATGTTCCAGTACCAGGCCTCTGAGGGCATAATCGACCTCCCCTCCTATTCTGAGCCATGAAGAGAGGGCCTGGGGGAGGATGGTGAGAAGCATTTCCTGAGTAAAGGCCAGTCAGCCCTTTTCTGCACAGTGAGGACAGAATCCTGCTCGTGCTATGGATGGTGCCAGGGAAGGAAGCTGCTGAGCACACTGGAACATCTTGGCTTCTGCTTGCAAAATGCTAACAGGGTGCACTGGGCTTTTCTTCAATGACAGCTTATTCAAGTGAGACCTGAAATTATAATTAGAAGTAGGATGCACTTGTCCTGTGCAAATATGATAATTGGTTCATAAATGTATAATGCTGTTAATTAGCGTGTGATCTCTTGTAACAGAGGAATGTGTGTTGCTGTCTCCTGAGCCCCAGAGGACAGGATGATGAATCACAATTCAGTGCTCCTGTAGTACTTGGAAAGAAAAGAGCATCACTCAGTTCAGGCTCCTCAGAAACTTTGAGCAAAGGAAGGAAAAAAAGAGGAGTCTTTGCAAGGCCATATCTTTCTTGCTGAAAAGCTAATAATCATCTAATAGGAAGACAGAATTTTTTTTCCTGTTCAACAGTGGGAAAAAATCTTTTTACTCTTTACATTACTCTGTCATATCCAGTGATCTATGGTCACAAGAGTATGACTGAGGAACATTTCTGTTTGTATCCTAGCATGAAAGCTGTTGCATAAACCAGCAGTTAAAAAAAAGCTGCAAGAAAAATGTAGTAACACACACATGCGTGACCATGTTTAATATCAGCTCTAGTTGCAGGAATATAGAAAGTCACATTGGAAGCATAAATATATGGGTTCCAAGAACAGATGGCTCCATCCAGAAGACTTGTAACACTCAGTGTGGTATCGTTCGTTATTCATGTAGCTGTTCACTTTGTTTCTCCTTGAGGTTTATTTGAACAGTTGTTTTCACTTGAAAGATATGCTCAGAAGCAGCTGCAAGCAGTTGGGGACTCAGCTTTTGTTCTGCAACCACATTGTGCTGGAGATACAGGGGCTTTCACTCTGCTTGGCTCTGTGACATAGTTTGAAGTGGGTGTCATCCACTGTCTCCAGGTCTGAACAGATCTAAAAAAGGTGGCTTATCTCTCTCCCTGACTGAAATTCTGCTTCACCTTTAACAATTTTTGATGCTCCCAAATACATTGATGGAAATAATAGAGAACACAGCTTTATTTCAAAGGAAAGAGAGCTTTATACAAATCCTGGGCACATCCTCTCTTGATATGTTTTGGGTTACAGCAAAGCATCTTTGGCTCAGAGATGTGTTTGCATAGCAGAGCTGCCACCAGCCCCTCTGCCAGCCCTGCAGGCTTTGGCTTTCCAGCCTCATAGGAAGATTATTCCTATAACCCATTGTTTTGGTTTGGAAAGCCAGGAGTCTGCCAAGGAAGGCAGGAGCCTCCCCTGAAATGGAGAATGTGAACCCTCCCCACCCCTCCCAATTGCTATAAATTTGAAATTAAGGGGCTCTCAGGCAAAAATATGGGAGCAGGAAATAACAGTTCTTTAATGGGGAAAGGGAAAAAATCAAAGGATAAAATGAACAATGCAGTGAACCAAACCAACAGTGCCAGAGTCAGAAACCAGCCTGACACCCTGTGGGTCAGGGTGCTGGCAGCAGCCCCATTGGAATTGTGGCTCAGCCCTCCTGCAGTGCCAGGGGTGGCTCTGCTGGAGCAGGGATCCTGGAGAAGGGTGGAGGCTTCCTCTGCAGATCCAGGGGAAGGAGAGGCAGCTGCTGCTCCTCTGGGCAATCCAGTGCAGAAGCCGTGCTGGTGTTCCAGAATCTCCAGATTCTATCCAGGTAGGAATGCTTGGCTCCTCCCTCTGGGCTCCCATCTCCCAATGGGATGCTGTAGTTACCAGCCATGCAGGGACATTCCATGGCTGTTATCAGCAGGTGTCCCCTCCCAGGGAGGTGTGGTTGTGGTCACTCAGAGAGAGAGATAAGGCAAACTGCCCACTTGACAAAGGTAATCTGCCCTACAGATGGTGACTGAAAACATCTTGCATTGCAATCTTCAACACCCATTCACACTCAGGACAGTTTAAATGCATGTTGTTCTCATGGCTTCACGCACCATGGCAAACCAAGGGAAGCCCCACTAGCAGGAAGATGGGGATGCTGTAGGAGAAAAGCAGCAATGAACTGCCTGGCCAGGAAACAAGGAGGCTGAAGGCAATGGTGGCAGTTCCCAGAGGGTGCTGAGGCCCCTGCTCAGGGTCTCTGTGGCACAGCAAGGACAAGGGCCATGGGGACGTGGAGGTGTGTGGAGCTGATGGAGCAGGGCTCAGTGTCTGAGCAGGGAGCTCTGTGTTTGAGAGCCCCCTCAGATGCTGCTTGGCACAGCACAGACCCCAGGGTGGGTCAGGCTGCAGTGGACTGCAGAGGCTCATCTGGTCCAGCCTCCAGCTCAGCAGGATTACCCCAGAGCACATGACACAGGAGTGTGTCCAGATTATTCTGGAATGTCTCCAGTGAGGGAGACTCTACACCCTCTCTGGGCAACTGTTCCAGTGCTTGGTCACTGCACAGGAAAGCTGTTCTTCTTCAAGTTCGGGAACTCCCTGGGCATCAGTTTCTGCCCATTGCCTCTTGTCTTATTGCTGGGCACCGTGGAGGAGAGCCTGGCTCCAAAAGGAACCAGAACACTTTGGATTTGTCTGTAGTGACAGGAGGATGTGCACAGCCTCTGGCTGTTCCTCTGCCTGTGGGTTAAGGTCAGAAAAGAGATGATACAAAGCATTTTTCCCACAATTTTTTTAAAATTTACTCTATGACCTCAGCAGTCATAATAAAAAAATGTTGTTGTGGTGCTCTTAATCTGCACTCTGATGGCTGGTATTTGTCAGCTTTACAGTTTTCATTTCATTTGTTGCCTCCATTTGTAGAAAGAGAACAAATGTCTGAGAATGGATAATAAACCATCCAGCTGAAACAAGTACTTGGTTTAGGGAAAGGTTTCCTATTGCAGGACAAATGGATTTCTGAGAAGACATAAAAATGTGGCTTCTGGAGAGCAACATATAAAATGAAAGTAAAAGCAAGAGAAGTTGCTGAAACAATCCCAGACAGACAATGGTTGAGTCTGTACTCCAGGAATTTATTGTGTGGAGGGCAGAGCAAAGTACATTTCTCAGAGTCCAAGGGCAGGGAAGAAACCAGACAAAAATAGATGGAGTGGGATTTATGGCTTTTTTCTTTCTTATATTGGTTACAATGCATTTATGCACCCCCAACCAATGTGCCACATATGATATCCCAACTGTGTAAACACAATTGGTTTTTAAAGAGAAAATTTCAGGAAAACATTTGCAAAGATCTGCCTCTGGTTCTCTTGGCAGGGAAATCAGAAAGAGGGAAAAAATAGAAAGCTAAGCAGAAGCCTGATTCCCCAAGCACTGATTTAATAACATCTTTCTGGTGCTATTCCTAGCCTGACTAGGTTCATTTATCTCACTGACCAGTGTGCTCAGCATCCTTCCTCACAACAGCTTTAGTGCCTTCAGGACTTTCAGATAAATCTTTTTTTTATCAGGGAGACAGGTCAAAATGATGACACCTAAAAGTGTGTAGTTTTAAGAGAGACTCAGACTTGCTCTTTATTGCTCTGGAAATTACTTCACTGAAAAAAACCCCAAACTCAAAACTGAGATCTGGTGGCAAACTCAGGCTTTTGCTGCTTGGGCAGATCCAGGAGGGGTTGCAGGACACCCCAGCCCTCCATGCACCCGTCCCCACTCCCGTGTGGGCACTGGGCTGGGCTGAGCTCCCCACAGGAGATGCAGCCTTGGGGCCACCTGAGAGCTCGTGCCATCCAGGTAAAGTTAGTGGCACAGTAAATAAAACAAAAGGGGTGAAGATGAAGAAAAATATTTCTTCAAAAAAATGCTGCTTCCAAAAGCCTGCTGAAAATGTTCAGCTTGCTGAAACAGAGAGCTGAGGAACACATAATCACAAATGAACAGTTTCAACTTTTTAAAACCACATGATTCTTTGGCAAACTGAAATGAGTAATTAAATGCAATGATAAATTGCATTTTTCTGGGAGCCCTGGCCAGGCTGGCACCACCTGCCCGTGGGCAGAGGGACACAAGGGAGCAGCTTCACGTCCTCCACAGCCCCTGGGGGCTCTCATCTGCTCTCTGCTCACCACGCCTTTCAGGGCTTGCAGGGGTGAGGGGAGGCCTCTCTGATAACCCAGTGCAGGGGACCCTTTTATTAATGACTCACAGGAGGAGAGCCTAGCCTTTATGACTCCAGAGAAATAGTGCTGCAGAGAAATTATTGGTAAGATTTCAGCTGCCACCATGGCTCTCTTCTGGGAAGATTTATCTATGAATCTGCGGGGCTGAGAGAGAGAGGAATTTTTCATTGCTTTAATTCACTCCCTCGTGATTCCTTGTATATCTACAAACACACGTGCAGCGGCCACGTTTTTTAGACCTGCAGTCATAGAACAAAAAATATCCAATTGTGGTAGATACAGTGAAAAATTAAAAAAACATAAAGGCCATTTCCATATCTAACATTCCTAGTGTGTTCCTTATTCGGATTTTTATGATTGTCTGGTTAGAATTAGGAAGTTTATTTTCCTTTAGGAACCTGCAGAGCTGGAAGTGGTGAGGTAAGTTGTGGTGTTACAACATGTTTGAAACATATCTCTTTTAAACAATTTTGAACTACTAAGAAGAAGGTTAAAAAGAATATAGAAATTATTAAGTAGAAACCCTCACATTTTTTTTCTTTTTCTTTTGTGTCAGTCTTGACGTCTCAGCAGCAGTTTTTATCTCTGAAAGCCAAAGAACCCTGGAACTCATCTCTGTCTTTGGTTGAGTACAAACTCTCTGCAAATCCATCTGGGTCTCTGTTTATTTGTTTGCCCCAAAAGCATGTTCTGCTGTGCTTCCATTGAGATATGCTCTGTTCCTTTCCTCATTTTACATCAATGCCCTTACTGATGCTTTTCTATGGAACAATTGCAATAATATCTCAAAAAATGCAATTTTATTCTGTGAGTTTTCCTTTATCTTAACTTCACTGAATAATTTCTCAGCTCTTTACCAATGCTCTTAAACTTGGCTGTCAGGTTTCAATCAGGTAATTTTCTTTCTGTAGCTTTGCAATGTAAGAATCTCTCTTCCATTAATGACAAAGGGTTTAGGGAAATCTTGGTTCAAAGAAATAAAATACAGATAAATCTGTGAGAAGTTTAGAGAATTCCAAGCCTCGGAGATAAACTTCTGAGCAACCTTTCCTACACAGCTGATATTTTCCTCTTCTTAGCAAGCCATTTATTTATAAAGAGGGAAAATACCATGGCAGGTCAGAGGAGCAGAGAATTAGTTTTAAAATATGCTGTGATGTCTGATGTAGACAGCCCAGCTCTGCTGCCATTGTGATCCTGTCCAAAGGGTGTAAGGGCTGGATGGAAGTCAAAGCCTCCTGCGCCATCAGCGTGAATGATGATGGTGCTGGCCCTGGGAAATCCATACCAGGAACATGCACTAACCAGAAGGATTTGGTGTCTTTGAACAGTGGACATGGTGTTGTGAGTGCTGTCCCAAAGTGAGTGTCTGTGTGTGTGTGTGTGTGTGTTTGTGTGTGTTTGTAGAAGTTTTCTCAGCTGCACAGTGCAATGTGCAATGACCATGATCTGACATTTGGGATTTTAATCCACTGGTCTTTGAGTGTTGCTTTTTAATGGCTTTTCAATAATTCCTAAGAATGCCTTTTCAAATTCTGCAAGCAGGAGGAACTGCAAAGGCAAGTGTGGAGGTGCTGGCAGAAAATCACGTGCTGGTCTGAAGGGCAGAGGGGCCAGTGACCTGGATTAGCTGGCTGCATTGCTTCTTGAATGAGACAAATTGGTGAAATCCACTTTTGTTACTCAGTAGTCTGCTGTTAAAAGGCTTCAACATTTACCTCCATTTCTATTTTCTTAGTCTAGCTTCATCTCACTTCTTCTGTGAGATGCTTTTGACTCATTAGAGTTCATGAAAGCAGAACTAATTCCTGAATCTTGCCAGCCCCCAAGTATTTTCCTTCTTGCCCATGTACCTGAAGCACCAGTAACACACTTCAGGAAGGGAAGTTGAAGAAATTGTCTGGTCAGTAAAAAAATCTTTTAGTGCATTATTCATGTCTTAACTGGAGATAAATGGCCATATGTGACACAAGCAGTAATATATCATCTGCTGAATTCTTGCATTTTTATCCCAAGGCTCAGCCATTCTGCAGCACCAAGGTCTCCACCATGCAGGCAGTAATTGGCTGTGACCTAATTTAGATCCTAAATAACTCCAGAAACCTTCCAGTGTGGCCTTCCAGACAGTCTCAGTGGAAGGCAGCGCTCTCCTGATGCTGACATGATCCCCTTCCCCTCCTTGTGCAGAAGTTAGGAGGATTTCTGCCTGCCAAGGCTGACTGGAGACCAGGGGATGCTTTGCAGCCCTTGGCTATGACAGCACCCAGCCCACGTTGGAGCTTGTGGGGCCAGGAGGTGACTGGCCCCTTTCCCTCTGTGTCACCCTCCAGTGCACCCAGCTGGGGCTGGGGCTGGGGCAGGGGCAGGGGCAGGGGGTGCTCTGGCACCCAGGGAGCCCCAGGGCTGTGCCCAGCCCCAGGTCCTGCCCTCTGTGCCCCTCTGTCCCTGCACTGCTCTGGCACCCAGGGAGCCCCAGGGCTGTGCCCAGCCCCAGGTCCTGCCCACTGTGCCCCTCTCTCCCTCCTGCTCAGCTCTCCCACCACTGCGCCTGCATCCAAAACAGGCCCTGGCACTGCTGCCTTGGCCCAGCTCCCAGGGGCTGAGGAAACTCTCATTTACTCTCATCTGGACTTTGGACTCAAGCTCACCGTGCGTGAGGGTTTGCATTTACCACCAACTTTTAACAATAATTTTTCTTGGAGTTCAAGCTCTCATTCCCTCATTTTGACCAGATGTTCTGTGCTAGGACACCACAGTGGAAAGTGGTCTGGGCATGTGCCTGTCCAGCAGGAAGCATCATTGGATGGAGCCTCAACAGAGCTTTAGTTAATGGCTGGGTTAGAGCAAAACAAGGGAAGCAGGAAATGAGCACAGACCGAGAGCTGCCCTGAGCAGGAATCACAGCATCCACAAAACGAGCCAGATATTTAATAATGCATGACAGACTGGACAGAAGTGATAATATCCAGGAAAATATTAGCTGTTAAGAGAAAAAAATACAATAATAGCACATATTTTTCTAGGTGTAGCCAATTTGTTCCTCTCTGACAGTTTCCACCTTCTCCATCTTTAAAACTTGAGCTCAAGGGTGTTTTCAGGTCTCATTCTTGCATCTTTAAAAATAAGACACCTCCATATAAGCAAGATTCTGCATGACTCAGGACTTTTGTGAGGTTCCAGAACGAATGAGATTAGGCAGTACTTTTTTAAGGGGAGAAAATAAAAAGTATTATAAATCTGAAGAATTTTTAGGGACTTCATTTTGTTGTTGAGCACTTTTACTGCAGAGTTTCAACTGAGCAGCTTATCTTCAGTTGTCCTTGGGCTGCACATTTTCTAATTTCAAAATAACTTTGATGCTGGGGTTGGGAAGAGCTTCTCCTGATTTTGTGTCATGGCTCCAAGAGAAGTGGCCAAAAGCAAGTTAGGTCTGGATCTCCCCCCAGAACAGTGCACAACCTTGGCTTGGGACCCAAAGTTTCTGTTTGCTTTTATTTAAAAATAAGTTTAAAAAAATCACCCATTGACTAATTTAAAGTCAAAATGGGCTTATTTAAAAGACAATTTACTTTGAGGATGAGGAAAATAAAACGCTATGTTTTGATAATGCAGGCTTTTAAAAATTCTTTGGAAATTGGGTCACAATTTATATCAAAGTCTACAAATTTCTTTACAACTTTAAGTATAAAACACTTCAAAAATATCTGTGGTGCTAATTTTTTTTCATTGTTGCTGATGTTTTATAACAATTTAAAAAAACATTTTCCTAATGAGCTTATAATTGTCTTCCATTTTTATCACATAATGAGCGTTTTGCTGTCACTTATTGAACATCCTTCTGTCACTAATCAGTCCTCCATCAACCACTCCAAGCAGATCTTTAACATGAAGAAAGAGGTACATGAGGTTTTTTAAACACTTTTAAGTCTATGTTGCGTGATCTTGGAAAATAAATTCATAGTTTTTGTGTCCAGTTCAGAGCTCCAACTTCTAACAAGGTAATGAGGGGGGGAAAAAGAGCACATATTCAGAAGTAAATGAAAGATTAATTGCAGCTATTTTGCTTTCATTTGATTTTGCTTTGGTGTACTTGAGTGAATATTTATGAACATAAGATGTAACTTACATACACAATTCTCTTTCAGAAAAAAAAAATCAAACAGATTAATCTATTTCAAAATTTGTAACATGTGGTCCAATGTTCAGTTGTATCATCAATCAACCACACGAGGATCAGGGGCAGTGTGATACTCCACATAAAATGATGTTGTTTTGCTTTTCTTATAGAAGCCCACAGTTTGGCTGTTGATTCCTTTGTTGCTTAAATAGGTGTTCAGAAAGGTAATTCCCACATAACATAAAAGTTATAGTGGCGTTCACTGAGTTTAGGCTGGTATGAATAAAATTTCTGATTTTTAGGTTTGCCAAAGACATTTCTCTTTCAATTAGTACCTCATCAAGAACCTTGAGATGTCCAAAGAGGAACATGGTAGCAACAAACAAGCAAACACAAGAAAGTGAAGCTCTCCCCTGGGATATCCCCCCTTCTGCTGTGGCCAGGAAACTCCTGCTATGAAAGCAGGACCCCTGTGAGCTATCCTAGCAAGGCACTCAGCAAAGGGGAGATTGTGATGAGTCTGGGAGGAAGGAATGGTGCCAAATTCAGAACGGGCCCATGAGCATGGACAGCGGGCATTTGCTTATAGTCCTCAAGTGCAGAGGTGAGTTTTTGGGGAGTCACTCCAAAGGACAGAGCCAGCATGCTGAAGCTGATGTCAGGAGCAGGGCGGAGGGCAGGCTGAGCCCAGTGTCACCCCTGTTCCTCCGACAGCCTGGGCCTCCAGGCAGGCAGAGCCATCAGGAGCTCAGCCAGGTCCTGCTTGTCCAGGCAGCTGTGACCATGGGCTGGTGTCCCTCCCAGGAGTCCCCTTTTCCCTTTCTCCTCAAAAACTGTCTTTGTGTGTAGAAAAACGGGTCACCCCAGTCATGATGAGCCATAAATCACTGAGCCTTTGCAGGGGTTGGGCTCAGGGAGCTCAAGTGGGAAAGCACAAGTGAAGCTCCTCCTTGGAGGCCTGGACTTACAGCTGCATGTGCTGTTCCACATCCTGGGACAGTTCAGCGTTGAATCCTGAGGTCCTGCTGCCATCTCTATTGCCAGATCAGTGCTCCTTGATGCCACCAAAGAGGATGGTTTTCCAGTTTTAAATATGTGTCTGGTGCAAGTGACACCGAAGCAAGATGCTCTAAGGTATTAGGGATAATATTGAAAGAAGGAACCCACTGTCTACTCCAAAACCTCCTGCATGCCTAAACACTGAAGGCATTTCTAGTAATGAGTGACACATCTCTTAATGAGTCAGAGCAACTAGTTCTTTGTTACAATTCACTGCAAGAACAGAGGGAAGGATTGAAAGTCCAAGAATTTTGTTGCTGGCTTTGCCCAGAATCAAAAAATCTTGTCTTTGTTGAAAAAAATTGACAATTCCAGTAGGAATGCTTTCATAACAAAAATTATTTAAAAGATGTATCCATTTTGAGGAGGCCAATTTCTGCTTGGCTGTAACAGATAGGAGTATGTATTAGGTGTTCATTTCTAATATTAAAGCATAAACAGGAGCACATGATCCCATCTAAAGATTTAGTTAGGGATTTTTGAAATATTTTACTTTGAAATGCTTATGTTTGAAAGGTGAAAGTGTCTAATGTGTGGGTGGTTTATGTGGGAAGGAGAGAGCTGAGCTCAGTGGAAGCCCTTTGGGCATGTCTGCCTCCTGGGCAGCTGGCTCACACTGGGACCAGACACACTCGTGCTGATCATTGATAACACTGGGATCATTCACACACTTGTGCTGATCATTGATAACACTGGGATCATTCACACACTTGTGCTGATCACTGATAACAAACACTGGGATCATTCACACTCGTGCTGATCACTGATAACACTGGGATCATTCACACTTGTGCTGATCACTGATAACACTGGCATCATTCACACTTGTGCTGATCACTGGTAACACGTTTCCTCTGGCATGTCTGCACTGCTGTGGTGTGGGGCTCACTGACAGGACAGTGGCACCCACGTGCCAGGCTCTGTGCCATGGAAGGGCTTGGCCCTGAGGCTGCAGGCCAGGCCAGGGCTGACAGGACAGTGGCACCCACGTGCCAGGCTCTGTGCCATGGAAGGGCTTGGCCCTGAGGCTGCAGGCCAGGGCTGACAGGACAGTGGCACCCATGTGCCAGGCTCTGTGCCATGGAAGGGCTTGGCCCTGAGGCTGCAGGCCAGGCCAGGGCTGACAGGACAGTGGCACCCACGTGCCAGGCTCTGTGCCATGGAAGGGCTTGGCCCTGAGGCTGCAGGCCAGGGCTGACAGGACAGTGGCACCCACGTGCCAGGCTCTGTGCCATGGAAGGGCTTGGCCCTGAGGCTGCAGGCCAGGGCTGACAGGACAGTGGCACCCATGTGCCAGGCTCTGTGCCATGGAAGGGCTTGGCCCTGAGGCTGCAGGCCAGGGCTGACAGGACAGTGGCACCCATGTGCCAGGCTCCGTGCCATGGAAGGGCTTGGCCCTGAGGCTGCAGGCCAGGGCTGACAGGACAGTGGCACCCATGTGCCAGGCTCTGTGCCATGGAAGGGCTTGGCCCTGAGGCTGCAGGCCGGGGCTCTGCAGTGAGTGGGCACACATGGGGTGGGTGCTGAGCTGGGACCCGCTGAGTGCCCACTGTGCCAGGACCCCTGACCCTGCTCACAGGCACTGCCAGCTGCCCCCCAGCTCTCCTCCAGGCTCTCCTGCCTCCCTCCCTTCTCACCCAGATTGTTCTGCACATTTTCGTGGCTTTTTGTATTAGAGTTCTGTCTGTGTGAAAGTTCTGGTGGCTTGGCTAGATGCTGCTTTGAGACTGGGTCTTCTTCTGCAGATGAAGAAATTAAGATCCCTAAAAAGCGTGAAGTGAAGGCTTGCACAGAAACATGTATACAGTATCAGCAATAAAGTACACAGCATATTGTGATTGTGGCATGCATTGCACTATAAGTAATTTTATTTGGATTCAGAAATGAGATTTAACAAGAAACTGTGAGCTTATTTATTGCCCAGAGTGACTAACTGCATAAGCCAATTGAATGTTAAAGTGTAAATATTTTCTTGATAATAAACAAAGAGCACATGTTACGTCTAGTCAGAATGAGCACAGTATCAGTGACTGTGCTTTGCATGTTTTAATGGTTTCACTAATGGACCATTCATTCATCTCTCTTCCAGGAATTTGTTTCAACATTTCATTTTCCTTTAAAGGCATTTGAAGGCTTAAAAAGAAAGGAAACAAAATACAGCCGTTCCTTTTGCTTTCTCCTCAGAGTGAAATTTTCTTCATTCACCCTCAGAAAAGTTGATGTTTCCAAACTCCTGCACAGGAAATATATTGGAGTGGTTCTGGCGAGGTTTGAAGCATGCTAGTCATCATTTCTATCCTGTTTAACCCTGCATTATTTGGCTCATTATCCTTAGGTGTAACAGGCAGACAGCAACAACTGCAATACAACAATTCACATTGCAGTGCTGGTAATTTGGACTTGATTTTAACCAAACTAATGAAGCTCTCCATTATCCTCATGGGAGATGCTGAGGGTGAGTTGAGTGATGTGAATCCCTCCACAGACTGTAAGAGCACAGAGCACCTCCCTGTCACCTGTGGGCCTTCAGAGCAAAGTGCAGGTGAGGCAGCAAACCAAGGAGGGATATTTCCCACAACCACCTTAACTCAAGTTACTCAGTATATCACATAAAATGATTTAATGGTCCTCTTTGGTCTTAAAATCCATGTGCTTAACAAAATGCAAGAATGAACAGAGATGTCTCCCTGGGATCTTGCATCATGCATGTCCTCCTCTGATGGTGGAACTCTGTAGACAACATATGGATGATGGTTCATCGAGTGAGACTCTCTTGTATAGGTAATAATGCAAATAAATTGCTTTATCAAGGTGCAGACTACACATTTCACACTCTTTTGAAACCCTTAGCCAGATTTCAGATTCATATTTCATTTTGCTGAGGTACAGAATTTTTTGCATTTATTTCTTTCCCATTTCTGGTTTTCTTTCCTTGCCCGTGCCCACAGAAGAAAAGGTTGCTACTGTATGCTCAGAGTAAAGGCAAACCCAGGTAAATCCACATAGGTGTCCAGCCCAGACTTGCAGCTAAGCCTGACACCTGTGTGCAAACATCTCCATTCCAGAGCTGGTACCAGCTCTGCTCATTGTTGATCCTCTAGACAGAATTCTTATGATCCTATGGATTATAAATTTCAGTACATAACAGCCATCATGACACTTCTGAAATGGAGGTGAATGGGTTCCAGCATTTACCAGCATTTTTATCTTATAATAATTTTTCTTCATTTTCTTCTGGTTTTCCCCATCCTCTCTAGCACACACTGGGCACGTTTGAATAGTATGCCTGTAACTGCAGCATCTTTTCAGAACACTCTTCCTTGTGTAAGGAAATACAAGACTGTAATTGAAAGCCTTGTGTTAATACATTGAGCTGTCATAAACATGAAAGTGCTGATGGAAGAGAAATTCATACATATTCTCTTCTAGTGTGTGTGATGAACTGCAAAAAATTGTTCTTTCAATGTATTTCTTAGAGGGGGAATGATTAAAGAACTGGTGAGTTTGAAGGCAGAGACGCCTGTGCAGCGTTTTGCCAAAAAATCTCACTGTTACTACTTATTCCTGTGAGCAGACAGACCCCTGCCTGCTGACTCAGCTGCAGCACTCTTGTCACAGTAATACAGAAAAAAGTGAAAACTAATGCCAGCAGGACTGGCTGTTGGAGGAAAGTTTTGCTTTCAAACTACAGACACAGACATATATATGGTACTGAAGAAATTTGGATGAAAAGATTATTTATTTAAGTAAAAACAATCCAGTTGCGCATTGCTTCTGCTAGTAGGACAATTCATACAGGAGACATTCCTCTGGATTTTAGTTTTCTTCTAGCTGAAATTGATCTTTCTCATTCAGCTTTCTTGCTATTGTTTCCTAATTCTCCACATCCAATCCTTATTAACTTAATTCATATTTTGTTGCCTGTAGCCTTGCAGAAAGCCTGCAGGGTCCATCACTGGGTGCCACGATCTCCTCCACGGGAGCTCTGAATTCAGGAAAAGCCCAGGAAGTGATGGAGTGCTGTGTAACACACTTCTTTCTGATTCAGCGTTGGTGTTTCAGGAATATGAGGTAGGAGAACTTGCTGCACGGAGTTCATTTCAGAAATGCCATCTCCCCGCACTGCCATGCAGAAGCAAAGCTGCAGGAACGTGTCCTGGGGGAGGAGAAGCTCTGCTCCTGTGGCTGCTCCCACAAGTGCCAGCTCAGCAGCTCCTGAGGCACACAGCTGTGCTTGGTTATTTCCAGGGGGAGACAGAGAACAGTGCTTTAAGAGGAGGAGGAGTAGCAAATACACCTGTGATCATCTCCACCTATCAGCTGCTGAACACGTTGGGTGTGAAAGCATTGCTGGCCCTGGCCATGGGCCTGGTCTGTCAGCTGGGAAACTGAGAACACAAAACTTGTGCTGAAGAGGGGAGTTCACAAGGAGGGAAGCACGGCTGGGATGGGTCTGGCCCTTTTACCTGTCAGCAGGAAAGTATTGCTTACCCTACTGTCAGCAGAAAATTGAAATGTCTTTTTCTTTCTTGGAAGGGCATTTATTTTGCAGTGGTTAGTGTCAAATGGTGATAAACATCCTCTGAAAGAGGAAGAGATGCCTTGCTTTGGGCTTTTTACATTTGAACAGCTCCTGAGCAGAGGCCAAAGCCGTATCTGTGAGTTTCTATTGGCAAAGCTTTGGGACTGATTCAAAAGGAAATTTTGGAGCATTTGCTGGAATTTGATGTCACTACACAAACAGTTTTTAGTGCAGTAGTAATAGGACAATATTTCCTGATCCATTTATTTCCTGAACACTGTTTTATTATTACTGAAGAGTTCAGTCACCACAGGTACATTGCTTCATTTTCTAAGTTGTTTCACTGTGAATGCTCACATACCACACAATTACATATGTAAAAACTGTATTTTATATCATTGTGCAAAAGCCTCCCTTCACTTGAGGTGGTCAGGTGCTAAGGAAACAAACCTTGTGGTGGATGAGAAGAAAGGAATAAGCACTTCCACTCAGAAACACAAGTGTGTGAGTACAGCCAGCACTGTCAGCTCTGTCAGAGACCCTGAGAGAGAAGAAAACCTCTGAGAATACATGAATTTCATTGAAAATGTATGAAATATCATCAGTGAATCCCAGGCTTGCAGCATTCATTTAAAATGACTAAGAAAGACTTTTCGCAGCATTTTTTCCTGGGGACATAAGTCAGAGTCAGTTGTAGTTATGATAAATACAAGTATTAATTGCAGAGGCTTGTATGCCAGGGCTGATGAATAGAAATGCATTTGCTGAATGCTGGGAGCAGGAGTAGCAGATGAGTAAATTACTTTTAAAATTTGCATTCAGCTTTAAAAAAGAAGTTTTTATATTAGTACCATCTGTGTTGGCTGCAGCCTGTCTGGCATGGAGCAATGTGTCTGTACAGTTCTGGAGATGAGGGTCCCTGGGCTTGGAGCTGCTGGGAAACCCCTGAGCCTGAAGCAGAGTCCTTTCCCCTCCCCATGCCAAGGCATGAGACCTGTCTTCCCAGCCACATCCTTCCCAAGCCAGGCAGCTCCTGAGGAGGGGCTGTGGGGCTTTGCTGAGCATGGCTGCAGAGCCTGGGCTGTGTCCCCCGGCAGGATCAGCATCTCCCTGTGCTGCCATAGCTGCAGCTGTGGCCCAGACCACACTGCCAAGTGTTTTATCAAGTGTTTTAATCATGGCAGCCTAAAGCATGATCTTATTATTAATTTCATATAAAAATTATATTCCCATTTTATGTGCTAAATGTAAATTACAGAGGGCAAAATACACAGACAAGCTTTTCTGTCAGGCAAATATCCTTGAAAAAGCAAAATCAACTAAACTCTCTCCCAGAACATTTCTGGCAGCTATAGCTGCTGGATCATGCAGAACAGACACCTGGTTCTGTGTGTGTCCCACAGCACAAGCAGGGCCCTGGCTGGAAACATGGCTCCATTTGTGCTGCTGTCCCCATTGTCCCCGCTGTGCCACCAGCAGTGGTCACTGCCCACAGCACACACCATGGCACCAGATGCCTGGCACATATCTTTGGAAGCACACGAGGCCCTAATTGCCTGTCATTGCTTTGGTTTCCAAATATTATTTGCTTGGTGTTGATAATTTGCTGATTACCTCTTCACCTCAAAGAAAGTAGAGGGCAAATTGGAAATGTGAGTTGAGCATCGGTTTCAAAAAATCACCCAAGAAAGAGGAGTTGAGCATTCAGGACAGAACAGGTAAGGACTGGCAGACAGGAGGCAGTGACTGCTCCAGTGACTGACTGGGACGTGCGTCATATTTATGGGGGTGATGTAATGCACCTGACTTTCCTTGTTTGCAGCTGTGCCACCTTTCTGTGCATGTCAGTACCTGCAAAGTGGATGTTGTGCTCTCTCTCAAGGATGAAGGTGAGCACTGTGGGGGGAGGTGGCAGGGTCTGCACAGGCTCATTGGGCTGGGGGCTCCAGCTCAGCCCAGGGCTGCCCATGACCCCTCCACCCTGCAGGGAAAACCCAAATGGCTCTCACAACTGCACTCACACCCACTTTATGGGTGGCATCAAGGGGCCTGAAGCCATTGCTGACATCTGCCTTCTGCGGCCTGTAGATGTTTAATGCAGATAAATATTCAGCTGCTAAACACTAGTAAACAAGAATAAACAGCTTTGATTGCTATCATGCTCCACTGCAAGGCAAAATGTACCAGAGCACACAAGTTCTGTATTCAGTATTTGACACATGCTTCAAAACCAATTTTAAAGACAGCTAAATGAGGAAAAACTTTTTTTTTTTTTTTTTTTTTTTTTTTTTTTTTTTTCTTGCCACTCTAATTAACAGGAGAATTGTTTGTCACCTGGGTTCAAAAGCAGAACAGCCAGGAGAAAGTAAGCAGCTCTTCTAATACTTTCAGTTAATATTTTAGAAAGGTTTTCCCATAGACAAAGGAAAAGCATGCTGTAGTATTATTAGTGTATAATCTTCTCTGTTTGGCTTGTCCTGTTAGTGGCTACAGTTGGTCAACCTTTGTAATAATAATTAAAAAGAGCGAATAAATGCTTTTCCTATCCCTCCAAACGCTTCCAGTCTCTAATAAGGTCTGTGTTAGCCACTGGTGTGTTTTCATTCAGTGCTTCTCATGCTCAGTGTCCCACAGGAGCAGCTCAGGAGGGCACCAGCAGCCCAGGAAGCTGCCAGGCTTCCACAGGGGGGGATGCTGGGGAGGCTCTTCTCCAGCATCAGCAAACAGTGACTTCCAGGCTTATGTTTTCTTACTAGGGCTTTGAGGAGGAGAACATTCAGATGAAATTTGATCAGTAATTTCTCCCAGATGAGATCTGGAGGAACTTATGTGCACGGTGTAGAGCATGGTGGCAATTGTAAACTATTTTGTTTTTTCTGGGGTGAATCCGGAGGGGGCCTGGCTGCTGTGATGCAAACTGGGGGAAATACTTTGGTTCATGTCCAGGACAGTGGGGAAAGCAGCTGCTGGCTGACAGGGACAGGGGGCTGGACCAAGTCCTGAGCTTTTCCCAAAGGCTTCAGCACCAGCCCTGTGGGTGCTGGTACCCAGGCAGGATGTGTGTTATGCCCCATCCCATCTCAACCAGGACTAAACAGCTGCTCCACAGATACCTGCATGGCTCAGCCTTGCACCTTCCCAGTGCTGTGGGACCAGTGCTGCACTGGAAGGATTTTTATCTTAAGGCCTGCTGGTTTCCTCATTCCCTTCAGGGACTTGAGAGTCCCCTGAGAGCTGGCAAGGGGGTGCCAGGTCCCGAGCTGCCCCTGTGACCACTGGCTGCCAGGGCTTTTCTCTGTTCTCTCTGAGAGGCCAGAGAAACTTGCTCTGTTTTATACTGAAGAGGCTTTGGCATCAGTTGATCTAAATGATTAAATGCTCATCACCAATTATTTTTAATTATTTAGTGAGAGATTTTGTCTGAACTGATGACACCGCTCCTACCTCTACAAGTCACAGATGCTCTGGTTCCGAAGAGAGTGAATATTAATAAATGTTCTGGCACACGCAAAAAAAAAAATAATCTGAAGCATTGGTGAAGCTGAAGAAAGACTTGAGAGATATTGAAAGTAACTATTGATGAAAATCATTGATGAATGAAACCAGTGCCTTGAGTCATAAGAAAACACATGCAGGTTGATGTTGGAGGGGCCGTGGCAGACCAGGGCCCAGGCTCTCTCTTTGCTCTGGGGAGCAGCAAAGAGCTGCAGTGTGTGAAGTCCTTAATCTACCAATAAAGGCATGGCCTGCTGTGAAACCTTCCACACTCGAGCAGGATTTGTGACACCACACAAGCATCCCACGAGGCACGTGGTCCTCTGAAAGGTGCTGAAACAGAAAAGGGCATCAGTAAGTGAGCCAGAGGAGACTGTGTCTGGCCAGGTAAGGCATTCCCAGTGCCCCAGCTGTGCCACAGCTCTCAGCTCCCCAGAGACCTCCCCAGCCTGCAGAGCAGGGGCTGTCCTGCCACGATGCACAGCCCAGCAGGCCCATCCCATCCTGGGACAGGTCCCACCCCAGGCACATCCTGGGCAGAACTGAAGGGAGGAGGGAGGAAGCTGCCCTGGGGTCATCTTTGCAGCACAGAGAAGTGACAAGTTGAGTTCAGCAGAGGTGATTTCTAATACAAACAGAACTTTCTCTTGTTGTGACTGTTTAAAAAGAATAAACTTATGTTTTATATATTTATTTCAAAGATCAAATTTTTTGGAAAATAATCCTGCAAGCAGCTGGTCACACATCCTTCCATGTGAGTATTTTGAGGAGAGTGACCGCCAGTGGAGGCTGTAGGAAGGAGACCCACAGGGAGACCCTCAGGGCATGTCTTGGCCCCGTGTCTGGCCTGGCCACAGCACAGTGAGAGCCCTGTGGCCGTTGTTGGGCTGTGTGTTAGGTCAAACCCCTTGCCAGCTGCTATGGCAGCAGCCTGGCTGCACAGAATCATCATTCCCATCAGCATCTTCATCCACTTCTCTTGCTGTGCACAGCCTGCTCCTCCCTCACACCAAAGGGAAGTGAGTCTCAGAGTCCATCAGAATATAAAGCCAGTAATGCCTCCAGCATTTCGGTTCGACACTTCTGCAGAGGTTGATGCTTTATGCAATGTGCTCTGTCATGGAAAAGCTCAGAGGAGATGAGCTCCTCGCTGTGGGAGGCAGGCACTGCCAGGCCCTGCTGCTCTCTGCCGGGCACAGCACAGGGCAGTGGCACTGCTGCCCCTCAGGGAGGCTGGGCCCGCAGGGCTGAGCACGGCTGGGTGCCACACACCCTGCTGCTGGCTACTCCACGTAATGAGGAGATAGTTAGTTATTTCAAATTGGAATGAGATTCTGATCTAAGAGAGAATCTAGTATCTGATGATATGTGCCTGGCTATAGGTGATAATTTGAGTTTGTGGAGCCTCTGTAATTACATTTTATATGTGTGCATTTTTGTGGTTACCAGTTAACTGCAAAGTGATTACATGAATATTTATGCTTGGCAGGGTTAGACACTGCTAATACACAGGATAAGCATCATTTTTTCCTCCTTGTAATTCTTTATGCAAATATCTGGGATTTATATTAGGATAAAAGCACCTCATCTGGGGTATTCACATACTCTTTGAACAGAGAGAGACATAATTCACTCTCCCAGGATTTCTCCTGGGGAAGGCAGTGAGAAATCCTGGGAGAGAGAACCATGTCTCTCTCTGTTCAAAGAGTAGGTGAATACCACACTCACTAGCAAAAAAACCCACTAAGGCCATGCTTCTTATCTGAGGCATCAGTTTGCACAGTGCTGAAACACAGCACTTGTATTTTGAAATACAAATGCTGTTCTATGTGATAGTTTATATGCCATTCTTAAAGGCATCCCCAGGGTCCTGGGTGCCACATACCATGCTGTTCTTTGATTCCAATACCATGCTGCTGGTTACTCCCACGTGCCCAGGCATCCCCAGGGTCCTGCTCTAACTCAGGGCCAGCAGGTGCAAGTCTAACCCCCTCATTGCTCCACTCTCAAGTGGTTCTTCTCTCCTCTCCCTCCTCTTCCTCCTCCCAGCTGAGTGCCACTGCTCACCTGTGGCCACAAGCCTTCAGCAGAGAGTAGGGAACTGGTCATGAGAATGGGTGCAAATGCAGGTTTGGAGCGATGTTTCCTGCCCTGAGGTGGAAAATCAGCAGCATCTGCCTGCCCAGTCAACCAGCACCGTTTATTCTGCTACTGCCCAGTACTTTCCAGCAGTGTGGGTGTTTCAGGTGACAATTCTCCACCCAAGGTATTTGCCTGAGGCTTTCCCAGCCCCAAGATCTCCTCCCAACCTCCTGGTTGGCATTGCAGTGGCTGTGGAGGTAATTTAACTCCACCAGAGTATTCCCAGCTTCTTTGCCCTCCTGGCAGTGCCTCCCAGGGAAAACCAACAGTGAGAGTGATGGGAAGGGCTGAGCTGAACTGTTGTGTATTTTCTCAATGGAGTGATAATAGTGCAACAAAGCCAACCCCACGGGATCGGATTGTGCTGCCCTGGATCTCCCGGGTGCTGCCACTCTCTGCTGCCACTGATTGCCCATCCCAGCTGCTCCAGCAGGGCCAGGCTGGGATCACTGCCAGGCTGGAAACAGCAGGGGAACCAGGGGAGGAGCACAGATCAGTGAGTGGGCTGGTTATTCATCAGCAGCAGGCACTGTACAGCACTGCTCTGCAGGGCGTTGTAAATCTGGGCACATTTTCACTTCTGGCGCTGTCTCCCTTTCTCAGTCCTTTCCTCTCTTGTTCTCTCTCTGCCCTCTCCCTTCTTTCCTTATTGCAAAGCTTTTCCCAAGCAGAATTTTTTCTGTGAATTAGGTTTTAATGACGAGAGGCAGTTTTTAATATTTTATACCTCCATCAATCAAGATTTCTCACTTATCACCAGTAAAACTGGAGTTTTGATTAAATATTATCCAGCAGCTCTAAGCACATAGCTTGTATTAATTTCAGGGCCTCATTATATGCCAGTGGTATTCATATGGGCTTATATATCAAATATACTGTGTGTGTATAAGCAGAGACTTTCAGAACAAATACCAGATAAAGGAGCCATAAAAAAAAGAAAAGGGAAGCAGAGTTTAACTTTTCCCCTTTGCTTATGCATGCACAAACTTTTGCTTTTCTTTTATTGCTTTAGTAAACTGCCTTATTTTAATCTACTAGTTACTTTCCACCTTATTTTCTCTCCTCTGTCCTGCTGGGAATGGGAGTGATGGAGTGGCTTGGTGGGCACTTGGTGCCTAGGCAAGGTCAACCCACTACATACATTCAGCATCATTATCTTCCTCAAATATTTCAAATTATTTTGTTTAAAATACATTTGAAAGTGTCATGGCTTGCTGGGGTGGAATAGTGTCTTCTTCAAACAAGTAGAAAAATGTTGATTTCAGAAGTGAAAGGCTGGATTTTAAGATCAGAATGATCTAACAACCTCATATGCAAAGTCTTCTACAATGTCTTTGGTTGGTTCTTGTCCCAAGCTCAAAACTCTCAGCTATTACATAAAGACTGTCCCTGCAAGATTCCAATCTGCACTGAGTAACTTCCACCAAAGGAAGCTCATTCCTAACCATTGGAACAACTGGTCAGGGGCTAATTAGTCTTTCAAAGGCATTTTATACCTAGTTTTCTATTTTGAAATGATGGTTTTGTATCCTGTAGGATGCTTTGCAGACTTCATTAGGGTATAAACAGAGCAATTTTAAGTAATTTGATAGATTCAATTTTCTGTGGTTTTTCTTGTTACAAATCCTAATCCAATGACAGAAAGCAAAAAGGAGAGATCAGATACTAGGATTGCAGTTAATACAAGTACGTTGAAAAGAAATCAGAGTAAAGCTATGGGTTTGAAGCTCTTAAGGAGTACATTCCCTCTGTGGCATGTAGTTTTGCCTCCTTGATGCCAGTGGCTCCAGAAGCCATCTCTCATAACAGGTGCTGGTCTTATCTGGAGCTCATGCAAGACTTGGAAGTTAATTATAGTTCTAATATTCTTGCTAATGAATTTGAGCATAATTACGGAATGATTTCAGAGGTACTTTATGAGAATACTAATGGCATTCTTGTGATGCTGGGTCCCTGGCTCCCTCAGGGGACCTCTGTGGAGGGAGCCCAGCGATCCCTGCCCGCAGGGGCATGGGGCCAGGGGCTGTGCCTGGGACTCATTTCCCTGTGCCTAGAGCCGTGGGGACACCAGGGTGGCCAGGACAGGGGGGCTGCTCCAGGCACCTGCCTGGGCTGCCTGCCCGAGCCGGGCTGTCAGGGTGTGCCCAGGCACCTGTGGGGATGCCCAGTGCTCAGCTCTGTCACAGGGTCAGGGATGTCCAATTCTCAGCTCTGTCACAGGGTCAGGGATGTCCAATTCTCAGCTCTGTCACAGGCTGGGAATGATGCCCAATTCTCAACTCTGTCACAGGCTGGGGATGATGCCCAGTGCTCAGCTCTGTCACAGGGGTGGGGATGCCCAATTCTCAGCTCTGTCACAGGCTGGGGATGATGCCCAGCCCTCAGCTCTGTCACAGGGTCGGGGATGCCCAATTCTCAACTCTGTCACAGGCTGGGGATGATGCCCAGTGCTCAGCTCTGTCACAGGCTGGGGATGATGCCCAGTGCTCAGCTCTGTCACAGGGTGGGGATGATGCCCAGTGCTCAGCTCTGTCACAGGCTGGGGATGATGCCCAATTCTCAACTCTGTCACAGGGTGGGGATGATGCCCAGCCCTCAGCTCTGTCACAGGGTCAGGATGCCCAGTTCTCAGGTCTGTCACAGGGTGGGATGCAGCCAGCACAGAGCCCGGGGGTACAGGACAGGGATTCTCTCACAGCTGTGGCACAGGACCAGACCCTCACGGGTCAGAGTGCCAGTGCTGTGAGCACTGCCCAGCCACTGTGGCTGTGTGTGTGAAAACCCATCAGCAGCTGCTCATGGAGAGGTGGATGCTCTTTGGGATGACCTCTGGTGGAGAGGAAATGGATTTTCCAACAGAACAGCAGGTGGAAGGACACTGAGGAAGCTCCAGGTGTCAAAGGGGCCGGGGTAACTTGAATGCAGAGCCTGAATTTTATAGTATCTGCACAGCTAATAATAACAACAAAACTATGTTTCTTCAGGCAAAATAGCATGGCTGCTTCTCTGCCTCTTTTTCATGTCTTATTTTATGCTTGCAAGTCATTCCAGGAGTCTGAGACATGACATTTCTCTTCATACGGTCTCTGTCTTAAGGCAAAATTGAACCTCTGGGAAAGTTTATCAATTTGAGAAGTTTGGCAAAGATCAGTAGAAATGGCAATGATTATTGAAATGGAAGCTTGTGGGTTACATTGAATTAATGCAATATCTGTATTGAGATGTGTTTTCTTTCTTTTCAATAATTTAATAAAGTTCAAGTCTCCTCTGAGAGAAAGAGTTAATTGAGCAAAATATTAATTAAGGAAAATTATTTTTTTCACAGCACAGTTCTTCAGATGAAATAATACTGAGTGACATGACTGAAGTTTACCTTGATTAAAAGTGGTGTCAGTGTTTGCAAAGTCTCAGAGTGTGTGCACTCTCTGTGCCTGGCAGAATTAGAGCTTCTCTGGGTGATGATGTCATTGTGATCATCCCACAATCCCTTCTGGACAGGGGCAAATAGGAGATGCATGTTTGCATCCTTATGTTTACTTATTTAAATTTGAAGCCATTTCCTTGCCCTCATTCTTGTCCAAACACTGACTGGTTTGCAAAACATGTCAGACGTGGGATATGTTTCCATATGTGATTTACCTGGATTCCTGTAGCCCAGCATCCAGTGGTAAAATGTACCTTCCTACAGGCACAAGTAAAGAGAGACAGCAGAACCACAGTCTGTGTGCAGCTGCCTGCACCAGGCAGTGATCAGCCTGTACAGACACAATGGTCATTCATTCCCATGGACACAGCACATGGAATTTGCACCCCTAAGAGCTCCTAACCTGTCCCAGAAAAGGCTGGGTGATGAAAACCAGCAGGACCCTGTGGAGGAAAGGGAGGGTAACAGGCTCAGCAGCATAACTCAAAGTGGCAGCTGCCCACCCTGGCCGTGCTGGGGCTGTGTCAAACGATGGTGGAGAGCAGAGGAACACAGGAACAGAGGTAATGCCTGCGTGTCCTGGGTGTGACTTTCTCTAATGTTTAGGGAATGCTTCCAGATTACTGAAAAGATTAGAGGCAAACTGGTGCTTATTTTCTGTTTATTTCATGATTTGCTCTTATCAAAACAAGGCACAAGCAGAATTCCCCTCCTGTGGCCAAGGACACATCACTCCATCACACAGGGTAAGGAACACACTGCATCGCTATGAATAAACCTTGTGCATAGGAAATGAGTAAATAGGTAGGACCTGGAAATGTACTTGATCTGTTATCTTGCAATACAGGAGGGAAGTCTTAAAATTTCTCATACCATTATTTTGACTTGGCTTGACTAGATGAAGCTCCTGGGCTGTGGCCTCCCTAAGCTGTGATCTGGCAGGCATTTGCTCTCCTGCAGCTATTCTCTTGTCATCGTGCAGCTCCCATGATTCATCCTCAAGGATGCTCTTTGCAGCATCTCCCTGCTCAGACACTGGAGCTGCCTCCCCAGGCCCCAGTCCTGCCTGTGGGCCTGTGACCCATCCTGCTGGGGGCCAGTCTGCTCTGATTTGGGTTAATGGCCAGCAAAGGGGCTCTCAGGCATGAGGCTGGTGGGAGCAGAGGGCACCAGTTACCAGTGGCTGGGCTCCCCCTGGCTGCTCTTCTGCTGACCTCGGTGTCTCAGCACATCCATCCCGCTCGCTGTTGAGGCTCACGCACAAGAAACAGGATCCCCTCCTCTCTGCGCCCTCCCCTCCCCGATGAAATGCTTTTGGAGGAAGGTGAGTCACTGCACTTTGTTATTTAGCAGATGGGCATCGTTTCTGAGATCCATTCCAAGTCCATGCTTCCTTCTGATTTTCTGTTTGCCCTGCACAGGGCAGGCAGGGAGAGCTCTCACCCTGTAAGTGCTGCTGGCTTGGGCTGGGCTGCAGCAGCTGGTGGAATTGCTGCCTTGGGACAGCCCCTTCCCAGGGCTGAGCTGGGCTCAGACTGGTGTTTTCTCAAATGAATTAGATTAAGCCAATAAAAACTCAGAACCACAGGCTCATCTGGAACTGTTGATCTCTGAAAAGATGGCAAAATCTGGCAGGGAAATAAACTAAGAAGGTAAAAATGAAAATAGTGCTCTAGCAGCCATCTAGAAGCAGTTGTACAGGGAGCACATTCCAGAAGGACTCTAAGCCCCAGGGGTTTCTTCCTCCCTTTTGGCAGTCCCCAGCAAGAGGCAGGGAGCTGGCAGAGCCTTTCCTGGGTTTGTGAGTGAAGGCAGAGGCAGTGAGCACGGTGTGAGCGGGGTCCCCAGGCACCAGCGTGAGCCTGCAGCCCAAGAGCCCCAGCTCCTCTGCTGCTGGGGAGCAGGAGGAGTGCTGGCAACTCTGGGGCTGCAGGCACTGCCAGGCTGCGGCAGGGCACGGGTCTGATGGTGCTCAAGGCAGCGCCACAGCTCACCCACGGCCACTGCCCGGCAGCGGCACAGCCTCCCGTGCTGAAACTCAGAGCACCGACTCTTGAAAAAGAGAGTCAAAGTTTGGAATTAGTTATTACTAATCAAAGTAGGTGAATTCATGGACGCATTCATCGGTGACCGGCTGACTCAGAAGTGCACACCACCAGAGAGTTGTGCAAGGGCACACACACCCCTCAGGCAGCCAGGCATGCTCTGTTCCTTTGCACCTTGCTGTGGTGAGAGGCTCCAGAGGTAAATTACTGATTCTCAATTTGGTGGTGTCTGCACAGGGTGATGTGCAATGAAAGCAACACGAATGCTGAGGATAAGGTACTCAGCACACGGTGAGAGAAGGAGCATTTCTTTGATTCCAGACAAATCCTCCCTTCAGTGTTCTGCTTTTATCTTTGCATGGAAGGACAAGTTTTATGTAAGACAAATGTCTATCAAAGTTTTATTTAAAAAGCACGCTTTCAACAGAAGGTGGCACACTGATTAGATGTGACATTTGAAGCAAAGCATCCTAAACAGCCCAGGAATGCAGAAGAATTAAATTGAGGCCTCACATGAAAACTATTACTGTGTTATTAGGCAAGCACAGCCTTTTAGGCAATGAAGTTTGGGTGCTCTTAATCCATGCTGACAGACAATAGTTAATATTTTCAAAATTGTAACTTTCTTCTGCTCTCTTTTCTGGTTAATAGAGCATGATGGTGCACAAAACATTCTTCAGCAGCTCTACTCAGTGTAATTCTGGGAGCAAATAACAGTTATCTCTTGGAAACAGTGCCTGACATTTGACAGGCCTCATTTATGGTCCTAACTGAGGTGGTTCAGAGCTCCTGGGAACCAAGGGCACAGAACCGGTTGCTCAGGACCTGTGTCATCAGTATCACCACACCAGCAAACTGCAGAGCTGGGGCAGAACCTGGGAGTGCAGAGAATCTGTGGACTCAGGAGCTCCTGGGAAAAGGCAGGAGCTCTGAGCTGGGCACTGAGGGGTGCAGCTGATGGAGGACCCTTACATGGACACCACAACTGCCCTCATGATGCCCACATCACCCCTCAGAGCAACAGGAGCAAGGGTGAAGTGTAGCAAATTCCTTGGAGACAGGCACAACTCTGAATGCGTGCTCAGCCCAAAGAGAGGGCGAGCTTTTTGCCTTATTCTGCACTTTGCAAAGCCATTCCAAGGTCATTGTCTTTTCTGAACTGTCACTGCAGTTCAAGGCACCACGAGAGTCCAGCTCAGCACTATACACATTTCTGGTTGATCACTATTTCCTTTTGTCCAATCCATTCTCCTGTCTGCAGTCAGAAAGGTCAGAGTGGCATATTTATTACTGTAAAGAATTGTCTAGCAGAAAGAAGAAGTGAACTTTAAAGAACATGAGTGATTCACAGAGGATCAATCCCAGTTTCCATTAGTCTGTAACAAGTGTGTCTATTCTCACTTTTGCACTTTTGATGGACATAAATATGAAAAAATCAAGTGAATAAATAAGTGATTCCTATTTATTTCCATGTCATATAGTTCATATCAGAGACCCAACTGGCACATGCAGGGGCTTCTTCGTTCTTTTCAGGGTGCAGTTTACAAAGCACAGGAGAGAAAAATGAGCCAAAGCACAAAGGCAGGTGTCAGCAGCACCAGAGACATAGATCTCCATCCCAGCAGCCGTGGGAGCTCTGTGCCACTGTCCCTGCTGCGTGCCAGTGGACCAGGTCAGTCAGAGGAGAGTGTGCACTACTGGAGCCCTTGGCACTGCTGGCACTGCTGGGCAGCCAGCCAGGGGAGGCAGGTGGCTGAAGAGAGAACCTGCTTCCCCTCCTGGACAGAAGGACCTGACCAGCCCACAGTCCTGCCCTCCCTCAGGCTGTGTCTGTCCCTGTGTGGTGCCAAATCCCCCATGCAGAGCTGTGCATGGCCCAACATCTGGCCAGAAGCTCTGACAGTGCACCCTGTTACAGGGTTTGAAGGTTTTACCCAGCTAGAAAGTCACTGGGCTGCTGTCCATCCAGGGTAAATGCATTGTTAATACTTGTCCTCATTTTAAACCAAACTGAGGTTTTCTCTACCCCTATTCCTCCACCATTTCTGTCCAGGCAGTGGAGTACTGCAAGTGCAAATGCAGAAGAATATTGCAGAGGAATATCCTCCTGCTGAAATACCCGTCCTATCCCAACTCCCTGGTGGCTCATGGACCCCGCAAGACAGCAAGGGGTGAATGCTGGCAGCACTGAAGATTCTGCAGATCATCCAGGTTCTCATTAGAGAGCTGAATCTGCAGTCAATGGCCCAGCATTGCTAATGGCCCTGTACTGACAGAGGGGCTGTGGCACACTGAATACTCAGCCATTAGAGACCAGAGTGTGTTACGTGACCAAAGTCACACTCAATGTCAGACAATGGTATCTGGGGAAAATCTTCAATGCCTCCTAATTAAATAAATGGTTCTTTGAATCATGAACGGTACAAGTTTTAAATATAGCTGACATTAAAATGTTCAAGAAGAGGCTTTGTTTGTGCAGACTGATGAGGTCTGAGCAGGGAGAAATGTGGAAACTCATTATGGGAAAGCATCACCTCATTCAGCACCAAGACCCCACAGGGGCTGCCAGGGGGCTGGCACCTGTGGGTGGGAGACACAATGCCTTTGTGGGCAGGGCTGAGCCTTGTCCTCTGCTCCTGGGGCTTGTCCCGGTGTGCGATGCTGGATCTGCCCTGGTCACGGCAGGGCTGACACAGGGCAGCACCTGCACGGAGCACAGGGAGGCACCTGCACCCACCTTGTCCTCTCCCAGGGGCTCACCCACAGGCACTCTTTTGACAGCATTTTCCTACACTGTTAACAGAAAAACAGGCTGTAGGAGACAGTTCTCAGTTTGTTTCTGCATGGGAATGGCCAAGGGAGCTGCCCTTCCTGGTGTGGTGCCAACATCAGGGAAATCCTCCTCACTGGCTGGGATGGAGCTGGGCAGGGGCAGGAGCCAAATGAGGAAGTCTGGCTGTGCAAACACCTTCTCCTGACACTGATGAATGTGATGAGACTGTGATGCCAGGTTACTTACCATGGGGTCAGGTCTCCAGAGATGCTGGCACATGGCTGGTGCATTTACAGGGCCATCAGCTGCAGCAGGCTGCTGCTCCTGGATGGAGCAGTGAGGAGTGGAGCAAGCACTACTGCTGGAAGTGGGCCCCCTTATAAACTGCCTGGAGAGATCCTGAGTGCCAGAGTAATGCTGGAGGTGGGAACATTTTTGCTAATTACAGTAAGAGTGGGAAAGTGGAGCGGGCAGGTTCCACCTTCATATTTGTGCTGCACAATCCAATATTTTCTTCACTGCCCAGAGTCCTTCCTGTTCCCCTAATGTCTTCCCTGGAAAGAACAGTACACTGGAACAAGGTCATGGCTGCAACAGCTATAGCTGCATCACAAAAATAAATAAAGAACAGGAAGTGCTGCTGACCCAGAAGGCAGCAGCGTGCCCAGCCCAGCCTTGGCACAGGGGGCAGGTCAATCATCCAAGCAGAGCTGCTGGGGCCTGGACTCACACCTGCACTCACACCTGCACTCACACCTGGACTAGCACTGCAGGCAGAGATGAGAACAGCATCCTGCTACACACTGTGACACAGACATGAAGAATCTTTGCATGTGGGTATAAGGAGGGAAGAAGCACATGAAGGTTCTCAGCTCATAACTCTTCTCTCAAATTGTGAGGGAGAGTCTGTTCAGGTCTGCATCCTGCCCTGGAAACAGCTGAGGGATGTGCACTAGCAACTGACATTTTTAGCAACATAAAAATATGAATAATAAGCAGAAGTTGAATTAGTATTGATGTGATTAGAGAGCTTTAGTACTGATTTAATAAAAGAGAGTGTCTGTGCCATTTGCTCAGCTGGTGGAATAAGTCACTTGGTTAGAAGGGACAATCCCAAAGGCATTCCTGGCCAGCCTGGAAAGTGAACCTGAACAGCTGCTCATGGCAGCTCAGTGTGCTTCAGGCCATCGCTTTCCCCAGAAACAGAAAATGATGGTGATCACAGAGCAGCTGGCAGGAGATGCCCACTGAAGGCTGTGTGATTCCACATGGAGAGTGAGAGATGATCCTGTGTGGGACCAGCATACAAGACTGATTTTACCCCATGCCCAGATGTAAGACCTGGATAAAGGAGAGTGGTCTGAACCCTTTAGGACACTGAAGTTGTTGCTTTGGAATAAAACCTGCCCTGTCTAATGCACATCACTGGAAGGCTGCCAGAGATCTCTGGGTCCTCTCCCCCTGACAGCTTTCCAGGCTGCTCTTTCCCAAGCCTGGAGCATTCCATGGGGTTGTTGTGACCCAAGTGTGGGACCTGGTGCTTTGCCTTATTGATTCTTACACTGTTGGCCTCGGCCCATTGAACCAGCCTGTCCAAATCCCTCTGAAGAACCTTCCTGCCCTCTGGTAGATCAACACATCTCCCCAGCCTGGTGTCATCTGCAGTGGGCTGAGGGAGCACTTGATCCCCTTGCCCAGACTGTGGATGAAGACCTCAAACAGAAATGCTACCACTATGGGAATTTATGTACCATTAATAACTAAGATACATTTTTGTTTGACCAAGTCTGGCAAATATCCTATTTCCATTTTATGAGATGTGCATCCCCAAAAACCTTTATAAAGGGGAGAACACTCTCTGTGTTAGTGTTCTTCATTCCCTGGTACTAACCTGTTTTTTGTTGGTCTACATTTGGGGAAAATTGGTTTGACATGGAAGAGAGTGTTGGAATTTTTCTTGACTATTTTTTCCTCTCTCTGCCTTTTTTTTTAATCTTTTGGTTGCTATGGAAACAGCCCTTCTTCATTCAAAATACCATTGGATGGTACCATTTCCTATTAAGGTTCACATTTTCTTGCTGTCTCTGTCACGGTGTGCTAGTCACAGTTCCTCCACTGATCGCTGCCCCTGCACTGCCCTGGGAGTTTACATTTCTTTATTACAACAGAGTTAAAACTGACATTTTGCCCAAATCGCTTGTTCTTCACAGTAGTGGTGCAGAAGGACAAGCAGAGCTCTCAGGCTCTGTGGTGCTCACAGCCTCAGGGGCTGCTCTGCTCCTCACTCCTCCTGGGTGGAAAACAGGGATTTTGGGTTTTGGACCTAGTGATCATCGGGATCCAGATTCTGCTTCATCCAGTATCTGTAAAACTTCTGTGTAAAAAATCTGTCCACTTTCCTACACCTCTTCCTATCATTAATAATCTCAAATTAGATCTGCCAAATCTGTTGGCCACACTCACGGATAGGTCTTGTGGTAAGTGGAGGGAAAGGAAGAAACTTACACAAAAGTTTGAACATACACTTGGGGTAGGTAGATCCTCAATAGACAGGTCAGATTTATTCATTTTGGCAAGCAGTTGTGCTGTGGGCTTTAGGGAAGTGCTTTCTGTAGGATGTGAGGCTTGGTCAGTGGGGCGTGCAGTACATGGTGCTCCTCCTGTGCTTTAATCAGACACCAGAGAAGACAGAAGGAGTACCTGGACTAAATTGTATAAATCTTGTTTCACTTCCCTGCAAAAACTGGCAACCTCTTTGTCAAACTTATGAAAAAAACAGGGCATCAATGTTTGACAACAGCTCTGATTGCTGAATTAATGCTAGTAATTATATTATCAGTTTATCTCCATTTATTACATTAAAAGCTCTCCATTATTCAAGACACACCTGTGCACATTATTTTCAGAGCTGAAACCTGTTAAAGTTTTCTCAAGTACCCAACAGTAGGTGTAGGCTTTGCATTTTTGTTGTTCCTACCTCGCATCTGATGATAGCTGTTCTTTTTTATCATTGTGTTAGGCTGATGGATGTTGCTGTTGGTGGTTTTCCTCCCACTCAAGATTCTCAGCAGGATTCTAGTGCTGATAACCCAGAGCCTGGGACGACTCTTTCACACCCAGCTCTGTTTATCCCTGCTTAATGGCTGCAGCAATTAACTTTGTTTTCACTGAATTTTCTCAGCTACTCTCCTGCTTTTAATGCAGATTTGGTATGAGAAGGCACATTTTTCCATATGTGTTTGGAAAAATAGACTAGCAATTAAGGATACCCCTTCTTGAAAAATTAGAAAGTATGTATCTCAGTTTTATATCTCAGTTTTATATTCTGAGATTAGGGTCAGTTAAGGGCAGTGAAAATCTTTAAGAAGCCAATGTCTATGTAGGTCTGTATGGATGTCTCATAAGGTGCTCTCAAAGAAGACAGAAATGCAGAAAAAAGCAGAAGAAAGCCAATTCACTGAGCAGCAGTGAGACACTGGAATGTTGCACACATTTTCCAGCCGTGACCCAGATGTGTGTGTGAGAAGGGCCAGGGTGGAAGGAAGGCTGAGCCCTGCAAGGAGAGGGGCAGCAGAGTCACTGCCATGGGCCAGGGGTGCCCATCACTGGGGAGCATGCGTGGGGCAAGAGCAGAACCTGAGAGCATTTGCTGTGACACGGGCTGGACCTGGCAAGAGCAGAACCTGAGAGCATTGGCTGTGACACAGGCTGGACCTGGCAAGAGGAGAACCTGAGAACATTGGCTGTGACACAAGCTGGACATGGCAAGAGCAGAACCTGAGAGCATTGGCTGTGACACAGGCTGGACATGGCAAGAGCAGAACCTGAGAACATTGGCTGTGACACAGGCTGGACCTGGCAAGAGGAGAACCTGAGAGCATTGGCTGTGACACGAGCTGGACCTGGCAAGAGGAGAACCTGAGAACATTGGCTGTGACATGAGCTGGACCTGGCAGGAGCAGAACCTGAGAACATTGGCTGTGACACGAGCTGGACATGGCAAGAGGAGAACCTGAGAACATTGGCTGTGACACAGGCTGGACCTGGCAAGAGCAGAACCTGAGAACATTGGCTGTGACACGAGCTGGACCTGGCAAGAGCAGAACCTGAGAGCATTGGCTGTGACACGAGCTGGACATGGCAAGAGCAGAACCTGAGAACATTGGCTGTGACATGAGCTGGACCTGGCAGGAGCAGAACCTGAGAACATTGGCTGTGACACGAGCTGGACATGGCAAGAGCAGAACCTGAGAACATTGGCTGTGACATGAGCTGGACCTGGCAGGAGCAGAAGCTGAGAGCATTGGCTGTGACACGAGCTGGACATGGCTTGGGCCAGAGGCTGCCACTGGGGGGTCACTGGGGCTCTGGGGCACAGGATCAGCAGCTGCCATCTGAGCACAAGGGCCCCTACGCTTGTTAAGAATAAGAAGCTTGACTAGGCCAATATCCAAGCAGCAATCAATTTATTAATTAATATGGTAAAGTATGAGCAATACAGCACTGGGTACAGTGGGGGAAGTTTTCCCTCCAACTGCACACCGATAGTTGAGGCTTACAGGTATTTATAGGGGTACTCATCAGCTTTCTCAGCAGTTTCTATTCCAATTTTTACTTATCAGCAGTTTCTATTCCCAATTTTTACGTCACAATTCTATACACTATTGTAATTTAGTTTCTCAGGATGTATCCCAAAAGGAGCATCCCCAGATGGTGCTGGTCCAGTTTCCGAAAGAAGAAAGACGAATCCCATCTGGTGGAGTCCAGCTCCCCAGATGTGGGTCCACCTTTTAATTGCAAAGACTATCAATCTAACAACAGTGATGTCCAGCTTCCCTTGGTCGAAACCATAAATCCTTGAGGTGATGTTCATCTTCCTTTCTCAAGCTGATTTTCTCTGCTTCCATAAAGCGTGAGATAAGCATATTTCCTTTATATATGTTCCAAAGCTATAGTTTCAAGGATACAAGCAATATTCTAAAATTATACTTCAAAAGGTTATTATTGCAGAACTCTTTAAGGAGTAACTGCAAGCAAAAAGCAACATCCTTAACACCTTAATTCCACTACTCCTAAATCAACCAGGGTTAATTGCAAACAAAAGACAGGTTCAAAGGCCTTCTTCCATGCTTTATTTTCCTCAGTTATTATTAGAATTCACAGCTCTCCCATTGTTGGTCTCCACACACATCACAATCACAAATACACACATTGCCTGGATGTACCTGACATGAAACACAGCTTTGTATTTCACACTTTGAGTAAGAAAGGGAGTTGTCTTTGCTTCAAACATTGCTTGTGATTAATTTTAACTGAAGTCTGATGAGAGCTCTGCCTCCTCACTGGGCTTGATGGCATGTTCATGTCATAGGTTATGACAAGATGATGTAAGTGATGATGCAGTGGCAACTGGACAGGTGAGCAGTGCATGCAGTGCAAAGAATTGCAGCAAAACCTCTGAGACCATGCAGTAACGAATGATGGCAGGGGCTTGGGATCCTGGCTGCTTGGCCAGAAAATCAATGAAATGTCAAGTATAGCTTATCTGATTTCTTCCTGACCTCTTCCAATCACCTTTTACTTCTTCAAAACCATATCTGCTGTCTGTCTGGCTCTTTGCACTTCCCATGTGCTCTTATGTTTTGTTAAAAGGAAGAAAATAAATAAAATTATTTTCCCCTAGGAAATCACACACTCAATTTTGCTGCATCAGCTTTGTGATAAGTTAGCTTTGGGAAACAGCTGACAGTGTATTTCTCCTGCTCTATTTAGGGAAAAATCAGCTGTGTCTCCTAACTGAAATGTTTTAAGCTTGTTTTTGTCAGGTAATAAAATTGTGTTGCTTTCTATAACTAAATTTCTTGTGATATCTATTTCAAAGGCTGACATTTCTAATGCACTTACAGCCTGAGCAGTAAAGAGCTATTCAATTCCAAGTGTAAACTCATCCAGAGATGTTTTAAAGATCTAAGAAAAGGTCGTCAAGAACACCAACATGATGATGTGGATGCTTCACACCAACACTCTCCAAGAGGCTGTTTCAGCAGAGGAAAGAGGGGATTTGGTGTCCGAGTTCATTTAGCAAAGTCAATAATCTTTGCATCTCATGGACGGCAGGAGCTTACAGGCTGAAAACAATCACGATGAGAAAGCTTGAAAAAGCAGTGAATGACAATAAAAGACTGATAGGTCTACAGTAATCTTCTACTTTTTCTGTTTATCTGGAGTCCCAGGTTGGTGCCCTTTTCTGGAATTCCTGATTACAGATTTCATTTTGCGCATTCACACAAATGATTTGTTTTAGGGCTGTTTTTCATTTTTTATATTTGTGTGAAATACCACCAATAATTTTTTAACTTCATCTTAATGCCAGCTGATGTCACCTGCCAGTTTTTGAGGTCTGCTGGCATTCTTGGCTCTGTGGCAGGGTTTGTCTGTGTGTTTCTCACACGTTTTGCCGGGCACTGACTGTGTGTGTGTCTGTCTGTCCAGGGTCAGGGGTGGCTCATGGTCTGGCTGCAGAGCCTCGGGCAGCACTGGGCTCTTGCTGTGGGAGCTCAGTGTCAGCTGGGGTGTCCCCATGGCTCTGGGATGGCTGTGCCCCATTGTGAAAAACGCCAATCACTTGTTTCTAAAATTTTAGAAGTTTAATAGTAATAAAATGGTTATAAAAATAGTAATACAATTAGAGTAATAATAATAATTTGGACAATTGGAATTAGGACAATATGAGACAACAAAACGGATGTCCAGGTACCTTTTTCTGGGCAGCAGGAGCCCAACAGCCATTAACAAAGGATTAACCCTTAAAAGCAATGGCCTGTTGCATATTCATACACCTCATCCATGATGCATAAATTCCATTCAAACACAGGATTCTGTCTGGTCATCCTCAACTTCTTCCTCTGAATCCTGACAGCACCTTCGAGGTGGGAAGAAGTTCATTTCTTCTGATAATGGAGCAATAAATTCTTTTTCTCTGAAAGATTCAGGTGTCCTGTGGCTGCTATCTCACTGTGAGTCCTTTCTTTAAAAAAAGTATCCTACATAATATAGTTTTTATTTTAACAATTTTTATAACCTAAAACTATATTTAACACAGTACTTAAGAGAATTAATACAGCATCACTTTCTAACACAACAGATATAATATTCATTTTAATATTTGTGAAAATCCAATCATGAAATACCTGCATTTTTCACACCCATGCTCCTCCCTGAGGAGCAATGCTGAATTCACCTCGTCCCCTGAGCCCAGTGGGACTGTCCCAGGATGTCACCCCCCTGTGCAGGTCAGGCCATGGCCACAGCCCCTGCCCTGGGGTCTGTGCTGTGCCTGGGAGAGGCCGCCCAGCCCAAGCCCTGTGGGCACTGGCCCTCTGCTCTCTGCCATGGGCAGGCAGCCCCCACAGGATTCCTGACATACCCTGTTCTGTAGAAATCAAATGTTGCTTCCTCTCCTTGTTCCACTCTCTTTTATAAGCATTTATGTGTTTTATAAACCTTTTCCAGAACATATTGTCTCTGCCAGCTGTTATAATAAACTCTGTTGTTCGCATTTTCCCGCAGCCTGTCCTGAGGCACGTGTTGTTTCAAGGCATTTGGCTCTCATAGAGACTGTATTTGCCAAGGCTGAAGATATGTTTGTGATGTTTGTTTAATTAATTCAAATTTTTATTTTTCTTCCAAAAAGGAACAAGGAGGAAAAAAAAAAAAATCCTCCCAGTTCTGCATTCCTTGTAACAAATGTCTGCATGGAAAGGTAGTGGGGAAAGGAGTGGCAGCAATATCCCAGCAGAGAGCTTGCCCTGGTGCCACTGTGGCTCCCTGTGCAGGGCTGTGGCTGTACCCACTGGGGTGCAGCATCCACACCAGGCAGCTCTCTGCAGGGCAAGGCAGGGCCTCTACATGGCTTCATTTCCAGGTTAATTGCAGGCTGCAGCTTCGCTGCTCACACAGATGTGCCATAACTGCTGCATCCTGGTGCTTTTCCATGTCTGATGTCCCTGAACAGCTGCTCCTGGTTTGGTACCTGTGGTGTGGGGTGCCAGCTGTTTCCATGGCAGCCCCATCACAGCCCTCAAAACCTGCCCTGGTGTTTCCCAGGAATGATTAACTGCATGTGACACCCTCGCTGCTGCTTCTGTGTCGATTCCTTCGGAGAAAACATGGAGACAGCATGCAATTTTCTGTTGTGCAGCTGGCAAATCTCTGGGATTATTTTCTCCACAAACCAAAGGGAGCCCAGCATTAACTTGCTGCTTTGTAAATGGCCAGTGGACAATGTGGATCTTTGCTACAGAAACCAAATGAAGCAGAGCACTTTTCTGGGGCTGCTGAGCAGAAGTCAGTGCTCTCAGAAATGTTTGAAATCTGCACACCAGGGAGGAGTGGTGAAGGACAGTGCACAAACTCTGCCAGGCAAATTCCATTTTCCAAAAGCAAGGTTTCCCCTCAGAGACCTGCTTCAGAGATGCACCCCTGGAATCTTGTTGGACTGGAAATTGCTTGAACCATGGGCTGAAAAATCTGAAGATTTTTCACAGCCCCCAAAATGATTATTGCTTTGAAATTTTGTTGTTTGTTGCTTGTTTTTGATGAGCGTTTTTTAAAACTTCTTTTCAGATGTTTCTGCTAAGGTCAATGTGTGATGGTGTTCACAGGAGTTTTTGGATTGGGGAAGAGACGAGGATCTGACTCCATATTTCAGAAGGTTTGATTTATTATTTTATGATATATATTACATTAAAACTATACTAAAAGAATAGAAGAAAAGGTTTCATTAGAAGGCCAGCTAAGAATAGAATAGGAAAGAATGATAACAAAAGCTTCTGTCTCAGACAGAGAGTCCGAGCCAGCTGACTGTGAGTGGCCATTATTACAAAAAAATCAACATGGGCCAATCCCAGATGCCCCTGTTGCATTCCACAGCAGCAGATAACCATTGGTTACATTTTGTTCCTGAGGCCTCTCAGCTTCTCAAGAGGAAAAATCCTAAGGAAAGGATTTTCCATCAAAGATGTCTGTGACATCAATGATCAGCTAGAGCAGGTGGAGGAGGCAGACCTGCCCCTCTGCACAGCACTGGTGAGGCCGGTCTGGGGAACGTGTCCAGAGCTGGGCTCCAGTGCAGGAGATACAGGGACAGGCTGGGAGAGCCCAGGGAAGGGCTCTGGAGAGCCAGGGCTGGGAGAGCTGGGAGAGGAGGGTCTGGGGACCCCTGATTGTGGCGTTTCAGTGCTAAAAGGGACCCCTCAGAAAGACTTTTTAGCAGGGCCTGTTACAATCACACTGCCAGAGGGCAGGGCTAGGTGGAATATTAGGAAGAAATTGTTCCCTGGCAGGGTGGGCAGGCCCTGGCACAGGTGCCCAGAGCAGCTGTGGCTGCCCCTGGATCCCTGGCAGTGCCCAAGGCCAGGCTGGACACTGGGGCACCCTGGGACAGTGGGAGGTGTCCCTGCCACAGCAGGGGTGGCACTGGGGGGGATATGAGGTCCCTTCCAACCCAAAGCACTCCATGATTTTGTGATCCCACACAGCATCCCAGTGTGACAGACCCTTTGCAGAGCAGACCTGTGGAACAGTCTCACCCTCTGCATGACTGGAGCAGGTCTGTCAGAGCTCCACTGTCACATTCTCCTGGCCGGGGCTCCCCAGGTGATCACAACAAACAACAACTGTGGAGCTGCTCACAGGCTGGGCCAATGTGTCTTGTTCTTAAGAGAGGCTGGGAATTGTGCAGGAACCAAGGAACACAGTACTTCAAGATAAGTGTGTATAAAACATTAATTACATCTGTTTACAAACAATAACAAATAATTCCTCAAATGTACTCTGAGTATTTGTTTTTACTGCTATCACGTTGTTTTCTAATTTCCTTTAAAGCACCAACAGAAAGGAGGAAAGCACTTTTCCATCAGTCTGTCTAGAGGGTACAGAAAATACTTTATTTAAAGCTTTTGCAGCTCTATCTTATCTTTTCCTTTCCGAAGGATTTGATGGTGAATTATACATTCCAGCATGACATGAAATATTTAACACACACTCTTCAATTCCAGTTCAGCTTCCCTTACCAAACAATGATTTTGAGCACAGAAAAGACCAGGTCCATAGACAGGCATGCACTGGTGCTGAGAGCAGCCTCCCCCTGCCCAGGGCCCAGTGCCAGTCCCTGAATTACAGGAGACACCTGGCCTCAGTGCATGGATTGTGTAAATGGGAACTCAGCCTTGATGCTCTGAGCAAGGGCCTGGGGATTTCAAAGGCTGGGAGGAAAATACATGAGAAACAAGTGCAATAACTCCTGTTCACACAGCGAAGCTCTTCCCTTGTCTCAGGATTTCTCCGAGCCAGCGTGAAGGTCACAGCAGTGTGGAGGGATGGCAGAAGTGAAGGGGAGGTGCCACCTCCATACTGGGGCCACCTGCTGACACTTTGCTGAGGCTGGGCTGGATGAGATCTGGCAAAAACCAGACCTGGAACAGGTCAAGAGCTGTAAGCAGGGGCATTTGATTTAATTTTAATGACTGTGCATATGATTGGTAAAAAAGTAGGAGTTAGGAGAAATTCTGACTCTGTTTCCAGAGGTGTAAAGGTAGGTACTGTAAGGTTCCACATTAAGGCACTTGCTCTGGTTGCCCAAATGTGTGACATGGTTGTTGGTTCCTTTGCACCACCTGTAAGAAAAATAATAGAGGAAGCCATAAAGGTGACTTTTCCCAGCTAAAGGCATTACATAAATATTTGTTACACACAAATGGAATATATCATAAGTTCTGAATTCAAGGTGCTTGTGGAAAATGTAATTTCTAGAACAAAATAACAGCTTGTCTTACCCATAGCCCAGCATCTGCAATTGCATAAATAAACTTGTCCAGGACTTGAAGAACAAAAGCCCAGAGGCTCAGGATAGAGGAGTGCACACCATTAGGTGCCCCATGGTGGAATAAACAAAAGGTGGAATGAAGACAGTTTTTTCCCTATCTGAGCATGTGTGGTTTCTCTCAAACAGATGGCACATCCTAAAGGTAACACTTTCTCTGAATTCTGCCTCTCAGTGTTAGGGGTGGAAGCACTGATTGTGTAAGCAGATGCTTATCCTGTGATTGAAATCCTTACTCATAGTGGGCACATTTTGTAATGAGGGTAAGGTGAGGCTGTGTGCAAATTTTTCACGCTCAGTTTCTAAACTAGCAAAGAAAAGTGCATTTTTCTGAGCCAGTGAAAATAGATCACTTGCTATGTGAGACATCACTCTGCCTTCCACAGCAGTGGCAATGCTGTGTGTGTTTCTCAGGGAGTGCCTGCTGGCTCCCTCATTTCCCATCACTGGCCTGCAGGGCTCATTCTGTGAACTGCAGAGCTCCACCATCACCTGCAGGACTCACCCTTTCCTGGGTGGAACTTAGGGGACAGTTGATGAGGTTCAGATTGTTCCCAGTGTCTCATGGCTCTCCTTCTGTGGGTCTCTGTGGTGATGCTGTGAGGGGAGAGGTCCCCAGCAGATGGGGAGGACCCCCCTGATAAGCCAGGCTCCCCACTCTTTGGCCAGGGAAATTACACTGTTTCAATGGTTGTTTACCTTTGCCTGTAAATGTAAAAAGGAAAATTTAAAAAAAAACAACACCTGACAATTCTGGTTTAGGTCGGTTTAATCTCAGCTTCTATACCTATAACTTAAAATTTACTTTTTTTACACAGGGTATGTGGTAGATGCTCCCAGAGGCAGGGAGTGCTGAGTGTTCTGCAGAGCTGGGGCAAGTTTTGTTTTGAGAGGTTCTGTGTGAAGATGCAAAACAAAAAATCCCAAACCAAGCTCTGTGTGTGGCTCCTGCAAGGTGGCTGTGCTGGGCAGGCTCAGTGGGATGGGGACAGGGCACACTGCTGTGTACTCTGAACTGGGAGTGTGAGCTGGGTCAGCCAAGGAAGGGCAAATGCCAGGGGTGGCTGGGGCACGGGGGGCACGGCTGAGCAGCGCTGATGGCAGGGGGTGCTGGGACCCCTGTGAGAGTCTCTCTGCATTTGCCCTCATCTGCCTCATGATCGTCACTGGGGGACCACTGAAGATCCCCTGTCTAAAATCTCTGGCTCTGAAGGAGAAGGCCACACGCCAACAAGGCCCCGAGACCTGAGAGCACAGTGCCAAGTTATTGTTTCACAGGTGTTGTTTGCTGTATGCTGAGAAGGGGGCACTGTGCCCTCTTGCACAATAGCTCTGGAATCCTCCCCACCTCTCGGCCTGGCTGGATTTCTCCTAAGCTTTAGGGGGGTCCCCCTCCAAAGGAAGACCCCTCTGGCCTGTTCATAACCACCGTGACAGACAAGAAGAGATGTAAGAGGCCTCTGCATCAAGGGACCGAGACATGAAACCCCTGTGTGAGAAGGCCCCTCTCACCTTCCTTCAGAGACTGAGACTGAAACCCCCAACACAGAGGAGGTGTACAGGGAGGGAGGAAAGCTGCCCAAAGAAAGATGGATGTCCCAGGTGCAGGCAGCGGACCACAAAAACAATGGTTCCCACCTGCTGCCAAACTTGGACTGTGTGTACCCTTATTTCTCCCCCCTGAAGATACAATAAACTACCTTTGTTTTGGTTGCAAAATCCACCCCCCTTCCCCCATCGAAAAAGAGTATAATTGGGGTCCAGATGAACTGTGCCTCTGAGATCTCCCTGATGTAACAGGCAGATCCTCGACTGGACTGGGCCAAAGGACTTCATCTCTATGTTTGGTAGCTATATCCCCCTCTCTCTCTGTCTCTCTTTTCTCTCTCTTTCTCTATCTTTTTCTCTCCCTTAATCCCTCTTTTGCATTTTGCTGTGGTCATTCAATAAAGGTGCATTTGTTTTGATTATCACTGCAAACCCCCTGTGCCGTGTCAGTTTTTGCACCCTGATATCAATCCACAAACCATCACAAACCCCATTCATAAGGACAGCTTATGACAACCCTGGGCTAGGAGATTCCTCTTCCAGTGCTCAGAGGGGCTGGCTCTGCCACCCTGCAGCTCAAGAAAACCCCATCAGAACCCAAAACCAAACCACAGAACCACTTCACACAACTGCACATGAACTGCATAGAAATGCGTATGAAAACCTTAATCTGACCCCTAAAACCCCTGAACCAAAATAATTTATGGGGCCTATAAAAATCATGAGCTCCCTAGAGCAGAAAGCTCCTCTGGTAAGGCTGCTGTGGAAAACAGCAGCTTATTCCCAGATCCCCCTCACCTGGGGATTGGAAGGTCCTTGCAAAGAAGGTTAATAAGCAGATTTCTGGGCAGCCTGATTTATTCCATATGGATGCACAAATAGTCTACAGTTTAGACATGGCTATAAATGAGAAGACTAAACCAATGGAGGGGAAGCTCAGAAAGCCATGATCAAAGGTTTATCAGATAATTTGCACTCATTCAGCACAAATGAATTCAGGCTTTTAGATTCCTTAAAAATTAACACTTTAACACATCACTGTTTCTGACATTAGTACGTTAATTTTCTATCTTCAGTAATGCATAGAAGCTATCAAAATAAAAGCAGAAAATCAGATGCAGAAAATGGGAAGACCTTTCCTGGCCTTGTGGCTTTTGTGTAAATCTAAAAACGGATGGCTGGACGTGATGGAGAGATCATTTGTAGGCTTTTTCTTTTTTTTCCCTCCATGGCACAGAAATATCTCAGATCAGAGACCAACATGAAAAAAGCAAAGTTGAATAAAGGCATATTAAGCCTTTAAGTCAACTTAGATTTCAAATTTCAATCACCGATGTAATATTTTGGAAAGAAACTATTTCTGCTCTGAAGCTCAATTTTTTGATTAATGAGATATTATCAATTTTCTTTACTATTCTCTTTGAAGGAAATGCAGGTGTTTTGAGAACAGCACAAACGGCATATGTCTGTGGGAGAAGCCTTGTTCTTTACTGGTATTGATTGCCAAATGTTGATTGACATCCCCCGCCGGTCTGGGTGTTTCATCAAGGCCTTGGATCACACTGGTCTGCATAAGAAATGCCCTTCCCTTTGTACTCAGAGGAGGTGTGAACGGACTATTTGCATTTCAATTTGTCTCCAGTGTGCTGTCCGGGTCCTGGCACCCTCCGGGCATGCTGCCTGCCCCAGGGATGGCGGGCAGGTCTCAGAGGATGGTGGGCAGCGGCAGGAGCGCAGTGCCATGGGAAACCAGCGTGCTGGGCAGCAGTGGGAGCAGAACAGCGTTGGGGCAGCTGCGTGAGAGATGCTGGAGGGCTGCAAGGCCATGCCGGGAGCTCCGCTGCTTCTGGCCTCTCCTGCCCGTGGCTGTGCCCATGGAGCGGCCTGTGCCAGCTATGCCAGCTGTGCCAGCCTGTCCCACGTGTGCCAGCTGTGCCAGCCTGTCCGAGTCCCACGTGTGCCAGCTGTGCCTGCCTGTCCGTGTGCCAGCTGTGCCAGCTGTGCCAGCCTGTCCGAGTCTCACGTGTGCCAGCTATGCCAGCTGTGCCAGCCTGTCCCACGTGTGCCATCTGTGCCAGCCTGTCCGAGTCTCACGTGTGCCAGCTGTGCCAGCCTGTACGAGCCCCAGTGTGCCAGCTGTGCCAGCTGTGCCATCCTGTCCGTGTGCCAGCTGTGCCAGCCTGTCCAAGTCTCACGTGTGCCAGCTGTGCCATCTGTGCCAGCCTGTCCAAGTGCCACGGGGCAGCTGCAGGAGGGATGGGGCAAGGACAGGAGAGGGCTCCTCCAGCCCCCCCAGATGAGGGCTCGCCTCTGCCTGGTGGGTTATGGCATTGCCTGACTGTGCTCCCTAAATCCAAAGCACCGACAGTAACTGCACCTGCAGGCATCAGGTGGGCATCATTAGTAACTACAGGAGTAACTACATCAGGTGGGTGCCATTAGTAACCTACATCAGGTGGGTGCCATTAGTAACTACAGTACTAGCTACATCAGGTGGGTGTGATTAGTAACTGCAGCAGTAACTGCATCAGGTGGGTGTCACTAGTAACTACAGGAGTAACTACATCAGGTGGGTGTCATTAGTAACCACATCAGGTGGGTGTCGTTCCATTTGCTCCTTGCCAGGTGTGTTTCATTCCATCTGCTCCTCGCAGAGGGCACCCAGGACACTGCACAGCACCAACACCTTGTACATTGAGACAGTTTCCTGCACAGCCCTGAGCTTCTGCAGGGTGATGCTGTTTCAGTAAGGTCTCTGAACTGCTCTTTGCAATGCAAATGCAAAGAGAATTAGCAATTTTGCACCCAGACCCTTGATATTAGTAACCATTCTTTGGATTTCTTTCTTTCACTCCAGCACAGGCCATGCCATCTCCCTTTAGCTGGCTCCCTGCCTCCTTTGTTTTCTGTATCAAGTTCAACCTTCTTTGCTTCTCATCTCCCCGTGTGGCTGGTGACTGATAGAGAAGAGAATTCCTGAGCCTGCACCAATCTCCCTTACAACTGGTTCTTCTGTTCTTCTTTTTGGCAACTGTCACAGCCTTTCAATACTGTCACGGATACAAGAAGGGCTGGATGAAACATGGATTTTGGATATGTCAGTGCATGTGATCAAAGAAAAGAAAAGATGGTGCCAGGGGATGTCAGCGTTCCCTCTTTGGCAAGCCCAAGCCACTCACAGTGCTTGGGAACACCAACAAGCCAGGGTCAGGGTGCAGTGGCTCATTGCACCACCTCCCTGGGAGCGGGCACGTGCTCCTGCTGTGGGAAAGCTGAGGTGATGCCTTTGCAATGGTAAAACCAGCCCAATCCTCATCAACAGCAATCACAAAAATCCCAAACCCCACAAGTCCTGTTGCACCATCTACAGTTCAGGGAGAGGTTTGCCAAGTGCTGTCCATGTTGACAGTGTGCTGTACTGAGTGTTGCACTGAGTGTTGCAGGTTTGGCTGAGGTCCTTGGTCCTTTTCTCTTCCTTTCCCTGTTTTTTTTCTGTGACTGCAGACCACTTAGTGTTTTTTGTTCCATATCTGATCTCCCTTCCAACTGAGGAGCCTTGGTTATCACTGCTTTCTGGAGCATCCCGAGCTGAGGGCTATCTAAACAGCACACCTGGTAGCTGAAGGAAAATGAGCTGTGCCTTCCTCAAGCAGGGCAGGTTGATATGCTTTGGGCTGCAGCCAACTTCGTGTTCAGAGTGCTTCTGTTGTGACACAAGCAGCTTGAAGTAAGAGAGTCCTGGTCTTTGTGGTGAAAAAACCTCCAAACCTTTTGCTTGAGTAAGATTTCAGGACAGGAGCATTGGTTCTGTTTTGTTCTCTGGAGGTTCAATGTGTTATTTGGCAAAGTCCAGTGTAAGAGGGAGTACGAGGTGTGGTTCTGGGGTACTGATTGTGGAAAGTTGTTGGAATGTTGGGGGGTACAAGACAGATGATGCACTTTGGACCTGGTTAACAGATGAGATTTGACAACAGGATGCCTTGGCAAAAGCAAAGGGAACTTTGAAAATTAGACCTGGATTGCAAGAAGATTAAATCAAACGGGTTTACTGGAAAAAGAAAATCCCATTAAACTCTGCAAGCCTGAGATGTTGTTATATGCATAAATTTGTGCATGTAATTTTAATCTAATCATTGTAGTACACATTACTAGTCTCCCTGCAGTAGTATGGAAGTGTTTGTATCCCACAATAAAATGGAATTCTGGTCACTGAGTCAGTCTCCCCATCTCTCTCCATTGCTGACAGAAAGTTACCACCTTCCACTGAAATCTGACCCACCCATCCTGCACCACTTGTCTCTTGGCACCCAGCTCCTGTTGCCCTGACCTGTCTCACAGCCTCCAGGGGTTTGTGAGAGGCTCCTGGAGGTGTGTGTGCTACAGGCTGTGGCTGTCTGCCAGCTATGGCAGCGCTGGGTCACAGGGCATGAGGGCAGGGGCAAAGTGATGCCAATAGAGGGGATGCAGTGACTCAGATCTGCCCAGTACCCTGGGAGAGCTCGTTTCACCCGTGAGTTCAGGTCTGTGCCAAGCCCTCACCCTGCCCATTAATGTGCAGGGCTCCAGCAGCACTTCCTTCTAGCTGTGCCCTGCAGTGTGACAGAGGTGTACAAACACACGGGCATTGTCACCCTGGGTGCATTGCAGGGTCTGCAGCCTGGTTTGCCCCTGAGCTGTCTGTGCTGGCAGAGCTGGGTGAGGCCTCAGCCTGGGGACAGGCTGCTGTCCTCGCTGAAGAGCTGCCACTCCAGAGAGGTGCTTGAACACAGCACTGACCCCTGACTGCTGAAGGCATGAGTCAGTAAGGAGCCAAAAATAGCTGCGTTTGCAAAACTGGCCCTTCTGAAAGTTCACCTCCCCTCCGTGCTGGTTTCCTTCTCCCTGTACCCAGCTGCAGAGGAGTTTCTACTGATATGGTCCTGTTCTTGAGTAACCATATCAGATTTTTTAAAATTAGCTTTCTGGAACACTTGGAACTTTGTGGATTCTTGTCCCATGTGTAAATCACACACTCCCACAAATACGTGCCTAAGAGTACAGTTTCTACAATTATTTTCAGAGATAATTGGAAATGGCTTTCACTGACATCTGAAGTGTTCCTTGCAATGCCCAAAAATCTGATTGTATAGCACACCTGTGCTGCAAAGTGTTGCTGAAATACTATATAGGTGTTTTTTCTGGAACAAGGCTTCCTGCTATGTTCAGTGAGACTGAAGGAGCAAATTGTTGCTTTGGCTTTTATGGCAGTTCATGTAAGCCCTAAAAAGGACCAGAAAACTAAGGTTAATGAAGAAAGTGAAGGTTAAACTTCCTTGAAAGCATTTTCTGACCGAAATCCAGTCTCATTTTTTTTAATTCTTTGCAAGAATGGGCTTTAGCTGACCTCTTCCTCCCTATCTTAGAGTATATTAGGGATATGATGCTGTGTGTGTCTGCTCTGGTTTGTCTGGCTGCCTGTCAGTGCAGTGCTGCTCACATGGCTTGGGAGGCATTTCTACTTTGCAAATTATACAATAGGCCAGCACTGGGCAGAGCAGGCTGCTTATGACCTGATGGAAATGTTGACTACATGAAAGCTACAGCAGGGCTTAGACCAGTCCATTACCTTTCCTCGGCAATTTTTTTTTTCATTTCTCACATATAAAGTTTTCTGAGATGCACAAGAAACAGTAGATTTGGATAAAAGATAAACTTGTTCTCAATTTATCAGCAGTGTGTGTGAGACCCAGTCTCCAGTGTGGGCTCCCATGGGTTTGGGCATCCCCCTGCTCTGGCACAGATCCCCAGGGCTGCAGGGGGGTCTCTACTCTGGCACTTGGAGCACCTCCTGCCCCTCTGTCTTGGTTTGGAAAGCCAGGAGTCTGCCAAGGAAGGCAGGAGCCTCCCCTGAAATGGAGAATGTGAACCCTCCCCACCCCTCCCAATTGCTATAAATTTGAAATTATGGGGCTCTCAGGCAAAAATATGGGAGCAGGAAATAGTTCTTTAATAGGGAAGAAAATCAAAGGATGAAATGAACAATGCAGTGAACCAAACCAACAGTGCCAGAGTCAGAGCCCAGCCTGACACCCTGTGGGTCAGGGTGCTGGCAGCAGCCCCATTGGAATTGTGGCTCAGCCCTCCTGCAGTGCCAGGGGTGGCTCTGCTGGAGCAGGGATCCTGGAGAAGGGTGGAGGCTTCCTCTGCAGATCCAGGGCAAGGAGAGGCAGCTGCTGCTCCTCTGGGCAATCCAGTGCAGAAGCCGTGCTGGTGTTCCAGAATCTCCAGATTATATCCAGGTAGGAATGCTTGGCTCCTCCCTCTGGGCTCACATCTCCCAATGGGATGCTGTAGTTCTTATCAGCCATGCAGGGACATTCCATGGCTGTTATCAGCAGGTGTCCCCTCCCCAGGGAGGAGTGGGTGTGGTCACTCAGAGAGAGAGATAAGGCAAACTGCCCACTTGACAAAGGCAATCTGCCCTACAGATGGTGACTGAAAACATCTTGCATTGCAATATTCAACACCCTCCTGCAGAGACCTGGGGGCTGCAGGGCTGTTCCCCTCACGTGTTCCCACCTGAATGCCAGTGCTGCCATTGCACTGCAGTTTTTTCCCTTTTTCACTCTGTTATTCACCATTGCTGATGGGCTCAGCCCTGGCCACTGCAGGTCCCTCTTGGAGCTGCTGGCATTGGCTCCACTGGACATGGGGGAAACTTCTGGCAGCTTTTCACTGCAGCCACCCCTGCACTGTCCCCCATACCAAAACCTTGCCATGCAACCCCCAAACTACAGTTAAAAGAATTTTATTTAAAATTACTTGGCGATTTTATTGATGATAATAGGATTATGAAATTCATTTGAATTTGGGGGGAGAGGGGAACTTAAGGAATCAATTTAACTTTTCTGTTGAATGTAAATCTTGCCAAATCTCCATAACAAGTTTTCACTAGCTCTGTCACGTATTGGATAATCAAATCAGGAATGTTAAATTACATATTTTTGTAGAAATAATGTGTATGGAAATTGAATAGATTTTGGGCAGTTTTAAGGCGCTAGTAATAAAATATGTTGGTTTTTATTATCACTGCAATACCTGAAAATGTAGAAAAAAAAAAGTAGATGTGCCCTTAATTTGAGCTCAGTGATCTGTTGTGTTCACTGGGCTGGGTTTAGCTGGTACAGCACAGCATCCACCTGCCTCTCCTGCTCAGGACCTGCCTGTTTGGGTTCTGTACCCAAGCACTCTGAAGTGAGTGTGGAGGGAGGGAGCCCTTCCAGGAGGGAATCACAGTCACATCCATTGCAGTGGGCTTGCCCTCAATAATTCATGGTGGGGGGAGGCCCATGGACTGCAGCCCTCAAACCTGCCAGGTTGCAGAGCATGTTCCAGTTTGATGCTGGACCTGCTTTAAATGGCACTGGGGAAGTGGAGAGTGGGACAGAGAGGCTGATGCCAGATGAGTGGCATTCACTCAGAAAAAAAAGCTTAGTTTCATTCAGTGCTTTTGTGTTGATCTGCTCAGGGAGAAGGTGAAAATCAAATACTCTTTGTCCCATACATGCTCAGTGTCACACTAATGGGTGCTGCAGCTGCATTTCAGTCAGAGGTAACTGCGAGACATTTGCCCAGTGTCATTTGCTGCAAAGACAAACCTGGGGCTCCAAGGGCCTTTTGTGTGTTTTACTGAGCTCTCCCACACACCAGTGGAGCTCTGTCAGTGTGCTGGTCTCGAGAAAACTCTCACAAATTGTTTATAAACCCACTGACTTGAGAGCAGCATTTGTCCTTCACTGTTGTGTCCTCTAGAGCAAATGTTTCTGTAAAGGTGTTATGGTGCTCCTGTTCCATTTACACGGGAATTGCACTTCCTCTTTTTTGATATTTGTCTTGAATATTTCACATCTGAGAACGCAAATGCAGCGAGAAAACTCTAGCTGATGGATTCCTTGGGCAGCACTGCAAGGCTTTTGGCATGGAGATGTTTTCATTCCACAGCATTAATCTTGCAGAATACTCGGCTTTTGGAAGTTTATGTGGATCCTATACCACCAAAATGGACTTTGCTTCTCTGACATAACAAAAGTAATGTGAAAATCAAGAAAAAAAATGTTTCTAGACTTCTAAATGGATTTAAAAAAAAAAAATCTATTTTAGAATATGATCCAGAGGAGTTTCTCTGGTGCTCTGGGAGATAGCACCTTGTCTTTCAGTTATTCTGCTCTAAATTGGAGCACAAAACACTTCTTAAGGGCATTGCAGCTGGGATTATCTGACTGATGTGGGTATGTTATTGGAGAGGTTCACAACAATTTTTTTTAGTTTTTTAATGCTTATTCTACCTGTATCTCCACAGAAGTACAAAGGCTTAATGATCATGGACAGGGAAACACATTTTTCTTCTGCATCCCATCATTTTAGCAACCTGCAGTATAATTGCTCAGTTAAACACTGAGTCTGTGCAAACTAAATGCCACATTGCTACTTCCATGCCTGAATGTCTGTTTTAAAGGCACTGACCTTTTGGTATCCAACCTTTACAAAGTGGTGCTTTGTAGTACCACTTAGTTGCTACTTATTTCATCGCTTTCACTTCCTTCTCCTTCTTAGGTAGAATTTAAATATCCCCTTTTAGTTTTATTTCTGGAGAGAAAAGATTTGAATGTTATGGTTATAACTGCTAGGCTTAGTTCACTGCAGTAAGAGAAGGTTGTTTCAGTGGCACCAGGCAGCAGTGCTGAACTGGATTTAACACCAAATCAGTCCCCCCGTGCTGGGGCTGGGGGCAGAAACCTTTGTCACAGGAGATGTGCCTGACTGAGGGGCGCAGGGCAGTGATAAACCCCATTAAGCATATCTCTTGCCACTTTCTGTGCTCTCAGGGCCAGTGTGGGGTATCTGGTCTGTGGAGGTGGGGACAGCATCCTCATGGAGTGGGAGAGTGGAAGGGGGCGCTGGGGTGGCCTTTGCTGCATTCTGAGGGAGCAATTTCCAGTGTCCCCCTGCTCTTTGCTGCCATTCTCTGCCCAGCCAATCTCCAAGACCTCCATTCCTTTCCAAGATCAGTGAATGGGTGCAGGATCCACCAGGAGCACATACTGCAGCAGAACCAAGGTGAAAGGATTTGGATCTTAATTTCCATCCACTGAGGGCCTGAAGAGTGGCTGTGCTGCTCGGCTTGCTGCAGGTACCTGGGGGTTGTGGTGTCCTGCCCAGCGTGTGGTTCTGCTCCCCTGTGACCCTCAGCTGTGCTCCCATAGCGGCTGCTCATCTGCATGGTGACAGCAAGGCACTCCTTCTGTCCCCACGGCTGAATGTCCAGGCAGGGAAACCAGCCCAGGCTGCTCAAGGTGAGTGGGTGACTGCTTTAACGTCCCCTCGGGGTAAATGAGGCTTTGGAGACAGGACAGGCAGTACCTGTGAAGGATTCTGCTTTTGGAGGAAGATGTCAGTGCTGCTCAGAGGTTTCCAGGTCCTGAGAGCTCACACCATGGCTGCAGGATCCAGCTGAAAACAGGCGCTGTCACTGGGCCTGGCTGGCCATGCCATCACTGCTGGGCTGCTGTGTCTGCAGGACAAGGTGACCTCGGGGAACAAAAGGACACAGCGAGAGCAGCACCCCCCTTGCTGGCACAGACAGCAGTGCAGCTGTGGGGTGATCTGGGCTGCCTGCTGCGATGGGAGAGCAGAGGCTGGCCAGAGGCTGGTGTGCCCCTCCTGGCTGTGATGGGAGAGCAGAGGCTGGCCAGAGGCTGGCCTGTCCCTCCTGGCTGCGATGGGAGAGCAGAGGCTGGCCAGAGGCTGGCCTGTCCCTCCTGGCTGCGATGGGAGAGCAGAGGCTGGCCAGAGGCTGGCCTGCCCCTCCTGGCTGTGATGGGAGAGCAGAGGCTGGCCTGCCCCTCCTGGTTGTGATGGGAGAGCAGAGGCTGGCCTGCCCCTCCTGGTTGTGATGGGAGAGCAGAGGCTGGCCTGCCCCTCCTGGATGGGAGAGCAGAGGCTGGCCAGAGGCTGGCCTGCCCCTCCTGGATGGGAGAGCAGAGGCTGGCCAGAGGCTGGCCTGCCCCTCCTGGATGGGAGAGCAGAGGCTGGCCAGAGGCTGGCCTGTCCCTCCTGGCTGTGATGGGAGAGCAGAGGCTGCCAGAGGCTGGCCTGCCCCTCCTGGCTGCCCGGTACCGGGGATGTCTGTGACCCTGCTGCCAGGGGTCTGTGCCCCTCACCTGCCCCTGACAGACAGACAGACAGACAGAGAGGCCACCGGGCCGCTGCCAGGGCAGGTCCCTCCTCCCCGGTGGGTGCCCGAGGGGCCGGGATCATCTCCTGTACCCGAGGGGCCGGGATCATCTCCTGCTGTACCCGAGGGACCGGGATCGTCTCCGGCTGCACCACGCGCGTTCTGCCGGACCCTGGGGCCGGGGAAGCGACAGCAGATGGCACTCGTGACATGTCACAGGCGGGATTTCTGCAGGGAAATGTGGTTCCGGCGGTGCACTCGGGCTGGCCCTGCTGACAGCCGCTGCTCTGCGGCGGCAGGGGCGGGAGCTGGGGCTGCGGGATCCGGGAGGGGCTGCGGGGCTGCGGAGAGCGGCCGGGGGCCCGCACATCGGGGCACGCCGCTGCCTCCGAGAGCTCCCAGAGCGCTCCCCCTGCCCGCTTGGGATTTATTTACTCAGCAAGAAAATCCGCCCGTGCCAAATGTGAAAAACGCCAGTCACTCGTTTCTAAAATTTTAAAAGTTTAATAGTAACAAAATGGTTATAAAAATAGTAATACAATTAGAGTAATAAATAATTTGGACAATTTGAATTAGGACAATATGAGACAAATACAAAGAGTTACGGACGTCCGGGTACCTTTTTCTGGGCAGCACGAGCCCGAAAAAGGACACCTGTTAACAAAGAATTAACCCTTAAAAGCAATGGCCTGTTGCATATTCATACACCTCATCCATGATGCATAAATTCCATTCAAACACAGGATTCTGTCTGGTCATCATCAACTTCCTCCGAATCCTAATAGCGCCTTGGAGGCAGGAAGAAGTTCGTTTCTTCTGCTAAGAGGGCCATAAATTCTCTTTCTCTGAAAGATTCAGGTGTCCTGTGGCTGCTATCTCGCTGCGAGTCCTTTCTTTAAAAACGTATCCTACATAGCATCGTTTCTATTTTAACAGTTTTTATAACCTAAACCTATATTTAACACAGTACTTAAGAGAATTAATACCACATTACTTTCTAACACAACAAATATAATATTCATTTTAATATTTGTGAAAAGCCAATCATAAAATACATGCATTTTTCACAGAAGTGTCCCTGGAGAGAGGAGTGATATTTTATTGTGAGGCCAGCCCAGCTCCTTCACAAGGCGCTGGCTGAGTCCCCAGCCTGCATCCCCCATGCCTGCCCAGAGCTGCTCCCACCCCGCATGTGACAGGGCCAGGCTCCAGCAGAAATTCAGGGCTCATTCAGCGTAACACCAACACTCCAAACCTCCCCCAAATCAAGTGCTAAAACCCCATTTGAATTTCTTTGGACTCGAGATGTGTTTTCCCCATCTGTGCAGGCACAGCCAGTGGAAGAGCTGTGGGGAAAGGCAGGCCCTGTGACAGGGCAGGAGTGGGGAGCTGCAGCAGCGGGGAGATCGGCTTTTACACACCTGGGGGCACCTGGGGTCTCACAGAGGATGCCAAAAGGGTTGGTCAGTGTAACCTGAGCTATTTTGCATCACCCATGAAAAATCCGGGTGATTTAGAGAGGACTGTGGAGTCAGCATCCCTGAAGGGTTCTGGGTGGACAAAGCCATGTCTGACCTGATTGAAAGCCTTGGTGTCAGCAGCAGGGTTTGTATGGCCTGTTAAAGCAACAGTGACCCCCTGTCATATCCTAAGGAAATGAGGAGAGAACTGGTAGATCTTCATGGACTGAAACTACAGATATAGGCTGTCTTATATTCTGGTTTTGATCCATATCTTCTTTTTGGGGCTCCTTTTGTGTAATAAATAATCTCTAGATTTTTTTACGAAACATGAACTATATCAAGATTAAGAGTATATGGCCAAAATTTATATTTTATTGTGAGAATTTCTGTTCTATTATTCCTGGAACAGACATCAGGGAGAACACCAGTATTAAATGTGTATTGATGACCAAATAAGTTATTTACAAATATTTAAGGCTTGTGGAAGACGTGTAACAACTATGTAACAACTCAGAATTTAAGACACTTACATACAATTTTTCAGGTGCTGCACTCCCATATTCCCTACTCCACAATGACAATGGGGTGTGTGCTCTGTGTAACTCAGCTCTGCTGAAATACATGTGGGGCTCCTGAGAACCTTCTACAACTAATACCTCAGAAAGACTATTGCTAATCCTCTGGAAATAGGCTTTACCTAAAATTACAGGACAATTAGAAGACTAGAATCCTGTGTGTAAGCAGACATAGCTGTCTTGCACTTTGTAGATTAGTGCAATCTTTATAAGCCAACTGTTAATACCCCAATTGAAATATTTACTGTTTTGCTCACGTACTTCAGAGAATTTGTGACTTTCATGGGCCCAGTGTTCTTCCTCCAGGGCTTGTGGAAGACACAGCTGTGCAGCTCTGCTGCTGCACCCCTGATTTACTGAAATTAAACCCCTGAAATGCCGTGTGACTTGTGCAAAAATCCCGTGGCACAGCAGGGGCAGAGACACAGGGACACTCTCCTGGCACCTGGCCCAGTGCCCAGAGGGCAGGTGAAGGGATGGACAGGAGGACAGTCAGTTTTTAATGACACAGGGACACTCTCCTGGCCCCATGGCACCCGGCCCAGTGCACAGAGGGCAGGTTAAGGGATGGACAGGAGGACAGTCAGTCCTTTAATGACACAGGGACACTCTCCTGGCCCCATGGCACCTGGCCCAGTGCCCAGGGGCAGGTGAAGGATGGAGGACAGTCAGTTTTTAATGAGGGTATCACCACTGCCCAAACCAGTCCCTTCCCACCTTGCTGGACACCCAAAAAAGGGTGCAGCACTCCAGCCCCTTGTGAGCCTTTGCTGGAGCACTGGGCCTGGCAGTGGCCCTGTGTGCCCAGAAGGGTCCCTGCAAACAGGGGACTCTCCTGCTGTGTCCTTTCAGCCTGGAGTTCCAGTGGGGCTGAGGATGAGCCCGACTAGCACTGTCTGACCTCCAATGCACATCCCCAGGGGGTGTTTCTGTGGCACCCTCAGTGTCCAGGGAAGCTGGCAGGGTGCTGGTGTGGCAGGATGAGCCAGGGGGATGGCAGTGAGTGACATTTGATTACCAGAAGGGTCTGGAGTGTACTTGAGGGAGAGCAGCTCCACTCTGACCTGATGAAGGGCAGTGTCCAGGGCTCCCTGCCCGTGAGTACAAAGGGTGGCTGGCTCTGTGACAGCAGTTCCATGGATGGCTGTAGGATGCATCTATTCTGTCTGCACAAAACACCCTTGTCATCCACTGAGCTGTATTCATGTCCCTGGATTTCTGTGCTCACTGTCATGCATGCTTTCATTTGTGAATGGAACAGCCAAGCTCTAAAGGACAAGGATCTCTGGTTATAGGGTGGTTATAGGGTGGTTATAGGGTCTTGCCTGCTTGTAGCCCATGGCTGACACATCCCTCTCCCCCTCCAGAGCCCCCAGTGGCTGAGCACAGCTGCAGGGCTGAAGGCCAGGTCACCTCAGGGGGCTGCACACCCCCTGAGCAGATCCTGGACAGCACTGGGGCTGTCCCATGGCTGGGGAACTGAGCAGATCCTGGGAAGCGCTGGGGCTGTCCCATCCATGGGGAACTGAGCAGATCCTGGGCAGCACTGGGGCTGTCCCATAGGGAACTGAGCAGATCCTGGGCAGCACTGGGGCTGTCCCATCCATGGGGAACTGAGCAGATCCTGGGCAGCACTGGGGCTGTCCCATCCATGGGGAACTGAGCAGATCCTGGGCAGCACTGGGGCTGTCCCATCCATGGGGAACTGAGCAGATCCTGGGCAGCACTGGGGCTGTCCCATGGCTGGGGAACTGAGCAGATCCTGGGCAGCACTGGGGCTGTCCCATCCATGGGGAACTGCTCCTCATGGCCCCTCCTGTGTCTGGGGATTTCTGCTCCCCCTGAGACCTGCCTGACCCACACCTCCTGAGGGCTGCACTGGGGGAATGCAGCCCTGGACACCAGGAAATGTCCCTGTCTCTGGCATGGTACCACATGGGGATTCTTTCAAACTGATACTTGTTTCTCCTTCCAAACACTGAGGGATAATCAAGGGGAATCAAAATATTCATCCTGCCCTCTTTGCCTGTTTTTTTATTCTCCAAAAGAACCATTCAGGAATCAAAGGAAATCCTTGCCTGGAAGAATTTCTTTCCTGTGCATTTGAAAGGTTTGTCTGTAAGGATTCAATTTTGTCAGCAGCTTCAATGACATCTTAAAACTAATTTCCTTGGTATGAAATGAGCATTTTAAAATCACAGCTTACAGGTTAAAAATGGTTCTGTGCATTGTTCTTTTGGTATCCTTCCCACAGATGGAGGAGGACAGTAATAAATTTGTAGATTGAGGCACTCATGGACTACAGTAACGGACACAACATAGAGCAGCAGAGGTGCTGTCCCCCACCTGCTGCCACTAAAGATAAAGAATGGAATCATTTACTGTTATTACAACTTGAGCCACATGAAGCTAGGGGAGAATGAGCCTGCTCACTCTGTTCTCAACCCATGGTGCCCTGTGCTAAGGATGTAAAGATGGCAGTGGGTTCAGAGGCAGCCCCTGAGCAGCTGGGGGGCTGTCTCGGTTTAAAAAGCCAGGTGCCTGCTAAGGAAGGCAGGAGCCTCCCTGAAATGGAGAATGTGAACCCTCCCCACCCCTCCCAATTGCTATAAATTTTAAATTACGGGGCTCTCAGGCAAAAATATGGGAGCAGGAAATAACAGTTCTTTAATAGGGAAAGAAAAAAAAAAGATAAACAATGCAGTGAACCAAACCAACAGTGCCAGAGTCAGAACCCAGCCTGACACCCTGTGGGTCAGGGTGCTGGCAGCAGTCCCATTGGAATTGTGGCTCAGTCCTCCTGCCTCCTGGTGAGGCCACACCTTGAATATTGCATCCAGTTCTGGGCCCCTCAGTTTAGGAGGGACGTTGAGATGCTTGAGCGTGTCCAAAGAAGAGCAACGAGGCTGGTGAGGGGCTTGGAACACAAGCCATATGAAGAACGACTGAGGGAGCTGGGGTTGTTCAGCCTGGAGAAAAGGAGACTCAGAGGTGACCTTATCACTCTCTTCAGCGTCCTGAAGGGTCACTGTGGTGAGCTGGGGCTCGGTCTCTTTCTCCAGGCAACAACAGACAGAACAAGAGGACACAGTCTCAAGCTGCACCAAGGGAGATACAGGCTGGAATTAAGGAGGAAATTTTTCACAGAAAGAGTGGTCAAATACTGGAATCATCTACCCAGGGAGGTGGTGGAGTCACCATCCCTTGATGTGTTTAAAAAAAGACTGGATGTGGCACTTGGTGCCATGATCTAGCTGAGGTGTTAGAGCATGGGTTGGACTTGATGATCTTGAAGGTCTCTTCCAACCTAGAAATTCTCTGTGATTTCTGTGCAGTGTCAGGTGTGTTCAGTTGGAGCAAGGAGGATCTGTAGAGAAGGATGTATTCTTCCTCTGCAGATCCAGGGGAAGGAGGGGCAGCTGCTGTTCCTCTGGGCAATCCAGTGCAGAAGCCATGCTGGTGTTCCAGGATCTCCAGATTATATCCAGGTAGGAATGCTTGGCTCCTCCCTCTGGGCTCACATCTCCCAATGGGATGCTGTAGTTCTTATCAGCCATGCAGGGACATTCCATGGCTGTTATCAGCAGGTGTCCCCTCCCCAGGGAGGAGTGGTTGTGGTCACTCAGAGAGAGAGATAAGGCAAACTGCCCACTTGACAAAGGCAATCTGCCCTACAGATGGTGACTGAAAACATCTTGCATTGCAATCTTCAACAGGGGCCAAGCCGCCAGCACCTGGAGCAGTGCCCCCCTGCCCAAGAGATTCTGCAGGACAGAGCTGTGGCACTGGCAGGGTGAGGCAGAGTGTCCCTGTGCCCTGGCATGCAGAGCTGGGTGTGGCTGGAAGGACACACTGACAGCAGGGCCTGGAGCTTCCTGTCTCTATGATCCGTGCCAGGAATGGTGGCAATGTCAGAAATAGTTTCAGTAGGAAATTTCAATGTACATAAAATCAGGACTATTTTGAGAGTAGAAATAGGAACCTCTCTGCATTCATAATTTTTCTCCCATGAGTGCCTCTCTGCTTATTTCCTATTTGCATGGGATTATTGTTAGTAGCCTTAGTGCTCAGAATGTACAAATAACATCTCCACTGGGGAAAGGGAACTGTCTTTCCTGACACATAAATATCTACTTTGTTTACTTTTGAACTAAGGAGAATTACTTTAGGAGCTCTTACACAGTCTTTAACATCTACTGGGAAACTCTGGTTTGACTTGCAGTACAATTGTCTCACTGGCCCCTCAGTCCAGCGCATGGGTTTAGGGAGGGTTACACCACACACTCCACACAGAGCTGTGTTTGTCTTCTAGAAGTGCATTTACATATTTTGTGGGCTCCAGCTGAGAAGCATCACTCAGCCTTGCTCAGGGAGGATTTAGACTCCAGCACCATGGAAATGGCTACAGGCAATGAGCAAGTTTCAATAAACCAGTTTTCTGCTGTTGTCTGTTGATTTAAACTGCAGTATTAAATGAAGAAATCACCTAGTAAATTCATTTACTAGTTCATTCAGAATAAAATAAAGAAATATGTCTGTGATTAATTTGCCTGGAAAGATAATCAGAGACTCTTCAACTGGAGCAGGCAGCCTGGGCAGTGTCCTTAAAGTTAATGGTCTATCAAGTGAGGCAATGAGAGCCTGTGCAACCTCAGTGGCTGTCAGCATCTCCCTGCTGGTGTTGTGCAGCAAGAGGCACCAAAGGAATGTTGATGTCCTCTGAAAACACTTTGTAGCCTTCCCCAGCTTCCTACAGGCTTCACCTGTTGCCTACCATCTCTCTGCAGATCATGAGGCTTTTGCAGGATGAATGAACAATTCAATTTCCTCAAAATTATTTGGAAGAGCTGGTCTGTGTGGTGTGAACATGTGAAACTGGCTGTCTGGCTGCTCCCTTAGTGCCCTTGGAGGATGCTGGAGGGTCGAGAGAAAGGAGCTGAGCCAGGGTTGGGGACACTGCACTCTGTCCCAGGTGGGAAAGGAGCCAGGGCTGGGGACACTGCACTCTGTCCCAGGTGGGAAAGGAGCTGAGCTATTGCTGGGGACACTGCACTCTGTCCCAGGTGGGAAAGGAGCTGAGCTATTGCTGGGGACACTGCACTCTGTCCCAGGTGGGAAAGGAGCTGAGCTATTGCTGGGGACACTGCACTCTGTCCCAGGTGGAAAAGCCTGTGCTCTGCTCTGCCTGTCTGCCCTATGCCAAGGAGTAAAACATCCTCTGGCATTAGATGAGCCTTGGTTCTGAATTTAGAGGAGGTATTTCAGTTCAGTTCTTACTCCAGAGCTGAGGGATGAAAGCATGATATTCTAAAATGCGGAATATCCTACAGATATAGCACCAAGCCAACAGAGTGTAAAGTTAAATAAAATACTATATAAAATACTATATAAAATACTATACACCCCAGAAACAGCAGGTGGGTAACCCCTAGGCTGGGTGCAGCCCACCAAGCAGCCTGGCCTGGCCCTGCACTGGGATCCCAGGGGCTGGGGATGGCCAGCACACCAGAACCTGGGCTCTGGGGACCAGGCCAGCTGGCTCTGTGAGGGATCCCCAGCCCCCGTGGGTTCCCATTTCCTACCCTCTCCACTGATTACTGCTGAAACTGCTGACTCTGTCTCCCACTACCTGATTCTTTTGCTCCCTCTCACATGCTTTTGCTTTTGTCTCAGCTGAAGCTCATCAGCTTGCATGAAAAATTATGAACAGACTCCTGAGCTCCGGTGTCTGAAGAGACTTGAGACTCTCAGTAAAGATCAAAGATGTACAAGTGCTTTTGCCTCAGGAAAATCCAATGGACATTGCCTAAAATCCTGTAAAACCTCTGAGGTGGAAAATGCAACCTCTGCAGCCTCTTTTCCCTCTGCCACACAGGTCAGAATGGACACACCAGGTCTGGTTTTGCCAGTTCCTCTTGGGTAGACTTGGCAGCCCAGACTGGGTCTCTTCAATTCACATTCCTGCACTGCAATAATCCAGTCTGCCTTTTAAATCTCCATTTGAAAAAGTTGCATTTTGAAACCCCCCCATTTGTTTGTTCTCTGTAATGCACCTTTTCCCATAAGAGTTAAAAGGTTTTTAATTATCTTCTTCAATGTCCGCTGTTCAATTGTTTTTCTCAAGGCCACCCACTGTTTTGCACATGGACAGAGGAAAGTGCAGCTTGTTCTCTGGAGCTACACTCTGCTCCTGCCTTTCTGGGAAAACTCAGGCAAGCTGCATGTTTTGGACAACAACAGCAGATTTCCAGGAATATTCCAGTGAGCACACTCTCCCAGCAAAGCCAAGCCTGCGTGCTGGGGCTGGGGTCAGCAGGAGCGCTGGAGGGATGGGGTTCAGCCTTCAAAGCCCCTTCAGCGCCCCTGTGCATGCATGGCAAGGCCCCCTGGGTTTGGGGTGGCCACAGGGACCTGCTGTGGGGTCACGGTGCCCTGGGCAGCACCTGCTGGGGGTAGGCAGTGAGATACCTGCTGAGGGTGGGCAGCACCTGCTGAGGGTGGGCAGCACCTGCTGGGGGTGGGCAGTGAGGTACCTGCTGAGGGTGGCAGCACCTGCTGAGGGTGGCAATGAGATACCTGCTGAGAGTGGCAGTGAGATACCTGCTGGGGGTGGCAGTGAGATACCTGCTGGGGGTGGGCAGCACCTGCTGGGGGTGGGCAGCACCTGCTGAGGGTGGCAGTGAGATACCTGCTGAGGGTGGCAGCACCTGCTGGGGGTGGCAGCACCTGCTGGGGGTGGCAGCACCTGCTGGGGGTGGCAGTGAGATACCTACTGCCCCTCAGATGGCACCAGGCTGAAGTGGTGCAGGAAGTCCCCTGCTGAGGGAGCTCTGTGGATGTTTTCAGCAGAAGTGGTGGTGCAGTTGTGGTGTGCTATGGGAAGGGTTGAACACAGTGCCTGGCTCTGGCTGGGGCTGGAGGAGCCCTTGGGAATGGGGCTGGCTGTGGGGGCAGTGGGAGCTGGGCTCTGCTGCCTCTGCCCCTGCAGCTCCTGGGGCAGGAGAGACTGACACAGCCCTGCTCTGGGAATCCTGCTCCGGGAATCCTGCTCCGGGAATCCTGCTCCAGGAATCCTGCTCCGGGAATCCTGCCCAGGACCTGCCCTGGGAACAGCAGCTCTGCTCTGGCTCCAGCTGCAGTGGAACAGGAACAGCAGCTCTGCTCTGGCTCCAGCTGCCCTGGGAACAGGAACAGCAGCTCTGCTCTGGCTCCAGCTGCCCTGGGAACAGGAACAGCAGCTCTGCTCTGGCTCCAGCTGCCCTGGGAACAGGAACAGCAGCTCTGCTCTGGCTCCAGCTGTGGTGGAACAGGAACAGCAGCTCTGCTCTGGCTCCAGCTGCAGTGGAACAGGATCAGCAGCTCTGCTCTGGCTCCAGCTGCAGTGCTGGCCTTGGGCTGGGGCTGCCCATGGCCTATGCTCTTACACACTGCCCCAGCCCATCACACCTCCCACCTGGTTATTCCCTTCCCTCATTAACCAACCAGAATCTCTCATTTCCAGCTGGAATATTATTATTTTGAGGCCAAATATCAAATCCATCTGCCTTCACAGGTGTATCTCTAGGCCAGCTGCCCCCTGGGTCTTCCCTTGTTGGGTATTCCCTGCTGTCACTGCTCCTGGGCTCTCCCCACCCCATCAAGAGAGCAATGATGACCCCCCCACAACTGGATTTAATCTCCCCAGAAGAATCTCTTCAAGTTCTTGTCATGTAAAGCACAATATTAAAACATTTCAGAATTGCACAGTGGTTCAGTCTAATGGCAACCTTTTTCCTTAAAGGTAGATGTTGCCATTAATCAGAGGCTCTCCTGCTTTGCTTCAATACACCAAGCACATTGGAAGAACAAAAGGACTGCCACTGGAATAGCCCAGCTTTTCAATTTCAAACCATCTGCATCTTACAGAAAAAAAATGAAATCTTCAGCACACACAAATACTGTGCAGAACTAAATGATACAGGCTATTTCACTTTCCTTCATGGTTCTCTAACTTATTGGCTTTTAAGTAATGGGTAGTCCAACATCAAAAGCTCCACTCAAATAAGACAAACAAACACTTAAAGCACACATTACATATGACATTCCCAGCCATCTGTAAAGGTTGATCTCTAAAGAATAGAGAGGGAGGTTGTTAAATTCTTTGTCTAAACCAGAGCACAAAGCATCAGTGGGGGAGATGTTCAAGCACTGCTCAGGTGTCTATGGGGGAGTATCTTTATTTGATGACCAAAGCCAGGAGAGACTGTGCTGAAGGCTCTTACAACCCACTGTAACCTTTCAGCCCTTTCCTGCTTTTTTCCCCCATTACTATTCAGCCACCCTGAAGACTGGCAGGCAGTCTCTTCCACATCACAATTTCTGGTACTTCATCTCCTGTAGCTCTGCCTCCTCCTTGCTCTCCCCTTACAGGAGAGCCCTTCAAACAGGTCTTTTGGAGGATCCTTTTCATCTCCTTGTCACCTTTTGGGGTGCAATGTGCCAAGTCCAGCCTTTTCCCCTCAGCCCTGTGAAATCTCTTCTTCAATCCCTGTCCTGGATCCCGTGTTCCTGTCACATGAAGCATAAGCTGCTTGTCACATGCAGAGGGCTGCTGGCCCCCAGTCCCCACTGTGTCACTGGCGAGGCAGTGACCTCTGAATTCCCATCTCAGGTGGCTCCTGAGGGCAGCCAGCAGCACCACTGCCAACTTTCCACACAAACTTGTAATTCTCTTCAGCTCAGGGCGTGTGTTCAGCAGGACTCTGAGTGCACCTTCATTACCTGGCTCTGCATCTGCCCCCGTGCCCATTTCTGCCCCACAGCATTACAGAATCACAGAACAGTTTGTGTTGTAACTGGAGTCCCCTTCCTCCCCGGCACGGCACAGCTCCCAGAGCACATCCATCCCTGGCAGAGCCGATGTTTCTGCCTCCCTGGGTGTCCCACAGGTGCTCATTGCTATCCACACTTGGCATCAGCTCTCCAGCTGCTATCAAAGCAGGAATGAGTCAGCCAAGCGCTTTCGAGGAACTCCCCTTCTTTATTCTTACTTAACACAGCTGAGTTGTGGCTTTGGTTATGTTTTAGTGTCTGAATTTGCAGTGAAACTCTGTTAAGCTGTCTGAACTGAAAGGGATTTGAATTCAGAGTATGCTTTGGAATGTATTCCTTTACTTTATCTTTGCCCTCAGCACCTGGTTGAATGGCAGCTTTTCTTGACTCCTCTGATGCCTTGAAACTTGAGTAGGTACTGTGGAGAGCTTTTCCTGGAACTATTGTCCTACACAATAAGTATTGCAAGCATTAATTACACAGCACTTCCCACAAAGTTCTGGTTTACAGCATGCTGTCTTTTCTCAAGATACAAATTATTTTTTTTTAAATAGAACTTGTATTGATGTGGTGTAGTTTATCCTACACATACCACTTATTCCCATGCCTCTGAGTCAGGATGTGTCCCAGCCAAGCCATAAGAATTTTTCTATCCTGTTTCTTCTACCCAAGCACCAACCCTCCTGTAGCTCTGCAGAGTTTCAGGTGTCTGCAGCCTGGTGTCCCTGCTCTTGGCAGAGGGGCACAAATGTTCCCATGCTCCTGCTGTTAGGAAAATTGACCCACTGTGCCAGAGGTTTATGTCCAAAAAGGAGACAGAGGAATCCTGTAACTTTATTTGAATAAAGAGAGAGGCCATGGGGCATTTCCCATGGGCTCTCTCAAATTGCTGGAGGATGCAGCCTCCTTTTTATCCCAATTTCCCGGCTACGTTTCCCTCTTTCTCTCCCCATTGGCTGAGGTACTTGGGAGGTACAGACTTCCCAAAATGCCTAATACAGACCCCTTCTTTCTTTGTGTCTCTGTTCTTTTTGTCTATGTCAGGAATTTAGCACGGCCTTGGGTGAGCAACAGTCCATGTCAGTTAGTGGGGTTCCTCTGGAATTGATGGTTTCTTCCATGGCTTCTCTCATCTATCAGTATCTGGCTTTATATGCAAGCAGGCCCACGGTTTGTTTGTAGAGACACATCCCACTCATTCCTCTCAGTGCCTGCCTGCACTGCCTCCCTGCCTGTCAGGCATCTGTCCTGTTCCCTGACCCCATCCTTGGCTCTGCTGCTGTTCTCCAGAGTTAAACATTTGTTTCTGGCCACTTCCCATCCTTTTACCTTCTGATGTTCCAGTTCCCATGGCTAAATTCCCACCCACTCGATTTTTTCTACCCCTCTGTAAAAGTAGCCAGTATCTTCCTCTCTTTCCCTTTCTTTTCTTACTATTAATCTCATTTTTATGTGCAATCTTCAAGCCCTGGAGATAAGTCCTGAAGGATGCAGCTTTTCCAGAATGTACCCATTATCCTCCTAAACGTGCCCTGCAGTAACTGAGCCCTTTGTGTCCCTCCCTTATTTTGTGGCATCTTCACAGGAATGGGATCCTTAGCACGGACCTGATGGTTCAAGTCTTCCCAGTGCATCAACCCCCTCTGCCCTGTGCCAGGAGGCAGCTGCCACTGTCAGTCCCTGTGAGTTTTACTCTTTAAAGTTACTCCTCACCTCTTTGGTTATGGCTTTAACTGGTCATGATTGCTGTGATTTGTGGAAGCCCCATAAAAGGTTGTGGAAATGGCCACAAGTGCCTGAGCAGCCCCATCCCTCAGGACAGTGTCCAGATAATCCCTGTTTATCTCGGGCTCAAAGGGCTCCCAGCAGAGCTCCCCATGGATTCATTCAAGGGCAGGTGCAGTGTCTGGTACTGATGGTGACAGAAAGGTGACAAAACCAGCACTGGTTTAAAACCCTGAAGTGTCTCTGCAGCATTGCTGTGGCTGCCAAGGCTTTCTCACTCTTGGGGTCTGCTGGGTTTGCTCTGATGACACTGCACCCGAGTGCTGCCCTCAGCATTCCTCACTGCCAGCCCCTTCCTTGCTCCTGCCTTCAGGAGAAATGGGTTTTTAGCGTCACTAAATAACTTTCACTAAATAACTTTCACTAAATAATTTTCACTAAATAACTATCTGTGAGACTCAGAGCAGCGTTCACAGCCCTATGAAGTCTCACAGCACTGAGGGGAGGGAACCTGGTTTAAAATAAACAGAAACACAGACTGGGCCGGTACTGCTGCAACTGGAACACACCTGGTGAAGCCGAGACAGCAAAGGTCAGCGTGCAGCAGGGATGAGCTGCCATCCATGCCACACTGCCTGCTACAATGCTGCATCTGCTTTGGGTCCTGCTGGGCCTTACAGAGCATACAGGAGTCAGGAGGAGGAGGAGGAAGAGGAGGAGGAGGTGATGGAAGGAGTCTCTCTCTTGCTCACATCAGAGATGTGTTTCCATCCTGAGCAATTCTTTAACGTCTCCATACAGAGGCTGCTGGACAAACAAGGCAGCTCAGAAAGCTCTTTGCTGCTTTTCTTGGCTGCTGCTAAGGACATCAGCTGAGTGGTCGGTCTAACTGAGGGAAAAGGTGGTGTTGGGGTGGTTGTGGCTGCAGAGCTGTGCAGGGCAGCCCAGAGAGAGATAGAACACTGAGCTCATTTTCTGAAGACTGGCACAAGCTTTGCAGCAGCTTGTGGCAAATAAGTAACTCATTGCATCACATTTATCTCTGCAATTCTGAGGATTCTTTAATTTTGCAGGTGTGAAGAGGCATTTCCAAGCCCAGATGACACTCCTAGTGATGAAGCAACAATTGTTCCTGGCATGCTGCTTGAGGTTTGGAAGCAAACTTTGTCCTGAGCTGCTGTGGCACCAGCTCCAGTCAGCACCTTGACAGCCTGTGCAGTGCACAACAGGAGATGGAGCCCCTGCAGCCTGTCAGGGTGCTTGGGAGCTCTGCCTGGCTGAGCTGGCACTGAGCTGCAGCTGCTGGGTACAGGGCCTGCTGCTGCCTCTCCACGGGGTACTGGGGCTTCTGTGTGAGCCCTCTCAGGTGCCCTGTCACTCTGGTCACTCTGGTCACTCTGGTCACTTTGGTCACTTTTTGGTCACTTTGGTCACTTTGGTCACTCTGGTCACTCTGGTCACTCTGGTCACTTTGGTCACTCTGGTCACTTTTTGGTCACTTTGGTCACTTTTTGGTCACTTTGGTCTCTTTTTGGTCACTTTGGCACTGAGCTGCAGCTGCTGGGTACAGGGCCTGCTGCTGCCTCTCCACAGAGTACTGGGGTTTCTGTGTGAGCCAGCTTGGGTGCCCTGTCACTCTGGTCACTTTGGTCACTTTGGTCACTTTTTGGTCACTTTTTGGTCACCTTGGTGACTTTGGTCCCTTTTACACCAGCCCAGGACTCTGCCTGCACTCCAGCATGGAACCAGCAGGAAACTCTGCCCACATCAGCCCTGCACTGCTCAGACCCTGCTTGAGAGGGAGACCCTCGTGCAGGAGCCCCTGATGGGGGCAGAGAGGCCCCAGAGCCCCACACGGGGTGGGAGCCACAGGGACCCTGGCACTGTGGGGACAGCTTGAGCCTCCAAAAGCACTGTGTCAGGCTGGCCTGGGAGGTGTTGGAGGGAGGGGAGCTGATGTACAACCCCTTTCCTCCCCCTTGCAGGCTTTGCAGACAGTGGTGAGGACCCTGCTGTACCTCTGGCAGTGCCATAAGCCAGCACGTCCAGCTCCTCTTGCTGGCTCAGGCCTTTCCTCACAGGCTTGTCTACGTTTTGGGTTTCCCTCGGGGACCTCAGGGCACAGGGCTCAGGGTGAGACCCTTTGGTGCCACCCCAGAATGTGACCAGCAGGAGCCCTGCACAAGCAGCCAAGCAAAGCAGTGCATCCTGATGTGAAACCAGAGGTGCTGGGATAAAGGGAGAGGGAGGACACGGACATTGTAGCCATTGTATTTTGGCTCTGTGTGTGTGTGTGTGTGTGTGTGTGTGTGTGTGTGTGGACTTGTAAAACTCCAGCCCTTGGACTCAAAATATGACAAGTGCTGAGTGTTTTATATCACAGAGTCCTGAGCTGCTGACAACAGCTGTCATGTAGCGTAATTAAAGGAAATATGTTGCCTGGAGTATTAATTAACAGACAAGTAATCAGCAGCATACCTGCACACCTGAGCTCCTCAGTCCCATTGCAGAAGTGCAGGGGCTGGCCACTTATCTTCCAGCAGCTGTGCACATCAGGGCACTACAGTGCTCCCTCATTTCCTGAGTTTCATTAAAGGAAGTTTAGTGAAAAAATCTCATTTGAAGAGATGCCAGCTATCTAAAACATACCCTTCTTTCACTGAGTGCATGCAAATTAATTATAAAACATCCATGTAGAGAGGGGATTCAGGAAAAAAAAAAAAAGAATTATCACACTATTTAAGATCTATACCCTGAGTTTTGTCTTTTGTTTTCCCACCTCCATGTGCAGAAGGGAGCTGCCTGCCCCGGGTCCAGCACCTCCCACAGCTCTGGCCCACATGGGCTGTGGCTGCCCAAATGTACAGCCTGAAAAGCCAGGGAGGGTGAAACTGCAGGGTTTGGGCAGTCAGCATGTGGGGAGTATCACACTCAAATCCTCAAATCCACACATCCACACCTGCAGCTAGGCTCCAGTGCCTCGGGTGCTGCAGTGAGCTGCAAGGGAGTGGACCAGCAGCACGTCCCTGGGTGGGATGGCTGCAGCCCTGCATCGGAGCCTGAGCCCGATGGCAGGAGGCTGTGTCACTCACAGAATCACAGAATCACAGAATCACAGAATCAGTGGGGTCTGCAGGGATGTGGGCTGGGAAGGCCCAGGAGCAGAGGCTGGAGTGACTCTGTTACAATCTGCTCTAATCACAGAGGAGCAAACAAAACTAACTCTCTGTGAATAAAATGGAACAAGCCCAGAAAGGTTGAAAGCATTCCCCAAAATGAGATAAAAAGCAAATGAGGTTAGATGTTGATACCAAAACCCGATATATTTTATTTAATAGTAAGAGAGGCAAAGAGAAAGAAAGAGAAGGAAAAAGAAAGAAATAGAAAAAGAGGTGTGTGTGGTGGGACAGAGAGAGTGACAGAGACAGATTAAGTAGAGCCATGTCAGCCCTTTGTGGGCCCCAACGATGTCTCATTGCTTCCCTCCATCTTCCTGGTGCTGGGGGTCTGCTGCTGGGAGAACAGAATCCAGTGGATCCAGTGGATCCATCAATCCAGATTGATGTACCTTTGGGCAGGTGGGAGGCCCAGGTGCCTCCCCGAGGCGGGGAGGTGTGACAAGGTGTGACACTGTCCCCTCTGGCATCGTGTTTCATCACGTGCAGTGCTCTGGGACTCTTTGGGGGCCTTTAATGGCCATGACCCCCCTCTGCTGTCCCTCATGTGCCTGTCCCCTGATGTGGCTGTCCCCTGATGTGGCTGTCCCTCATGTGCATGTTCCCTGATGTGGCTGTCCCCCATGTGTGTGTCCCCTGGTGTGGCTGTCCCCTATGTGCCTGTCCCCTGTCCCCTGATGTGGCTGTCCCTCATTTGAACATTCCCTGTGTCCCCTGATGTGGCTGTCCCTCATTTGAACATTCCCTGTGTCCCCTGGTGTGGCTGTCCCCTATGTGTGTGTCCCCTGGTGTGGCTGTCCCCTATGTGCCTGTCCCCTGTCCCCTGATGTGGCTGTCCCTCATTTGAACATTCCCTGTGTCCCCTGATGTGGCTGTCCCCTATGTGCCTGTCCCCTGTCCCCTGGTGTGGCTGTCCCGGGGTGCACCCACAGCTGGGCAGGTGTGCACAGGGAGGATGGTGGGCGTTCACTGCCTCTCACCAGAGGCTCTTTCCACCCGCACCCAGAGCTCTGCTCCTCCTGCTGCCTGGGGCAGTGTGTGCATTACCTGGCAGCAGGTGAGGCTGGGGCTGTGGTCCCCACCCAGAGGTGCTGGGATGGGCTCTGCTCTGGGTGCTCTTCCAGATGCTGTGAACAACAGTGACACTTTTCTTACCTCTATCCACCTGCAGTCCAGGGCCTCGGTCAGGAGGCCCATTCAGGGTGCAGTGTCTTCTGTGTAGTTTTTGTTATATACAAGAACAAATTGTATATTTGTTATTTTGCAATAATAGGCAAAAGTCCTTCATAAAAATGTTTGAGCCATAAACCAAAACACTTCAGTGTCTGACAGGCTCAGCCAGTGCGTGGATGGGCACAGCCTGGCAGAGAGGGCCTGTCCAGCCCCACAGCTGAGCCTCGTGGCAGGGTGGTGAGCCTGCCACGATGGACAGGAAGGGTAGAGGTTGGCTGTGTTCCATGGTGTAATCTCCTGTGATCCACCACTCTGTGCTCAGGGCATTTAAGGTTAAAGACTCTGTGCTATTTTCTTCTGAGAATTTGTCTTAATGATTCCCAGTTATCTGTACTTTTGGTCTCTGTAACAGTCCATCTCAGCAAAAAGCCCCATTTATTTACACATTTCTTTTCTTGCTTCAGAATTCTACCTGGTATTTTTATTTCCCAGCTCTTGCAATAAAGAAAGAGCAAAGAGATGATTTGCTTTCTCCACACCAGCTTATTTCTTCCAGACCTCCAGCACTTCCTGGCACACATTTTCCTCTTTGCCAGTTTGAGGAATCTCATTGCATTTACACATTATTTAGTCCTATTCTCTGCTCCCCTTTTTGAACCACAGATTAATTTAGGTTGAAAAGGATGTCTGGAGGCTCTGATTCAGCTGCCTGCTCAAAGCATGGGCACTGTCACACTCAGGCAGCTGTACTGCTGTGGGCACCCTGGGGGTCATTCCATGGCTTTGGGAGACACAAGAAGCTTCCCTCAAAGAGCTGTTAGACCCCACTGGCTCCTTCGCCTGTTCCTCTGTCTGTTCCTATGTTCCTGAGCCACTCCTCCCTATTCCCTGATTGTCCCTTATCTTTCTGCTGCCCCGAGACCAGGGCCAGCCCCCGGGTCCCTGAGAGAGAAACCATGACCCTCTGTGTGTGGGTGAATTAAACATCTGTGGGTATAATGCAAAGGCCCTTTCTGCTTCCTTACCCTGGCCTCTGCTAGCAGCAAGTCACTTGCTGTATACTGCCTGTTCCCCCAGTGCAGTGTGTGTGTCCCTGCTTTCCCAGGCTGTGCTGCAGACAGCTGAGGCCAGGACAGGCCATACTCACAGCTCATGGTTTCCCCTCACCCAGAGAGCAGCCCTCTCCCCTTGGGCACAGCCTGCCCCAGTGTACCTGTGCTGGCTGTCCCCTGCCAGTCCCGGCTGCCAGCGGGGCTTGTGCCGCCACCACAGCGGGACCCGGGACGGCTCTGCCCGAGCTGTGGTGCCCAGGGTCCCTCTGTGCCGTGCCAGGACCGGTGATGCTCTGCCTCTGCCTCTGCCTCTGCCTCTGCTCGGGCCTTGGGACCGGGCCGAGAGCTGCCGGCACCTCCCGGCAGGGCCGGGCACCTCCCGGCTCATCGGCACCGGGGCTGTTCCCTCCCGGCAGGGCCGGGCACCTCCCGGCTCATCGGCACCGGGGCTCGGCACCTCCCGGCTCACCGGCACCGGGGCTGTTCCCTCCCGGCAGGGCCGGGCAGCGCTGCTCACCGGTGTCAGCACCCAGCACATCCCTCTGGCTGTCCTGAGCAGCCCAGACCCTGCCAGGGGCTCAGAGACCCTGGCACAGAGCCCAAGATGCCCCTGTGGGTTTGATTGTGACCCGTGGGGCAAATTACCAACCTTGTGTGAAGATCAGCAAGCCACAACAGTTTAGGTAGAATATTAGTGAAGTTATCACGGGGTGGAAATGTAGATTTTAGGGTTTTTGGTATGGGGGTTCAGGAGGCCAGAAGATGGAGGGAACTGGGTGTGTCCAGCCTTTCTCCTTCTTCTTCCTGGCCTCCATCTTCTGCTGTGATGGTGGCACTTTTGGATTGGTTTAGAGTAGAAGCTCACTGTCTAACATAGGTGATAGGTATTGGAAAGTAATTGTAAATGTTGTACATGTAATTTTTAGTATAAAGACATAACACCACCCCAGGGGCAGGCAGAGTGCCTCTGTCTGACCTGCTGGACAGACCTTGGCAGGGCAGGAGAAAATTTTTTATAGATGAGATACAATAAACAACCTTGAGACCGAGAAATGAAGAGCCCTGACTCCTTCTTCAAGCGCTGGGCTGGGAAAAGAGACTTTTGAACTTTTCTCGGGGTCACTGTGACCAGCCAGTGATCCTGACACACGGGCACCACGGCTCGTCCCATCACATCTGCAGTTGCACGGTGTTCCCTTGGACGAGCTCTGGCAGGGAGCTTTCTTCTCAGCAGCCGAAGAGCACTGACCTGACATGTTCTTTTTGCTATTTTAACTCACATTATCATTCCTGAATGGCAGAGATTAGTTTTCACAGCTCATCAGGGTCTCTGTACAACCCAGATTTTATTTCCTGCATGCCCATCATTTTAATGCTCATCTTCACTGAATTTCACCCGGTGTAATTTCACCCGGTGTAATTTCACCCGGTGTGCCTCAGAGGGTGCTGGGAGCACTTTGCTGCCTGATGGTGTTCCCTGAGCTTGTGTCTTTCATGACTCCCCTGGAGGCTGCTGTGGCCATCATTCACCTGTGCCCACCTGAACACAGTGGTGTCCTCTACCCTGCCAGGATGGGTCTGAGCTGGCCAGGAGCAGAGGGGACACACAGGCAGGGCTGGGGCTGTGGCTGCTGCTGACAAAGGTTTAGGAGTAGGGCTGGAAGAACACCTTCATGGCAGCTTTTGGAAGCTGCAGCACTACCCTCAGTGAGTGATGAAACCATTGAGCAACCCTTCACTAGTCTGGTTGGGCGCAAATAAATGCTAGTGCAGAATTTTATTGAGGTATGGCCCTACCAGGACAGCCATTTATCAGTGATCTTCTCAGAACGGAGAGGGAAGACAAGACACCAGTCTGACAGACATGTCTGCACTGGGTGGGCCTAGAGCTGACCATACTACAGAGGTCTGAGGCACTGAGAACTGATGGAGGGCTAAAATGCTGGCAGGATAAGCCCTGCTGTTTATTGCAACAGTTTTACACCTCCAGAAGTGCCCTTGTCCTGTAGAGTCCTTGAGAGCTGCTGTTGCTCATGTCAGAGACAGCCAGCCTGACCCACTGGCAGCAAACCTGAGTGGGACACGTCAAGTGAGGCTGTGGGAGCTGCTGGGCTGTGCAGGTGGAAACTGGGACATTGCCTGGCCAGGGCACACTCCTGTTCATCACTTACATAAATTAAGGGTGACAGTCAGCCAGAAACTCCCCAGTTTTAGACAGGAAAGCTTTAGGGAATTTACCTCGCTTCACAAAGAATTGGCTGGATTTTCAGCTGGAGGTAAAGAAGGACCACACTAAAAGTCTGTCCAGCAGAGCAGGGTGTCCTGTGCTATGGGGAAGGCTTGAACCCTTGCCCTTGCATGAGAGTCTCAGAATCAAAGGATGGTTTGGGTCAAAAAGGATGCATAGTTCTATGCCTAAATTCTATATGAAGGCTGACTGTATGTTTTTAACTAGATAACTAACTCACAGGTAACATGAGCAGGTGAGGGTTGGTGTCCACCACCCTTTCTTTCCATCTCGTAGCAAACATGCCTAATTACAGGCTCTGGAATGTATCCAGATTGTTCTGGATACTTGTGATGGCAAAGGATAAAAAGGGAAAATAATTTGAGTAATAAGGGAACTGCAAGAAATTGTGAAGCAATAAGCACTGCAGTGGGGGAAGGCTTTACAATAAACTGTACAAAAGGATGTGAAAGCTAAGGAAATGCTGCTGTCAGTGGAGCAGAAGTAGTTTTATAGTTTTAAAGTCAATCCCTTTAACTGTACAAACTGTTAAATGAAAGGTTGTGTTTAAGGAGTTGAAACAAGTTGCAAATTCTTGAAAGAAAGGGGTTTGCTGAGACTGTGACACACATTAAACAGCTGCCAGGGCTGCCTGATGTGCATTTGAAAGGAGGATCCTGTGTCTTCTGTAATTAATTTCATCAAAAGTGTGATACGTGCATGCCTAACACATCACAAGAGAATGTGCAGATGTGGATTGTTCATAGCACTGTCATTAATTCCACCACTGTTGACAATCGGCTCATGGAAATCAGTTGCCAAATCCCAGCTGGATCCTGCAACACAGAGTTTGAACCCTTCTCAAGAGAGATGAAGTGCTGCACTCCTGGAAAGTGGAAATCAAAACTTTTGTGAATCAGATGGCCTCATTTGCTCTACAGCTAATTACACCTGGCTTGTTTCTGCTCCATATTAGCAACATCTTTTGAAAAATTTTAACAGAAAAAAACCCCAAAAAACTTCTCTGTACTTGGGAGCAGGGCGTCTGCCTCACTTGAAGCCAGCACTTGGTGGCCTGTCACAGACATCTTTGATGGAAAATCCTTTCCTTGGGATTTTTCCTCCTGAGAAGCTGAGAGGCCTCAGGAACAAAATGTAACCAATGGTTATCTGCTGCTGTGGAATGCAACAGGGGCATCTGGGATTGGGCTCATGTGGTTGTTTCTAATTAATGGCCAATCACAGCCCAGCTGGCTCAGACTCTGTCCGAACCACAAGCCTTTGTTATCATTCCTTCTTTTTCTATTCTTAGCTAGCCTTCTGATGAAATCCTTTCTTCTATTCTTTTAGTATAGTTTTAATGTAATATATATCATAAAATAATAAATCAAACCTTCTGAAACATGGAGTCAGATCCTCGTCTCTTCCCTCATCCTGGGAGCCCTGTGAACATGGTCACGGTGGCCTTTGCTCCATGCAGGTTTTGGTGCTGCCCTGGCTCTTGGTCATGCACAGGAAATGGCATTTTGAGGGGCTGGAGTTCACCATGACACCTGATAATGCCTGCAGGGACACTGGAGAGGACAGGGGAAGCACCAAGGGCTCCACAGCACCCCACAACAGCTGCTCCTTCCAGCAACCCAACCAGGGCAGAGCCTGAAACAGCTCCCAGACCTCAGGGATCCAGGGGATCCCCTCTGAGCTGGCTGCTCTCCAAGAGCCAGTGCCTGACAGGGACTCATGGAGCAGCTTTCAGATATTTACAAATAACCTGAGAAATAAAGTGTACAGGTGTAAAGTGTGCACTCACAGCTGAGCACCTAAAGTGGCTTAAGCTTAGCCTGGTGCATCCAAGACTGGGTCCAGCTGGGGTGTATGGAAGTGGGCTGGACAGAGAATTGATGCTCTGTGTCTGGGAACTCTCGCTCTTGAGGCGCAGACACCAGCTGTACCAGGAGTCAGCGTCCTGAGCGGCACATTCCTAAATCTGAGATTGACTGCGGGTCAGAGCTGCAGTGAAATGGGGCTGTGCCAGCCCTGATGCCCTGACTGATGCCTGCTGAGTGCGGGCAGTGGGGTGGGGGGTATGAGGCCAGTTCACAGTGTGTCACAGCAAACATCACAGCTGAGACAGCCACAACACACAGAGCATCACTACGTGGTTTCAGAAAGCTTAAACCCAGCCAGAGTAACACCACATCTCTTCAGAATGCTGTGTCTGCCCTCTTGTCCTTCAGCCCAGCCCTTCATCCCCTCGTGTTCATGCACTGCTCGTGTGTGCCCTCTGCTCCTTTTGTGACTGGTCAGTGCTGCTCACCTGGGCCCTCCATGGCTGCCAGTGCTGCTCACCTGGGCCCTCCATGGCTCACCTGTGCTGCTCACCTGTTCCTCACAGCTGCACCCACTGGGGATGGGCTGGGCCAGCCCCACTGCAGTGACCCCAAACTGTGCCCTGCACTGGAGGGGGAGCTGGGCAGGGCTTGGGCCCATCCTGCTGCTGGTGGGGGCTGCGTCCCTTGGGGACCTGCTGCCCTCTGAGCTTCCTGTGCTGTCTGTGGTACCTGTCTGTCTGTGGTGCCTGTCTGCAGTGTCTGTCTGTCTGTCGTACCTGTCTGTCTGTCTGTGGTGTCTGTCTGTGCTGTCTGTCCATCTGCTGGGCCCTTTCCCTCTCCTCTGCTGCCAGCAGCTGCTGCCTGAGCTGGGACAATGCAGCTCCCTGGGGCTCAGGACTCTTCCCAAACCTCTCATTTACCATCCCTGACACTGAGAACAGGCCCAGCCTCAGACCAGGAGGCTGGCAGTGCCTTGCACTGATTATCAAACCTTGCATCCCTTAATCAGCAGAGCCTGATTAATAATCAGGGACACCTGAACAGAAAAATCCAAGGGCCTCTCTGCTCCCTGTCCTTGCTGAATCCCCTGCCCTGTGTGCCATGTCCCAGAGCTGGCTCAGCCTGCGGGGTGGGATGTGCCTGCCCATGTGGAAGGAGATGCTCTCCCTCCCTGAGGAAGCTCTCTGACAGCTCTCCTGATTTACCTCCCAGTTTGCCTCAGGCAGGACAAAGCAGAGCCAATCAATTCTGCGGGCAGCAATCAGGAGTGCTATTAATAGGGCTGATTGTCAGTGACCTGGAAATCCTGCTGATCCTGCTAGGATGCAGCTCTGCTCCACACTCCCAAACCAGCCTGGCTTTCCATGGAGCCCGCTCAGTGCAGCAGCCTGGGATTGCTGTCAGGAGCCTTTCTGTGAGTAAGCCCGGGGTGAGACATCCCTGCTGGCTTGCTCTGAGTGTCCCTGGTCCCCCAGGGGCTCTCCTCCACTGGGACACGAAATTGCAGTGAGCAATGGCACTGTCATTACACTCTCAGGAGTGGAGAGGTCTGCAGGCTTCCATGGGAGCATTTCTGATCAGGAATGAGAGCATAAAGGAGGGTTCTCATTTCAAAGGGCTTTAACCTGGTTACCTCAGGCTCACAGTTTCTCTAATGACTAAAATAGAGCTGAAGGAAGGCTCTTGTCAGGAAGACTGATGCTAAAATGCTCCCAGGCTTGAGAAATATCTTATTGGTTTGAAGGAAAGAAACAGGAGCTGGGAGACGAACAGTGATTCCTTTGGTTGGTTTAAACTGGTGCTGAGGTTCCTTCTGCCCGAAACTCTGAATTACCAGTTTAGGTTTAATCCTGGCAGTTGATTTTCTTAAATAATCATAATTGTTCAGACCATGCGCAGTGCAGGCTCAGTTCAGCTCCCTGAGAAGCCTTTTGTACCAGCCATCCATGGAGGAATGGGGTAGGTTTGCATTTCCTATCTGAATACCCTGCACAGAGCAGCTGTGAGCTGCCTCAGGCCATCCCAGCACCCACCAAGGGGCACAAGGCCCATGCCTGGCCAGGCCCTGCATGTTGGAAATGGGGAGGATTCTCTGAACATTCTCCCCAGGGCCCAGGAGCCGCTGTTCCTGTGCAGACCCATTGGTTTCTGCATTACTGCTCCCAAGAAGTGACCCAGTGCTCACTTTAAGGTATGGCAAACACATCTTCTTCTCAGTGCCGTGTGAAATTCACACTTCTCCTTTTCCCACTGACCCTGGGCAAAGCTGGGATCAGCCACTGTCTGCCAGTGCTATTTTAACGTGCCTCCAAGAGAATGGGAGTTTCTGCACACATGCACAAAGTCCCAGTGTCACCATCACTGGGGGTCATGGGCAGGAAGGGCAGGGCTGGGCAGAGCCCGTGGCTGGGATGGGCAGCAGGAGATGCCAAGGGCAGGGAAGGGCAGCAGGAGATGCCAAGGGCAGGGAAGGGCAGCGGGAGATGCCAAGGGCAGGGAAGGGCAGCGGGAGATGCCAAGGGCAGGGGTGGGCAGCAGGAGATGCCAAGAGCAGGGAAGGGCAGCAGGAGATGCCCAGGGCAGGGATGGGCAGAGCCTGTGGCTGGGATGGGCAGCGGGAGATGCCCAGGGTAGGGATGGGCAGCGGGAGAAGGGAAGGGCAGCGGGAGATGCCCAGGGTAGGGATGGGCAGCGGGAGATGCCCAGGGCAGGGAAGGGCAGCGGGAGAAGGGAAGGGCAGCGGGAGATGCCCAGGGTAGGGATGGGCAGCGGGAGATGCCCAGGGTAGGGATGGGCAGCGGGAGAAGGGAAGGGCAGCGGGAGATGCCCAGGGTAGGGATGGGCAGCGGGAGATACCCAGGGCAGGGCTGGCAGCTCCTGCAGAGCAGCTCCAGCTGCCCAGAGCTGGGCAGGTCGTGGCTGGGAGGCTCCAGAGGGTCCCTGCTCCCAGCACAGCCTCTGGACACCCTGAAGGGTGGGCAGGGAGCTCCCAGCCTGGCTCTGAGCTGGCTTCACTTTCTCTGTGCAAGGCTCCAGCATGCTTGGCTTGGCACAGAACAGTGAATTGTTATAAAAGGTTAAGGACTTCTTTCAAAATTGTATTTCTTTATCAATGACCAGAAGGCAAAGGGAGGAAACTGGAAGAACAGTGGGAGGAGTGAGATGATCCCCTCAAAAAAGTGGGGGGGTGCCCCAGGGCCTTCAAGGGTGTGGAAGATGAGCTCAGCTTTTCCTTCCCAATCACCCTCTGATGCATTTGGGGGAGTGAAGTGCCACCACGCTGAGTGTGGTTTAGGTGCTGGCAGCCCCTGTGCCAGAACAGATATTGCCCTTGGCAAAGTGCCCTGTTACATCTGTCCCAGAGAGGAGCACAGACTCTGAGCCACATGGCTCTGGGGAAGGGACACGTTCCTTGGCACACCCTGCAGTGCCTGTGCCAGCTGTCCTCAGCACCAGGAGCTGCATCCTGTCCCTCTGGGATGCACACAGCCTCCCCTGCAGCAGGCGCCCATCCTCCTCTGTGCTGGCATCCCTGGGGCAGTGCCCAGCTCTGGGCAGCCCCCCAGGGCCAGTGGGGCTCCTCTGCCCCATGTCCAGCCCCAGCCTCCCACAGAGCCCCGTGTGCTGCTGGCCCTGGGGAGGGACAGGGCAGGTGACAGGGCTTTTCCCCAGCCTTGCCCTGCTGTCCCCTTCCTGCGAACCTTGCCTTTTCCTCTGATGTTGGGGCAGATGAAACAGGAAAGCCTTATGAATATGATTGCCTGGCAAAAGATGTTGAGAATATGGAAACTATAAGTGAGATTGAAATGAAAGCAAGCTCTGAGATCCCTCAGTTACTGAACAACTGGAAAACAATGGTGTGGCCAGCTGAAGGTGATCCCCTTTTGATGGAACAACACCCTCTGCCTGCAGACAGGCCCAAGGCTCAGAGCAGACCCTACAGCTTGGCAGAGGGGCCCAAAGAGGAGTTTTTAGGGTTTAAAATGTAACACAGTATGGGAATGTAATGATTCCTATAGGCTGTATGGAAATGCTGTAGGATTTGTATCTTGGACTGGATTGGTCAGTGAGAATTAGAATATTCAGCACAGAAGAAGATTTATTGTATTGGAACGGGAACTTTGCTCTCTTGCCCTTTTACTCTCTCACCCTCTCATCCTCTCTCCCCCTCTCTTCTCTCAGTCCTGCTCTGAGCTGTGGCTGGCAGCTCCAGCAGGGCCCTGCACTTGGCCCTTTGCAATGAACCCCAAATTCCCAGCCCTGGCTGCAGAGATCTCTGCTCTCTGTCCATCCTGACTGTGCTACCCCCATTGGTCCCACACTCTGTGACACAGAGAAATTCCCCCTCTGCTCTCCCTCTCCCCGTGTGCCCTCTCTGACCCTTCACTTGGTTCTTGCTCCTTCTCTGCCCCTTTGCTCCTCACACTTGTCAGGGTTTTGCATTATATGGCATTATTGAATCCCCTCCTTTTAGGAGAAAATCCCATACCTGATCCCATTTGTCACCCTGTTTTTTTAAGATTTTCTAAGCCTTCTGATGTTGACATTCTTGTAGTGAACTTTCTCACACACTTTCTGTAAATAACTCATTGTTTTGCATTCCTTTATGGAGGAGGAGAGAGTTGATGGACTGTTGGTTTGTCCAGTGTCATTGGAGAGGTGTCACTGTCACCCTCCAATCCACTGTCACTTTTGGAAAACTCTAAATATTAGAGTCAGAAAATAAACTTCCCTTTTCCTTCACCTTGAGAACAGCTGTGTGTGCTTGTGTTCTTTCATGTCCTATAGTGACACCCATTCAGCTTCCCAGCTATAGTTTGTCCTGCTTTCATCTGGACAATTATTTAACATGCTGTGCAGGCTGCCTTTTATCCATTTTGTTTCTAGGCAGTTTCCAAACACCTGTGGCCTCAGCACTGGCCTTTCCCAGAAGGACAAGGTGAGGGACAGAAGGCCAGGGGTGCTCCAGGCCCTCGGCTGGGCAGGGCAGGGCTGGGCTGGCTCTTCACTGCCCCTGGCCCATCCCTGCAGTGCCTCTGTGAGTCAGTAATGACTGGCACCAGTTACCCCCTGTGCCAGCCCTGCTGCGCTCCTGTTCCCAATGTCAGCTGGATTTGGGTTATTCGGACACAAACCTGAGGAAGCCAGGAGTTACCTGGGAAAATCTGCTTTCCTAGCCAGAGAAAAACCTTGGAAGGAGACAGAGTTGGCTTGGGCCTCCCATCCATTCCTTACTGAACCATTCCCTGGGGGTCAGAGGTGCTGAGGTGGACAGTGGATGTGCCAACACACTGACACGAGGGACCATTCCCTCCTCCCTGCTTCCAACATCCCTGTCTGCTGCTCATTCACCTGTGAGAGCCCCTGGCACTGGGCACAGAGGCACATAGGCACCCCTGTGTGAGCATCCCAGTGCCCAGGGCAGGACCTGGGGATGTCCAGGCCTCCTGCCTTTGGGATGGAGCATGCAGAAAGCCCAGCAGAACCCTTGTGTGGCCACAGCTATGGCAGCCAGCAGCTCCTTCCAAAGCTGCCACCCATCAAAGCCTGGTGAGTCACCCCAGGTTCAGAGAACGAGGAGTTCCTTGAGTGTACATCTGACATGTTCACTAGGATGGAGAGCTCATAATCAAAATTTTCTGCCAGATACACAAATTATTTCTGAAGGTCTGTATTACCACTGTTTGTGGACAGAGTCAGTGAAACCTTCCCTCTTAGACCAGCTGCTGTGAGTAATTTCATTGCTAAGCCATATGGCAGAGCTCTTATGAAATTTCATTTGAAAATGTGATTCTTCTGGTGGTGTCAGTGCTTCATCCTCCGTGTTGTTGCTCGTCCCTATGTGCACAGGAGGGTGCCTGTCCAGAGAGGAGCCCTGTGAGAGCAGGGAGGGGGCAGAGCCCCCAGAGCCAGGCTGGGACAGTGACCATCCCCACGGGCTGCAGGGGCACAGCCCCACTCTGGTGCTTGAGAGAAAGGAGGAGCTGACCTGGGGGAAGGAAGAGAGCCCCTGAGGGCTGCTCTGAGGATTTCCATCCCAGAGCACAGCCAGGCTCCAGCCCATGGGGAGCAGGTGTGTCACCCTGGTTTTTGAAGATTTTCTAAGCCTTCTGGTGTTGACATTCTTGTAGGGAACTTTCTCTCACACTTTATGTAAATAACCCATTGTTTTGGATTCCTTTATGGAGGAGGAGAGAGTTGATGGACTTGTCTGTCCAGTGTCATTGGAGAGGTGGCTCTGTCACTCTCCAGTCCACTGTCACTCTTGGAACTCTATAAATGTTGGGGTCAGAAAATAAACTTCCCTTTTCCTTCACCTTGTGAACAGCGGTGTGCACTTGTGTTTCTCCGTGTCCTACAGTGACACAGGTGGGCAAGCCAAGCACGTGTCACTGGTTCATGGAAAATCACAGACACCATCTCCTATCAGCTCTGGTGACCCTAGCCCCGGGGTGCTGTCACCTTTAGTGCCAATCAAAGCAAACTCAGCCACGGAGGCAGAGCTGATAGGGGTCTGATAGGGGCCTGGGGGCTGACACTGCCCTGGGGAGCTGCGGGGTTTGCTGGCTCTTGTGGGGCACTTTGGGAGGCACAGGGGAGGTGGCCAAAGGACAAAGCCTCGTCACAGCTTTGGGCACACCCAGGATTTCCCTGGAAAGTTAGAGCAGAAATGAGTTTCCAGACTAAGGGTGTGCAAAGTGTTTGGCAGCCAGGGCTGTGCTCCCAGAGAGGAGACCAGCAGCTGGAAATGGAGAATACAATAAAGGCCTTAATCACAAAGGTGTTAACTCACTGCTGCAGTTATGTAGCTGTTTGTTCTTTAAAGGAGGAACTTAATACAGTAGTAATGCAGTTATGATATTTGCCATTCTGCACACTGAAAGCCAAACAATTTTCAGGAGTGTGCAAACAGTTCTGTCCCCTCTCCAGAAGGGCCTTTAGATCTCAGAGCTTACAGAGAATTTTTACAGGGCACAGCATGCTCCAGGCATTCTCCCCATTTGTATTGTTGAGCCCGGAAGTGAGAAGAGCACCTGAGCTGTGAGAACACCTCTCTGCAGCCTGTGCCCCTCCAGCCCCAGAGCCTTCATCCATTCACTGCAGGCACCTTTTCTGTCCCTAAAGCTCAGCCCCAAAACCCGATCTTCAAGCAAGTGTTGGAGCTCTTTCAACTCCCTCAGGAAACATTTCATCTTTTTCACTTTTACCCTGTTTTTAGAAACAAACTCACTGCTGCATTTCATCAGAATTTACTCACAGTTTCACTCCACTTGAACTTGCACTCCTGAAATCAGTGAATTGTTTCATAAAAAATTTAGAGCAGATATTGCTGGGCGGTGAGGGAAGGGTTTTTTAAAAACTGCTTCTTTATAGAGAGCTGTTGATTAAATCTTTGCAGCCCCTGCTGAGCTGCAGGGTTTTGTGGAGGTGGAGTGGGGAAGATTTCCACACAGAGCAGACAGGATCTGGTGCTCATGCACTGTTGGTGCTGGTTATTTACTGCCTCCCCGAGGGCCAGGAGATGAGAGGGGTTTGTTAATGGTGCAGAGCAGCCCGTGCCCAGGCTGTCACTGCTCCTGTGTCCCTGGGATGCCCTCTGAGGGAAGGGAAGAGCACAGAGCCTCAGGCAGGGTCAATGGTATTTATTAGAGATGTTCCTGTCTGACAACTGAAACCCCTTATGCACCAGCTGGATGAAACATTCTGTATTTGCCAATCTGCCTGAAAGGCAAAAGGGAGGAAAAGGAGTTTCCTGAACATTTCTACTCCTGTTTGCATCCAGACACCTGTCCTCTGACCCCAGAGGTCACCTAGGAAGTGCAAACAATGGGTGCTCACTGCCTGAGCATTATTAAACATTATGGGCAAAGAGGAAGATGGCAGAGAAATGTGAATAAATAATATTATCAGGATTTACCACCAGGTTTATTATTTTTTCCCCCTTTTCTTTTTTTCTTTTCTTTCTTTTTTTTTTTTTTAAGTGCAATTTGGTATAAAAGGAACTATTACCAGAAGATTGCATGATAAACTGAGAAAAAAATGGAACTATAGCTTGGACTGTTATGGCATTTAACAGCAGTTACTAATGAAAAAGTGACAATGGTTGCATGCTAAAGGTTGCACTTGACTGAGATGAAGTGGATGCAGATAGAGCATTTCCAGTACATCAGTCAGTACTGAGCACATGCTAACAGGAATTCAATTTATTCCCACCAACATTTGCTCTTTCTGTTGTGAAAGGGTTTTAATTAGCTTATTGTGAATGGTCAGTAGCTGCTTACTTGGGAAGAGCCTTACAGATTTAATGAAGCACCATTCTTTCTGAATTTGTGCTGGAAAAGTGACAATGACAAATTTTAAGCTGAATTACTTGCCATATGTGATCAGTTAATGGAAAACCTTGCTCATACCAATTATTAATTACTGTCCTGTTATTTTTCCCCATTAGGCAGCAGTCTTGTGGCTCCAGCAGAGTGTCCAGGAGCAAACACGCTGGTGGTCCCTGGCAATAAAGCCATTTGGGCACAGGAAAGTCCCTTTGGTCCAGGTCACAGCCACTATTGCTGGTTTGGTGCTGTCTACAGACATTATTGTGCCTGGCACAGTGAGATCCATGTGCAGGAGGGCAGCTGGGGGAGGAGGCTGAGCTCCCCCAGCCACACTCTTTACTTTTTGTTCATTTTCTCAGATACCCCTGGGTCCCAGACATCTTTTATGGAAAATCCTTTCCTTGGGATTTTTCCTCCTGAGAAGCTGAGAGGCCTCAGGAACAAAATGTACCCAATGGTTATCTGCTGCTGTGGAATGCAACAGGTGCATCTGGGATTGGGCTCATGTGGTTGTTTCTAATTAATGGCCAATCACAGTCAGCTGGCTCAGACAGAGGGTCTGAGACACAAGCCTTTGTTATCATTCTTTTCTATTCTATTCTTAGCCAGCCTTCTGATGAAATCCTTTCTTCTATTGTTTTAGTATAGTTTTAATATAATATATCTCATAAAATAATAAATCAGCCTTCTGAAACATGGAGTCAGATCCTCATCTCTTTCCTTCACCCTGAGACCCCTGTGAACATGGTCACACCCCTGAGCATCTCTGAGTTTTGGAGGCTCAAACAGAAGGGATTTTGGTCCATAAGGAGAAGATAAGCCCAAAACAAGAAGATGAGCCAGGTGCTGGCTGCACTGCACTGAGGAGGAGGCAGGGCAGCTGAACTTGCTGCCCACCTGGACAGGTGTGAGGTGAGGATGAGGGCTGGGTGCTCCATGGGTGATGGAGCTCCTGCAGTGCCAGCACCTGCCCGGGTCACTGCCTATCCCCAGCCAGGGGCTATTTACAGATCACAAACAGGGTGGGAGTGCTGGGAATGGGCCTGGAGCTGTTTGATTTTCCAGCAGCAGCCTCATTCCATGGCTATGACAATGGGAAGATGCCAGCAGCTCACAGCCCAGCAGCAGACCAAGAACTCAATGTCACAACTCACTTGATGAGTTTTGTGACCAATCCCACAAAGCAAAAGCACATTGACAGTAGCTCCATCCAACCACTGTAAGCACAGGTACCTTTGGTTAAACAGTGCTTGCTTATTTCAAATCCAATACCTGCTTGTGAGCCTTCAGACACAATGCACACAGCTCCATTATGAAGCCTCAACCTTCCTAATATCTCACTGGATAAACTTTTCTGTAGCTTAGGGAGTTATTCAGACAAGTGTTAATACACAGACCATTGTTCTATTTGTCCTTGCTTTTCTACTTTTTACATAATTTTTCTGCTGACCAATGTCATGGCTGCTGCTCAGCTCCAATCCCAGTTCTGCTGTCTCTGAGGCCTGCCTTTTGCAGCTTTCCCAAAACCCTCTAATTTTGTGGATTCCCACAATTCCCCCTCTCTGTTCACCTAAAAAGACACCTTCATAATCGTGTCATTTATTACCTGCATTTCGTAGCCTTACTATAATATTTCTGCTTATTACTTGCTTAAAGCATTTTTGTGTAGATTTGCATTTTCCCACAACTGCCCTGGGCTGTGAGGCAGCAGCGTCACAGGAACAGTGAGCAGAGGATTGGGCTCCCTTTGAAGAGCTGTTTGCTCCTTTTCCTGCATCACCTGAGTTCATGATTCCTCCTGCACCCTGCAGGAGGGGCCTGGCTCCCACCTCAGCCAGAGCTTCATACTGCTGGGATCTGTGATTTCTTGAGCACAAGGTCAGAGTTTTCCTGGAGATGGTGATGAAGGTGGGAGCAAACACAGCTGTCCCAGGTCAGGGGAGCAAGCACTGGAGCCCCTTTGTACCTTCCTGATGACATTGCTTTATTCATTTACTTATTTCACTGAGTTCTGTATTGATCAAGTGCTCCAGCTCCATGTCCCATGGGTTATCACTGTGCTGGGAGAGCTGTGCTACCCATGGGACAGAGACAGGTTCACTGTGGATTCATTAGCACCCTTGTACACCTGAGGCAGCAACATTAAACAAAATACTAAATAATCCAGCCCCCTGCAGCCAGGGGCATCTGGCAGCTCCCAGCCTGGCTTCCCAAAGGAAAGCATGTGCTTATTCCTCTCTGCTGCCAGCTACGAGTCAGGAAAATGACCCAGATTCCTTGTGCAGGGAGAGACAGGAAAAGCTGCAGCAACACAGGGCAAAATGCATCAGCCTTTCCAAGAGAGAGCTTAGCAATGGCAGGAATCACAAATGGGGAAGTATTTTCATGAGGAGTCAATTCCATGGCTTTCAGCAGTGACTTCTTGCTGAAGATGATCTGTGCACATGCTGCAGTTAAAAACCTGACACAATTTACAGGACATAAAGTCAACAGTTAAACACATTATAGAGACTGCTCAGGGAGATGAAAGGAGGCATTAAAACCAGCAAACCTTGTGTAAAGGTTAATTAAAACATTAATAATGCAAGGTTTCAATTATTCATGCATAAATAAAAGGACATTTAATGGTAGATACACACTGAGCCTTTACTGCACTGGACATGACATTGGGATAGAGAGAGCACATGAGAGCTTCAACTCAGCACAGAAAATGACTGTGGAGCATAGGAAATGACTGTGGAGCACAGAAAATGTCTGTGGAGCACAGAAGGTGTCTGTGGAGCACAGAAAATGTCTGTGGAGCACAGGAAGTGACTGTGGAGCACAGAAAGTGACTGTGGAGCACAGAAGGTGACTGTGGAGCACAGGAAGTGACTGTGGAGCATAGAAAGTGACTGTGGAGCACAGAAAATGTCTGTGGAGCACAGAAAATGTCTGTGGAGCACAGAAAATGGCTGTGGAGCATAGAAAGTGACTGTGGAGCACAGAAAATGGCTGTGGAGCATAGAAGGTGACTGGAGCACAGAAAGTGACTGTGGAGCACAGAAAGTGACTGTGGAGCACAGAAAATGTCTGTGGAGCACAGAAGGTGACTGTGGAGCACAGGAGGTGACTGTGGAGCACAGGAAGTGCTGGCAGGAGGCTGGGGTGAGAGTGGGGATCACGGGGTGCAGGGAGACGTGGCTGTGGGGCTGTGATCAGCTGCAGCTCCCCGGGGCCCAGGGACAGTCCCTGTGTCCCCATCCCTGCAGCCACCCCAGGCTCAGGAACCAGGGGGTGCTGGCTCACACCTGAGTGTGGCTCTCCCATGTGAGGGCCATGGGATGGGCAGGACCACCACCTCTAATCCTCAAATACAAAGCTTCTGTACAGAAACAACTGAAAAATCCCATCATATTTTCACACTCTTGTTTTCTGCAGATATATACAATTCTATATACATAGAATAATCCTAGAGCAGCCCAGGCAGGAAGGGACCTTGAAAGATTTTCCAATTCAATGTTTTCTGGGAAAGGAAGCCCACAGGGATTTCCTCCACCCTGACCGCCTGCATGAGGAGCCCTCCAGAGATGGAGGCCCACCCCTGGGAAGGTTGTTCCAGTGAATGACTGTTCTCCTTGTTAAAGTTTCTTTTATATTGAGATGAAACCTCTTCTGGCACAGCTTGTACCCACCACCCACTGCCTTCCCCATGGGGCTCCTGGTGCAGAGAGACCCTCCATCCTCCTCAGATCTGCCCTGTATGTCCTGGGCTGCTGGGCTGGGGTCCCCCAAGTCCTCTCCAGGAGAAGGGACTGCACTTCTTCAGTCTTTCCTCACAGGGCGGGGTGGCCAGGGTCACCTGTATCGCCCTCTTTGGATCCTCTTTGACACCAGCTGGGGGCAATTTACAAACCACAAACAGGGTGGGAGTGCTGGGAACGTGCCTGGAGCTGTTTGATTTTCCAGCAGCAGCCTCATTCCATGGCTATGACAATGGGAAGATGCCAGCAGCTCACAGCCCAGCAGCAGACCAAGAACTCAATGTCACAACTCACTTGATGAGTTTTGTGACCAATCCCACAAAGCAAAAGCACATTGACAGTAGCTCCATCCAACCACTGTAAGCACAGGCACCTTTGGTTAAACAATGCTTGCTTATTTCAAATCCAATACCTGCTTGTGAGCCTTCAAACACAATGCACAGAGCTCCATTATTAAGCTTTAACCTTCTTAATATCTTGCTAGATAAACTTTTCTGTAGCTTAGGGAGTTATTCTAGCCAAGTGTTAATACACAGACCATTGTTCTATTTGTCCTTGCTTTTCTACAGTTTAAATAATTTTTCTGCTGACCAATCTCATGGCTGCTGCTTTAGCTCCAATCACAGTTCTGCTCTCTCTGAGGCCTGCCTTTTGCAGCTTTCCCAAACCCTCTGATTTTGTAGATTCCCACACTGTCCAGTCTGTCTGCTTTGTTTTTGGATTGTGAGGCCTCGAACTGTGCATGGCCAGCAGGGCCAGGGGTCAGGCAGGGACTCTGCTGTGCAGCCTGGAACCCACAATGGCCTTCACACAGCGCTGCCAGGGCTGCCAGGGCTGCCACCCCCTCATCTGCTCTTGATGTGACCTCAGAGCATCACCCAGAGCTCTGCACCTGCCCTTCTGACACACCTTCCCCTCTCTGTGTCCCCAGCACCGTGTGTCTGTGCAAACACTGCTTCTGTGTGGCCATAATGATGCTCTCGCTTTCTCCCTTCAAGCTGTCTTTGACAAGTCATTTAGAGTTTGCCTGCTTTCATCAGCTTTTACAGCGAAGGAAAGTTGGCAGGCAATTCTCAACTACCTGACTTGTCTCTTGTCTGATGATTGATTTCCAGTGGGAGTAAGTTTTGATATTTGAAAAGATCCAACCTATTATTATTGAGCATTTGAGCTGTGTAATGGCAGTATCTGTCTGACAAACCCAGAAGGATATTGGAGCAGAAGGCTCAAAGGCTTAAGGAAATTCTAGATCATGTATAAAATATTGCCCAGTGCATTGTCTCTGGTGTCAGACAGAGAATGGAGAGAGGCCATGATGTCAGGAGAATGCAGCCAAGTTGAGGGAAAAAAAAAGGTGCACACGGAATATTTCAAAAAAGTGAGGAGAAATGTTAGCTTCTGTGAAGAATGAAAGCTATGGCAGACAATGGGATGAAAAGGGCTGATTCTGACCTACATAGCCAGGCAGAATCCCTGCTGACAGAGAGGAAAAATGATGCCTTTGATCTGCAGGGGATATCAAGACTCTGGGCAGAGAGAGCTGATGAATCCTGCTGGAAAGGAAGAAAATGACAGCAGCCCCAGTGGAGCCTGGCTCTCACTGCAGAGAGGTCAGCAGCACACCTGGTGTGCAGTCAGGGCCCAGCTGTGCCTGGGGACAGGACAGCAGAAATGTCCCCTTGGGAGGGAAGAGCCACCTCCTGGGCACAGACAAACTGCCCCTGGGGGGGAGATGGGAGCCTTAGGGCTGGAGCTGGGCTGGCAGGGACACAGCTGGGAGCCCTGCCAGGGGCTGGGAGCCAGAGGGGCCCTGGGGGTGCTCCAAGGGGCTGCTGGTGACCAGAGAGAGCCCTGGGAGCCCTGGGAGCCCTTCCAGGGTCTGCTGGTGACCAGAGACAGCCCTGGGAGTGCTCCAAGGGGCTGCTGGTGGCCAGAGCAGCCCTGGGAGCCCTGGGAGCCCAGCCAGGGGCTGATGGTAACTGGTGACCAGAGAGAGCCCTGGGAGTGCTGACAAGGAGCTGCTGGTGACCAGAGGGGCCCTGGGAGCCCTGCCAAGGGGCTGCTGTCCAGCTCCAGCTGAGCTCCCTGGTCTTGCTTTTCCTGAAGAGCAAGCAGAAGTTGCTGTCTCAGCCATGGAAGTGTCCCTTGGTGCCTCTCAGCCCGAGCCAGGCCTGCTGCTCTGGTGTGGGACTCACGGCACAGAGCATGGGCTCTCAGGGCAGAGCACACCCTGGGCTGTGAGCTGGGGCAGGGCTTGTGCAGCAGGAAACCAGCTGCGAGTTTTGGAGAAATCCCTTCAATGTGGAGCAGATGGGAAAAGACATTTGTTTTCTCCCTTGGGGCCAAGGAACAGACCCCATCATCCCTCACTTCATTTCCAGGCACAGTCTCACCCAGATCACTGCCATTGCTCCCCTGTCTCTGAGCCCGGCCTCACCTGGGTCACTGCCATTGCTCACCTGCCCCCAGGCCTTATCTGGGTCACTGCCATTGCTCACCTGCCCCCAGGCACAGCCTCACGTTTTCTCCTTCCTTTGGTCTGGGAGTTCAGACCAGCGCCAGCCCTGGCAAGGGGCAGCTCAAATAAACACCTGTATTTACAAATATACACCTGTATATACAAATATACACCTGTGCATACAAATATACACCTGTGCATACAAATATACACCTGTATATACAAATAAACACCTGTATATACAAATATACACCTGTGTATACAAATATTCACCTGTATATACAAATATACACATGTATTTATAAATATACACCTGTATATACAAATATACACCTGTATACACAAATATACACCTGTGCATACAAATACACACCTGTATTTACAAATATACAACTGTGAATACAAATAGACACCTGTATATACAAATATACACCTGTATACACAAATATACACCCGTGCATACAAATATACACATGTATTTACAAATACACACCTGTGTATAAAAAAATACACCTCCATATACAGTTATACACCTGTGTATACAAATATACACCTGTGTTCCAGGCAGCAGCAGATTTTGAGAGCGAGGGAAGGAGGTGGTGTTTCCCCTCAGTGTCCAGGAAGCTGTAGTGCCATGTTCAAATGCAGGGAGAGATGCTGCCTCATTAGCGTATTATTCTCTTTTTACTAATCAAGACAGCATGAATAATTTTGCTTCTGATTGTGTTTGATTGTATTAGGGAATGATAGACTTGAAAAGCTCTTTTTTTAACGAGTCTGCAGGAGGCAGCAGCGCCATTCCTGCACTATTTTTAGTGGCTGTTGCAGAGAGGGAGCTCTGTGCCTGTCCTGTTTCACTGACAGGATTGTACACCTGGAATTCCAAGGGAAAAAAGAAAACACAGCAGTGTTAAAGGAAGTTGTACACTCATCTATGTTTTGGCCTGAGGAGGCAGAAGGCAGCTCCTGCCTCCATTCTGGACTGACTGTGGTGCTTCTGGATGAACCCAGAGGCGCCACGATGGCTTTAAAGCTCACGCCCAAAACTGCATTTTAAAAATCACACTTAACTTGCCTGCACTTACCATACCCCAAAATGAAGTGGAGATGTTTTCTGCTCCAATGACAAAGAGCAATTTACCTGTCATGCCTGAGGTTATAATTACAGGTGAAAGCTGTGTGAAAGTGGGAAGTGCATTTCCCTGTACCATCAAACGCCAGTGATGGTCCTCTCAGGTCACACAGGTTCTGGGGCCATCCCACAGCACAGCTCCAGCCCCAGTAAGATTTGTGGGCAGCTGCTGTTTTCCCAAGGCGTGTTCAGGTGGGAGCTGCAGAGCAGTGAGAGCCCCACAAGCTGCTGGAGCAGCCATAGCAGCCCCCAAACCCTGGTGTGGGGCTGAGGACCCTCGCTGTGGGCTCAGCCTCTGCATGAGACTCCCTGGAGCTCTGAGGCTGAGGAGCAGCACACCCTGGGAGCAGGCAAGGCCGGGGGGCAGGCAGAGGAGGGAGGAGTGCCCCAGGACCTGGCAGTGGCCAAGGATTGGCCAAACCCCACAGGGAAATGGGGTCTGGCTGTGCTCCATGCCAGTGGCCAAGGATTGGCCAAACCCCTCAGGGAAATGGGGTCTGGATGTGCTCCAAGGATTGGCCAAACCCCACAGGGAAATGGGGTCTGGCCACTCAGTGCTGGGCTCAGTGCCTCGGGTGTGACACAAACCCAGCTCCTGTGAGCAAAGCTGTGACCCAGCCCTGCAGTGCTGCAGCCACAGAGTGCCCTGGAGCCCATGGTGACCTGAGGCCGAAATGCAGCCCCGAGGCACTGCCCTCAGCACGGGGCACTGGGGCTGTGCAGGGAGCAGGGCTGGCAGCCTGCCCTGGGGGATGCCACAGCCCTGGGCTTCTGGGGGGCACTGGGAGGGAGTGGGGCCAATTTTCCTCTTGTAGGGTTCACCCTGGACTGGCTTCTGTAGTGTTCTGGGTCCGGGCCTTACAGAAGAGTGCTTCAAATAAATCACCAAAACCTTTTGGGGATAGGAAAAGAATTCTTGTCTGGCAAGGGTTGAAGGGCTCCACCTGATTATCTTGCCTGAAATACAGCAAAATCTTGACTGTGGTATATGTTTTCAAGGAAAGCTTGTCTGGTACTAGAAAGCTTTTAAATCTGGTTGAAGAAACAAAAGAGTCTGACTGGGAGCCAAAGAATTAAATGGTCAGCAGCAAGGCAGGAGCTCTGGGAGTGCTGGAGATCAAAGCTGTGTCCCACAGCCAAGGGACCAGAACCTGCCCCAGCTCTGGCAGTGACTGCAGCCAGGAGGAGATTCCTTGGAGATGGACAAGGAAAAGCCCTGCTGCTGAGGGGATGCTGCAGGTGGAGGGATCCTGCCCACAGTGCTGAGCTCCACCCTGCTGGAGCCAAGGGACAGACAGAGCCTCACCCAAGGCTTTGTGGTGGCTAATGAAATGCAGGAGCACTGGATCCCTGAACATCATGAACTCCTGGCTTGCTGTGAGCCCAGGTGCTGTTTGCCCTCCAGGGGTTACCTGTGACACTGAAACACCCTGCAGACACAGGACAGGGGTTACCTGTGGCACTGGGGTTACCTGTGGCACTGGGGTTACCTGTGGCCCTGAAACACCCTGCAGACACGTCCCTGTGGTACAGGGGGGCAGGAGCTGCTCAGCTTTGGGGGTGAAAAGGAAACTGTGAACAAGTGAGACATTACCTGGCACTTCAGCTGAATGCACATGCCCCTGCACATACAGAGAGAAAAAATTTCATTTTTCTCCAGTGGATCCTAAGAAGGAGATTATAATAAGATTTTGTGCATAGCCTGTTGTTCTGCATGTTGACACCAACAATTCCAAGGCACACAGGGAAAGAAAAAGGAGATAAGATGTAAAATGATTCTGTAAGGAGTGCTGAAGATTTTCTGGGAAAGGGATTTTTTTCTTTGTTTGTTAAGCTTTCAAAAATAACTCTGACACATACACAAAAAGGAGATTTTATTTCCCCTGGAGGTTAACAGCCTGCTGTCTCCCACAGTGAGTTATCCTGTGGGCACTGCTAGCACAGGTAGAGGAGCTGCTTCTAGTCCAGGTGTCAGCACTCAGCAAGGCAAAAATATGCTGGAGTTAATAATAGATTTAATAAGGAGCCATTATCAATAATTCCATCACTCAGGTTCCTGGTGGGCAGTGTGGCTGGTTCACAGTGCTGGGCAGGGAGAGCCTGGGGGCCTGCTCTGATGCCACAGTAGGACACGAAATAAAATTACATGAACACTGGATAAGGTGAGTAGAAGGGAAGTTTATTTCTTAACTCAAATATTTGTAGACTTTCAAAAGTGACAGTAGATTGGAGGATGAAATTGCTACTTCTCCAATGACACTGGACAAACTAACAGACTATCAAGTTTCTCCTCCTCCAGAAAAGAATGTAAAACCAAGAATTATTTACATAGAAGTGCCTGAGAAACTTCATTACAAGAATATAAACATCAGAAAGCTTAGAAGAACTTAGAAGAACAGGGTGCCAGTCCACCTCCTGAGTGTGCCCAGAAGCCTTTGGCTGGCACTGACCCAGCAGGGACAAGCACTCATTGCCTGTGTCTGGGGCCCAGGATTTGGCAGACACACCCTGGGCCACCTGAATACACCTGGCAGCAGTGCGGGCAGAGGTGGCAGAGGTGGCAGTGGTGGCACAGGTGGCAGTGGTGGCACAGGTGGCAGTGGTGGCAGTGGGTGCAGTGGTGGCAGTGAGGTGGCAGAGGTGGCAGAGGTGGCAGAGGTGGCAGTGGTGGCAGTGGTGGCAGTGAGGTTGCAGAGGTGGCAGAGGTGGCAGTGGTGGCAGAGGTGGCAGTGGTGGCAGTGGTGGCTTTCCAGCAGCCCCTGCAGGGAGAGGGAACAGAACAGGGTGAGGTTGGGGTCCCTTCCAGTAAAGGTGGCAGAGACAGCCCCAGGATGCAGAAGCCCCCTCGGAGCAGTGATGCTGTTTGTGCCATCCCTGCCCAGCTGGAGCAGTGTCGTGTCTGTCACACCAGCTGGAGCAGTGTCGTGTCTCTCACACCAGTGACACACCAGTAAATCAGGAATTCCATTCCCCTGGCCCATCAAGGAGCTAACATGGCAAACTACCACTGAAATCATACAATATATTATAAATGTGTGCAGGCCTGCATTAAGTGCTGCTGGAAACAGCACCCCAAAGCACGTCCCTGCAGTGTCTGCAATGTGAGATGTGTGTCACATTAAGGCTTCCCTGGGAGTGCCACAGGGCTGGGAGCCACAGCTGTATCTGATGGCACCACAGCCAAAGGAGCAGCCTCTGAGTGTTTGCCAGCCTTTTTGCAAGGCTCCAGCCGATAGTTTTATGCTGAATGAATAAATAAGTTCTACTCTGCTCTCCTACAGAAGGCAGATAAGAAGCCAAAGAACAAATAAGAAGCACAGCAGAACAGCAAACATATTTGCTTTGAGGAGGGGAAGGCACAGCTGAGTTTCTAGACCATGAAGCTACAGGCTGCCTCAAATGAAATTAATTTAATGGTTTATACATTTCATCTGTAGAGATGTGGGCACTGGAATGTACACCTGCAGGGGAGGCAGGGAGCTCTGGCAGACACTCATGTCACCCCCTGGCATGGTGCACATGCCATGGGCGCATCAGGGAGAGGGCTGGGTGCTGCAGGCAGTGCCCTGTGCCAGCACCACCCTGGCTGGCAGGGCCAGGTGAGCCAAGGTGGGAGCCAGGGCTGCCCCAGCCCATCAGAGGGCTCTGCAGGGCCAGGTGAGCCATGATGGGAGCCAAGGCTGCCCCAGGTGAGCCAAGGTGGGAGCCAGGGCTGCCCCAGGTGAGCCAAGGTGGAGCCAGGGCTGCCCCAGCCCATGAGGGGGCTCTGCAGGGCCAGCAGGCACCACTGGCACGGCAGCAGCTCCCACCTTCTCTCCTCTCCCAGCTCTGCTCCAACCAAGCACTCTGCATTCCCATTCTCCAAATTGGTTTTTGCTCATTCGGCCAAGCCCTAATTCATCTTCTATCAACTGCTTTTTTCCTCCTGCCAAAAGCAGGGCTCCTATTACTGTTTCTCACATCCACTTCAGCCTAACAGTGTCTGTAAATAATGAATTTGCATAAGGAGCAGATTTATGAAAACCAGTTGCTCTCTGTGTAGGTGACCTTGTGACTCCAGGCATGCCAATGTGCAGGGATGCAGGGCTGCAGCAGCAGCAGCTTTGGGAAGCTGCTTATTGGGTGAAGCCTTCCTGGCTTCTGGATGCTCTTAGAACCCAGAATGTTCTCACAGAAATGTGCTGGGCCCCCTCAGCAGTGCTGGTGACAGTGTTGGCCATGTCCAGTCACAGCAGTACCAGTGGCACCACCTGCTCCCACTGGGGACCCTTCTGGCAGCACCAGCAAACCTGCAGGGACAGATCCCACCCAGAAACAAACCATTCATTTGTTAGTGATCACTGAGCACCAGCAAACCTGCAGGGACAGATCCCACCCAGAAACAAACCATTCATTTGTTAGTGATCACTGAGCACCAGCAAACCTGCAGGGACAGATCCCACCCAGAAACAAACCATTCTCTCCTGATCATGTATTAGTGATCACTGTGCAGCCACGTTCCAGGGCAAGGTAAGATTGTAGGGATGAGCACAATGCAGGGCAATGATTGATACCAATATTACACAACCACTGAGACCCTGCTGGTCTCCCCAGGTCCCTGGCAGGAGGCTGCAGCCAGGTTCAGCCTGGCTCTGCTCCTGGGGACCAAGCCAGGACAGGAGGAGATGGCCTCCAGTGCTGCCAGCTCTCCCTGTGACACTGCTGGGGATGGAGCACACACAGGGACAGGGCTGGGCAGCCCTGACACCCCAGCAACAGCAATGGGAACGTGACAAACACCAGTATGGACAACTCTAGGAAGGAGGACAGCTGGCTCTGATTTCTGTGTTCCATAATGTGAGAGTTTGAGTGTGACCACCAAATTTAGAAGCCAGAAATAACTGAATGTAGTGACAAATGGAAGGCAGTAATAGAAAGATTGCTGGCATTTGCCTTTGAGGAGAATGTCCCTAATTCCTTGGACAATGATGGAAACAAACATACTCACAGTTTTAATGATACTTTTAAAGAATTGGGATAAAAATTTGGATGAATGAGGAGAAAGGTAAATTGTTTGGTAAAAAAGTTCAGTATTTCAAACTCATTTTGGCTTGGAATAGGAGAAAGAAATTGCTTTTCACATCCTTTTCCAACAGATCTAGTTTACTAAATTTCCATAACGAGTCCACCTCATCTTCGTTCTTCAATAATTCCAGAGGTGATGTGGAGAACTGCAAACCTGATCTCATATAAAACCTCCTGAGATGATAAAACTTGGGCTGAAATCTGAAGTCATTGTGCAAATACAAGGTTTCTCTGAGCTTTGCTGAACATGTGGAGCTGGCAGCAAATGACAGCCTTGCCCCTACAGAACAGCTTAGTCAGCTCACCAGTGGGAATCTCAGATATTTTGTACCATATCAGGCTTTTCCAAACATCACTGTAAATTTCCCACTTAATTTTATAACATCAAACCTGCCCTCATTTTCCCCTTCTCAATCTTCCATTTGCTCATGAGATCACGGAGTCCCTGCTGATAGCAAGCTGTGATAAATTAAGTTTATCACTTAAGAAAAAATATGTTTGAGTTATAACCGTTAACTCCAGCTGAAATAATTCTATGGATTCTCCTGAATGCAAAGAAATTCAGCCAGGACATCAGAGCTCTGTCACTGTGTGATTGATATGGGGCAATATTGAAGGCATTGGCTGCTCAGAGGATGAAATTGTCAGGAGCTCTGGGTGTGGCAGCACCAGCACTCCCTGGCTGAGGCTGGGATGGTGGGAATCCATGTCCACCTTGGAATCAAAGCCCCTGAGGGGCTCTGTGGGCAGCTTCTCCTGGCCTGAGGAGAGCTTTGGGCACTCCATGGCCTAAGGGAAACTGGATTTCCAGAGGGGGACAGTGGGGGCCAGGAGAGCCTTTCCCTGCAGGGGAGGTGGTTTCAGGGTGCTCTGGGGGTGTCACAGAAATGTCCTGGGGCTGCTGAGGGCAAAGTGCCACGTGCAAGGTCATGGCCAGGCTGGACAGGCCTTGGAGCAAGCTGCTCCAGGGGCAGGTGTCCATGGCAGGTGTCCATGGCAGGTGTCCAGTGGAGGGTGTCCATGGCAGGTGTCCATGGCAGGTGTCCAGTGGAGGGTGTCCATGGCAGGTGTCCATGGCAGGTGTCCCTGCCTGTGGCAGGGCTGGCACAAGGTGAGTTCCAAGGTCCTTTCCAGCACAAACCACTCCTGGTTCTGTGATCTGTGACTGAATGTTCCTCTTGCTGATGGACCCTGCTGCCAACACATGCTGTTGTGGTATTTTCTGGGATCCCCCATTGCAGGAAGGAATGTATCTGACTCCATGTTCTTAGAAGGATATCATATTATATTATATTATATTATATTATATTATATTATATTATATTATATTATATCATATCATATCATATTATATTACATTACATTATATTATATTACATTATATTACATTACATTACATTATATAATGCTATACTAAACTACACTAAAGAATAGAGAAAGGATACAGACAGAAGGTTTAAGAAGATACCAATGAAAAACCCGTGACTCTCCAGAGTCCCAACACAGCCTGACCGTGATTGATCATTAAGTCAAAACATTTCACCTGTTGGATAAACAATCTCCAATCACATTCCAAAGCAGCCAAACACAGAAGAAGCAAACAGACAATTATTGTTTTCATTTTTCTCTGAGGCTTCTGAGCTTCCCAGGAGAAGAAACCCTGGCGAAGGGATTTTTCCAGGAAATGTGACAGTGACACGCTGTGACAGCCCCTGCAGGGCTCAGAGCAGGGCTGGGAGCTGCTTTCACCCAGAGCAAACCAGTGGCCCTTGGGCCAGAGGCTTCCTGCAAACCTGAAGCGAGAAAAGCAAATCCTGGAGGCAGAAAAGCACAGAGGCACCGACCTGAGCTCTGTGTGGCTGCAGAGGTTTGGGATGTCACATCCTTGGGGAGAGCACCATGAGCTGGAGAGCCAGTGCTGCTGCTGTTGATACTGAAGGGTCACCTGAACCCAAAACTGACTGAATACATTCACCACAGAAAGAGCAATCCTGGCTTTTTATTTTAAGCAGAACCATTTCAGCCACCAATCACCAGAAGCTGGAGAATGTTGTAGGATTGCAGGCTTTGATCTCCCTCCCAGTTAAGTGCTGTCAGCCAGCGTGCAAGTCTGTCATCTTTGCTTTTAGGTCTGTCTCGTTCCTGCACAACGCATTTTACTTTAATTTTGGCACATTTTCTGCCAGACTGCCAAATTTTCTGGCTACAGGATTTTATCTGCAAAGTCAGCCTGTGTTTCCAGACCTGGTCTGTTACTCCCAGCATGAGGCTTCAGTTCATGACACAGTAACTGATTTGCACGGAGCTTTAGGATCTGGGATTTGGAAGCACACTCCTTTCTGGCACACCTTGTGCTGGAGAAATGGTTATATGGACTTTTGGTTGGACCTAGTGGCTGTTTGTGTCTTCTGCTGTATATCTCACAGAGGGAAACAGGATTATCTTTCATCATGCTGAAAGAATAGACTTATAGCCCTGATAATCTGTATATGTAAGGTAAAACTTGTAGATAGAGGTTATATTTTTAATAGAAATATGGTAGGTGAAGTCTCAGATGTGAAGTGCTCTGGTTTTCGAATGACTGTCTGTTTTCCTCCATTGGGTGTTGAGGTGAAGGATCATCTTTGCCATAAATCTCCCTTGCTCATACCCTCAGTGCCTCGTGGCTGCAGCACCACCCCACCCTGTGAGAGATGAGTGACATAATTCCTGTCTTTGAGGGAAAACATGGCAGGCTTGGAGTCCCCCCAAGCAGCAGTTTTAAAAATAGCGTCACTAAGCTGCTTATGTAAAAGATAATTTGATAAAAAATCCCCTATGAAATGGAGACTTCCTTTGGATTTCCATAGCAAAGCATCAGGAAGGAGCACACCTGGTGCTGCACTGAGCTGTGGGAAATGCAGGCAAGCTGGACACATAGGAAGGATTACTCTGGCTACCCACGTGCTTCAGGCTGCTTTCAACTGCAAACAAGGGCGAAACAATAAAATACCATAAATATAAAATATTTCAGGTATTTTTTACATTTTCTCCTCCATCTGCCTCTCAGAGGAAGAGTCCCCTCCTGCTAGGAGGTGTCAGAAATCACAGGAATGGGGAGCTCTGGGTGCAGCCTTGCCTGAAAACCTGCTGGGAGGAGCAGGGTGGGGCTCCAGTGCAGTTCCTGCAGCCTGGCCTGCAGGGTGGGGTTGCAGCAGCTGCAGTTCCTGCAGCCTGGCCTGCAGGGTGGGGCTCCAGCTGCAGTTTATGCAGGCAGCACAGCCACAGCTGGGCTGGCACTGGGAGCAGAAGCAGCTGGAGCCTCTGGGGTCTGCAGGGAGAGGGGAGAGCCTGGGAGACCTGGGCGGGTGCCTGCACTGGTGTTCCTGGCCCAGGCCACGCTGTCAGCACCATGAGCATCACTGGCAGAGAAAGATGGCACAGGGCTGGAGCAGGGCCTGGGCACATCCCTGTGGATAACAACTGGAGCAGGCCTGAGCACGTCCCCGTGGCACATCCCTGTGGATAACAGCTGCATCAGTTCCTGTGGCACATCCCTGTGGTACATGCCTGTGGATAACAGCTGGAGCAGGGCCTGGGCACGTCCCTGTGGCACATCCCTGTGGCACATCCCTCTGGATAACAGCTGGATCAGTTCCTGTGGCACATCCCTGTGGCACATCCCTGTGGATAACAGCTGGAGCAGTGCCTGGGCACATCCCTGTGGCACATCCCTGTGGCATGTCCCCATGGCACATCCCTGTGCCATATTGCACCAGCCCAGCACAGGCAGTCCTTGCCCTCCTCCTGGGCTGTGGGACAGGGCTGCTGTGGCTCTGCAGAGGTATTCAAGGCACTGGCAGGAATTATATATATAATACACCAGAGGCAAGGAATATTGGCCAGGAGCTCATGCAGGAGAAGGCCCACAAAGGATGAACAGGGTGGGACTGGTGGGACCCGTGCCAGCCCCGAGGGGTGGCAGGACCATTCTGCTGGGACTGCACAGGCCCCAGGTGCTGCAGATGGGGACCCCGTGCAGGGCCCCCTCACCTTCAAGAAAGCACCATTTGTCACATGCAAACACTATCTGAGTGTCTGGCTGAGGAGTGACATAATTAATGGCACACTGAGGAGCCGTGTGTCACCTGATAGATCACACACATGTGACACGTTGTCAGAGAAACCATTCCTCATTGCAAACCTGTCCTCTGCATTTTTGAGCCTCACAGCCCAGTTTACAAGCCCCAGTTCTGTCGGGTTTGGCTTGTTCAAGTATCCCCTTCAGGTTAAATGTATCTTTTTCCTGGGTTTTATGCATTTATTCAGTCTGTACTACATAGTGGTCATTATTTAGCACTGGATCACCTGGCAGTGAGCTCTGCCTGGAGTTTGGCTCTCTGGAGGTGCCTCATTTGTCTTGTGTTTGCCTTGAGCATAAGTCATGAGCCACCAGGGCTGCTTGGAAACGCACCATTTTTCTGAAAGAAAAATCACTCTGCAAACCAAACACACAAACGAAGTGTAAATTGTATGGGGTTTTCATGGCCAGGTGTTGGTTGTGGGGGGAGTCACAAGGGTGGCTCCTGTGAGAAGCTGCCAGAAGCTCCCCCCTTTTCTGAAGGAAGCAGTGCCAGCGGCTCAGAGGGACTCAGTGGTGGCTCCTGCAGCTGACACCACCCCAGCCTCCTCAGCCCATCCTGCTGCTCCCCTCCCTGGGTGCTGTTATGGATAAGAAGCTTGGCTAGGCCAATATTCAAGCAGCAATCAATTTATTAATTAATATGGTAAAGTATGAGCAATACAGCGCTGGGTACAGTGGGGGAAGTTTTCCCTCCAACTGCACACCGATAGTTGAGGCTTACAGGTATTTATAGGGGTACTCATCAGCTTTCTCAGCAGTTTCTATTCCAATTTTTACTTATCAGCAGTTTCTATTCCCAATTTTTACGTCACAATTCTATACACTATTGTGATTTAGTTTCTCTCAGGATGTATCCCAAAAGGAGTATTGCCAGTTTGTGCTGGTCCAGTTTCCAAAAGAAGAAAGACGAATCCCATCTGGTGGAGTCCAGCTCCCCAGATGTGGGTCCACCTTTTAATTGCAGAGACTATCAATCTAACAACAGTGATGTCCAGCTTCCCTTGGTCAAAACCATAAATCCTTGAGGTGATGTTCATCTTCCTTTCTCAAGCTGATTTTCTCTGCTTCCATAAAGCGTGAGATAAGCATATTTCCTTTATATATATTCCAAAGCTATAGTTTCAAGGATACAAGCAATTTTCTAAAATTATACTTCAAAAGGTTATTATTGCAGAGCTCTTTAAGGATTAACTACAAGCAAAAAGGAACATCCTTAACGCTTTAATTCCACTGCTCCTAAATCAACCAGGGTTAATTGCAAACAAAAGACAGGTTCAAAGGCCTTCTTCCATGCTTTATTTTCCTCAGTTATTATTAGAATTCACAACTGTTCCATTGTTGGTCTCCACACATATCACAATCACAAATACACACATTGCCTGTTTGTACCTGACACAAAACACAGCTTTGTATTTCACACTGCTAATGGATGTATTCCCAAACTCATCACTGAACAGGGCAACAAGCAACTCTTAGGGAAGAAATGGCCATCTGCTGTGTGAAACAATGAGGGGAGAAAGTAAACAGGAGAGAAGAGAGAAGCACAACCTCAAGGCTGGATTTCTTTATTGGTGTTAGGTTTTGGGAGAGTGGAATTGGAAAAAAAATCCCTTAAATTAAATTTCATTCAATGTCAACCTTCTCACCATCAAAGAACAGTAACAATCATGGTGGGTTGTTTAAACAAACCACAAACTGCCCACAAACCTGCTCTGAGGAACTAATAGGGAGGCTGGGGTTCCAAGACACCGCTTGAGGAAAATAAAAAGCCAGACTGTAATGGTATTTGGAGTGCCATTTTCCTCAGAAATGTTGCCTTATTTGCTTCCACAAGATTCCCTTAGACATGTTTCCATCCTCGTCATCTCAGCCATGGGGCTGAACTGCAATCTCCCCACTCGTGAGAAGGCGCCGGTCGCTGAGTTTGACTTTGAGATTGAAATGCTGCCCCTGCTCAGATGCAAGCGGCAGGCCAGGGCACAGACTGGTTTTTGTAATGCAAACGAGATCCTCCCGAGCCCTCCACATGGAAGCCCTCCAGTCTTGTTACACAAGTCTTAAATTCATTATTAACAATGTAGCACTGCTAATTGTACAATTGTAATGTAGCATTTGGTAATTGCTCACTCTACAAACACTGTAAAGGCCTTAGAGAATGCATCTAATTATGGGCTTTTGACAGAAAGCAGGCTGGAAATCAGTCCAGGGCTCGGCTTCCCCATCCTCACAGAGCACTGGCAGATGGAGTTACCCAGGACCTGAGAAACACAGGAAAAGCAGGAAAACATTCCTCTTTAGGGGCTGGACTTTAAAAAAAAGGAAAAGAACACCTGTGTGTGGAAGCTGCAGTGGGAAACTGAAGATCAGAAGTGAAACAAGCATTTTTGTCGAGGACAGCAAGAGACTGGAGCAGCTTACCCAAGGGGCCAGTCGAGTTTTGCCTACGGAAGTTTTCTTCAGCCCAGCCAGGGTTCATTTCCAGAAGAATTTCAAACAGCAGCAAACCCCAGACCCAGGGGCTCCCAGTGTGTGCCCTGTGTCAGGCCAGACTGGCAGGATGCAGCTCCCACTTCTCCCGAAGGGCTGGAGCCCCAGGAGCCAGGACCCTGTCCCTGAGAGGGGACAATGGCACAGGAGCTGAGGATCCTGTCCCTGAGAGGGGACAATGGCACAGGAGCTGAGGATCCTGTCCCTGAGAGGGGACAATGGCACAGGAGCCAGGATGCTGTCCCTGAGAGGGGACAATGGCACAGGAGCCAGGATCCTGTCCTGAGAGGGGACAATGGCACAGGAGCCAGGATCCTGTGCTTGGGAGGGGACAATGGCACAGGAGCTGAGGATCCTGTCCCTGAGAGGGGACAGTGGCACAGGAGCTGAGGATCCTGTCCCTGAGAGGGGACAATGGCACAGGAGCCAGGATCCTGTGCTTGGGAGGGGACAATGGCACAGGAGCCAGGATCCTGTGCTTGGGAGGGGACAATGGCACAGGAGCCAGGATCCTGTCCTGAGAGGGGACAATGGCACAGGAGGCAGGATCCTGTCCCTGAGAGGGGACAATGGCACAGGAGGCAGGATCCTGTCCCTGAGAGGGGACAATGGCACAGGAGCCAGGATCCTGTCCCTGAGAGGGGACAATGGCACAGGAGCTGAGGATCCTGTCCCTGAGAGGGGACAATGGCACAGGAGGCAGGATCCTGTCCCTGAGAGGGGACAGTGGCACAGGAGCTGAGGATCCTGTCCCTGAGAGGGGATAATGGCACAAACAATGGCACAGGAGCTGAGGATCCTGTGCTTGAGGGGTGACAATGGCACAGGAGCCAGGATCCTGTGCTTGGGAGGGGACAATGGCACAGGAGCTGAGGATCCTGTCCTTGGGAGGGGACAATGGCACAGGAGCTGAGGATCCTGTCCCTGAGAGGGGACATTGGCACAAGAGCCAGGATCCTGTCCCTGAGGTGGGACAATGGCACAGGAGGCAGGATCCTGTCCCTGAGAGGGGACAGTGGCACAGGAGCTGAGGATCCTGTCCCTGAGAGGGGATAATGGCACAAACAATGGCACAGGAGCCAGGATCCTGTGCTTGAGGGGTGACAATGGCACAGGGGCTGAGGATCCTGTCCCTGAGGGGTGACAGTGGCACAGGAGCTGCAGAGAGCTCCTTGTGGCCACAGCAGTGGGAGGGTAATTAGCAGTGGGAGGGTAATTAGCAGTGGGAGGGTAATTCCTGACCCAGGCGTTCTGATCTCCCTGACTCCTGTAAAGGAAGTTAGTCAAGTACTGCGCCTTCAATTAGTGCTAATTACCGTGGAGTCGTGGCATCCCGAGATTTTAAACGCAGTGAGGAAGTCTTGTGTGATTGGGGACCATCAGGCAGCTGTCTGAGGGGTTTCCATGCAGCATATTCCTAACAAGATGCTTCATGCCAAACAGGTGACTTTCAATGGTGTTTAATCTGCACACAATAGTATTAAAATAAAGCAGGCTGGCAGACTGGGACACAGCAGACAGCCCAAGTCCTCCTCTTGCAGCTCTCAGAAACCAGAATCAAAGGGATGCCTGGAACCTTGTGAGTGTTCCCGTGACTCCTGATCAAATGTTTGGCTAACACAGCCATAGCCAGCAGCCTGGCGTGTGCTGGGAGAGCATCACTGGGTCAGAGCGAGAGGGGACAGTGGCAGGAGGTGGCCAGGAGAGCTAAGGGTCTGCAGGGCAGCCACTGCTCCCCGTCCCTGCAGCAGCATCCCCACATATCCCTGCAGGGAGGCTCAGCTGGGCCTGCTGGCTCTGGGAGCAGAGCACGCCAAGCTGGGGGTAGAAAAGCCAGCTCACCCCAGCAGCCTTGCAGTGGGTCCCACAGCAGCGCCACGCTGAGCTTCCCCTGCCTCCTTTTGCCTGCAGGGGATGCCCACACCATGGTGATTGAGGGGAGGGATGAGCACTCACCCCTGGGCTGGGGTCTCCTCTGCCCAGAGCTGTGGGATTCAGTCATGGCTCATGCATTATGGAATCTCATACGGCTTGAGGGGTGAATGGGTGAATTCATGGGAATCCCTTGGGCAGAGGGATTGAGCCCTTGCTGTTGTGCTTGGTTGTTGTATCTCCTAATGAGTTCATTAAAAAAGCCTAATTTACAGAGCACTTTGTCCTGTGAGAGACCCAAAGGAGGGTGGCTGTGACCGTGTTCACAGGGGTCCCAGGATGAGGGAAGAGATGAGGATCTGACTCCATGTTTCAGGAGGCTGATTTATTATTTTATGATATATATTACATTAAAACTATACTAAAACAATAGAAGAAAGGATTTCATCAGAAGGCTGGCTAAGAATAGAAAAAGAAGGAAGAATGATAACAAAGGCTTGTGTCTCAGACCCTCTGTCTGAGCCAGCTGACTGTGATTGGCCATTAATTAGAAACAACCACATGAGCCCAATCCCAGATGCACCTGTTGCATTCCACAGCAGCAGATAACCGTTGGTTACATTTTGTTCCTGAGGCCTCTCAGCTTCTCAGGAGGAAAAATCCTAAGGAAAGGATTTTCCATAAAAGATGGGATTTAGGATCCTTAGGATTTTCCATAGAAGATGTCTGTGACAGGTGGCAGCCTCCTTTGGCTCCTCTGCCAGCTGTGAGGAGGGGTGGCTGTGCCAGGCAGGGCAGAGCAGGGGCTCAGGGGAGCAGGGGCTCTCTGTGCCACCGAGCCTGTTGGGACACTCAGGGTTTCCACCTGCTCAGAGATGTGTACCAGCAACACCGAACCTACAAAAAGGAAAGGAGGGTGGGCACCAGGAGCAGTGAAGTGGTTTTTAGCATCTTTGTGCCTCTAGAAGGGGTTAAATCCAAGCCTGACTCAGGACCTTGAACTTGGTTTGTGTTCTGAACATGTACAATTCCCTGGTAGTGAATGGCCAGGCCAGAGAGAAGAGCAGGTCCTGGGCTGGAAACACCATGTCGTGGTTCAGCTGAGGAATTCAGCACTTGGAAATTGCTCTGTCTCTGCCTTATTAGATTATCTTGCTGCTCTTTCTTCCTCCTCTGTAGGGTTCTTTATTCAGAATTTGCTCAAATATTTTCCTTCAGAAGATTTAATATCTCAAAGTGCAAATATCCAAACCCTGTATCATTCTGTAATTTCATACTCTGTAGTTCTTTCATATGCATATCAATCATTTGCCATCCTTTTGAAGGATGCAGCTTGAGCATTGGTAGTGAAAGAAAACCCATTCAGTGTTGATTTTAATTGAACAAGCTCGGAAGCAGTGGGGATCCATGCCAGACGCCAGTTCTCTCTTTTTTGAAGAGTTATTACTAGAATTCTTTTGCTTCTGTGTCTCTATTTTTTTTTTCCAATTAGCAGCTTCTCAAAAATATTAGTTATCTTATTATTTCCCCAGTTCTGCTTGTTTGGGATGCTTATGCATAATAATCACTAAATTCACTTTCTCCTCCCGTTCCAGTGGAATATTGTATTCCTTGTCTCTGCTGGAGCAACACTCCAGCCTGCATTCCAGAGCCATTTTTGAAGTGAAGATGAACTCATTTTTGGTGCAAGCTTTTCACTGTGGTTATGGCAGTGGTGAGCTCCTGCGTACTCTAAACTGCAACTATAGAGACTGTAAACATTATAAATTGAAGACTGCAAAGGCTGTAAATAAAAGTTTATTCTTTCTTCTGTGTACAAATGAGGTGTAGGGTAGCTCTTCATTCTCCCACCATGATGAGTTGAACATTAGCCCTCAGCTAATGCTGCTTGGATAGAAGAGAGGAGATGGAATATCCAGAAGAGTAATATTTTGAATTACTGGAGACACTTTTCCATGCAAAATTTGGCTTAAGAAAAATACTTAAATCAGCAGCTGGTAGAACAACAAATTCCTGTCTATTCTGGAAAGGAGCTCTGCACATGGCTCTGACAGTGCTGGGGGAATTGGGGCAGGCTGCTGATGGAGACTTTGCTGTTTTCTACTGAGAAGTCATCTGAACAGAAAAGGAATAAATTGTGTAAGAAATAAATGTCAATAAGGAAGAACTTAAGAGATCGAGACCCAAAACTCCAGCGTGAAGAGAGTGCAGGTGTTAAGGGAGCATGCTATTGAAATTCCAGAATCAAGGAGGAGGAGACAGGCAATGCAGCACATCTTTGGGATTTGGCAGGCCAGGGCAGGGGCACTGAGCCCTGCTGGCACAGGGCTGGGTACCTGTGCTGCTTGTCAGGTGATGCCCATCCCATCTGCATGACACCAGCATTTCTGGCTGCTGAAATCATGGAACCACAGCATCATTTAGATTGGAAAAACCCCTCTGAGAGCATCGAGTCCACCCACCCTCCCAGTGCTTTCCAGCTGTCCAGCGATTGGAAGCTGCCCTCAGGGATTGGCAATCGTTGTTCTTCCATCCAGCAGGCTGAATGTCACCTTCAGAAACCAACGTGGAGCTGTTTTCCCCCAAACCAGCTCATCAGAGCACAGCCCTGCTCACAGCCCTGGGTCCCTCCCTGCTCTACAGGCTGGCTTTGCCTTCCATGTCCAGCTGTGCTGGCCCCCTCAAAGCCACAAGCACTCAAAGCCACGAGTGTGTCTGTTTATAGAGGTGGAATGAGGGGCTGCCCACGGTGCCAGCAGCCCTCTCCTCATGTAAGCTCTGCCCCAGCTCCATCCCACTCATCAGCACTGCCTGTCAGCCACAGTGGGCCCCTGGCAGTCCCCCACTGCTCTGACCCTGCCTGCCTTGGGAACCCCACGTCCCAGTGCCTGCAGGTGACAGCCACACCTGTCAGAAGGAAATGGCCTTTTGCAGGTAACAGGTTTTTTGGGGACAGGCTATTTTTCTAATACATGACTGAGCTTAGTCTCTACTTTTATTCACAGCCCAGCAATATATCTGTTTCTTCCCATAATATTTCCTCCACCCCTGTTTCCCAATTGAACAAGCCATGCTCTGGGCGAGCCTGTGTCCCTGCCAGGCCCCATGGGGGTGAGAAAACCCATGGTGTGGGGCACAAAGCTGGCTGAAGAGAGCCCTGAGCTGGTGTGCTGGCTCCAGGGTGGGCAGAGCCTGCCCAGGGGTGTGGGCTGAGGTGGACAAGGCTCCTTGCCAGCCCAGCAGACTTTTCCCAGTTGTGCCTCTGGACCTTCCCAGACAAAGCTGTGCCCGTGCAATGCAGAATTGAGGCAGGGGTGCCATCCCTGCAGGACACTTGGTGCTCATCTGTGCTCATCCACCACAGTTAAAGCACTTCTTAAATAAGCCAGGTACCAACAGCTAGAAGCCTTCAAATAATCAATGCAAGAAATAAAAAAAAACCAGCACATTATTTTATTTCTCAAAGAACAAATCTATTAAAAGGCTAAGTAAACAGACACTACAATTACTTTACTCATTACTTTAAATCTGTTTTTTGATTAAAAATGCAAAAAAGGGTGCACTCCAGCTATTATTATCTCGGTTTGGTTCCACCAGACGAAGCGAGTCTGTTTGAGGCTAAGCCTGTCACCAGCCCGTGGTGGTTTTGGGTGTGGGTCTGATTCACTGGCAGTGTGGGGCTGGCACACCAAGGCCAGGGCACCACCACGCACCAAGGCACAACAGGGAGAATGCCACACCAGCTCACCTCCAATAAAACCAGAGGCAGTGCTGAGGGTCTGTGTGCCCTGGCCAGGTTCAGCACTGCCTGCCCTGAGCCTGCCCTGCCTCTGGGCTGGCAGCAAGGGGACAGAGGGCTCCCGGAGGAGCAGGATCGTTCCCTGCCGTTCTTTGTACAATGCAACAGCTCCCCCATCTTACAGACTAAAGAACTCAAAATGGAAAAGCATCCCCAGGAAAGGACGGCTGGGTTCACTCTGTACGCTTCCCCCGCTCTTCTGGAAGGAGAGGCTGGCAGTGCACTGGTACCTGAGGCGTGCTCGTCTCCAAGGTGCTCCAGGGAAGAGAAATGCACTTCACACAACGTGACATTTGACATTTCAGCGATTAGGGCAGCGAATTTCCTCCTTGTAAGGATGAGCAAGCACTGCCGGCTGCAGCCACTTTTGATGAGGTACCACGGTGTCTCTCAAGCAGTACCATGTACTGCCGCTTGCCTTGCTTCTCGCCGGGCTGTCGGGAGCGGCGGAGCGCGGCGCCGCTGCCCTGCAGTGCTGCTGCTCTCCTTTAGGGTGTACACGCGGCACGCGGTACCAGCGCTCCGAGCCTGGGCAAGGGCCGGGCAGAGCCGAGCTCAGAGCCGAGATCAGTGCGGAGTGATGGAGAGACGAGCTCAGAGCCGAGATCAGTGTGCGGTGATGGAGAGACGAGATCAGAGCCGAGATCAGAGCGGAGTGATGGAAAGGCGAGCTCAGAGCCGAGACCAGTGCGGAGTGATGGAGAGACGAGATCAGAGCCGAGATCAGTGTGCGGTGATGGAGAGCCAAGCTCAGAGCCGGGATCAGTGCGGAGTGATGGAAAGGCGAGATCAGAGCCGAGATCAGTGCGGAGTGATGGAGAGACGAGCTCAGAGCCGAGCTCAGAGCCGAGATCAGTACAAGCCGGGCTTGGAGCCAGGCTCAGTGCACAGTGATGGAGCCGTGCTCAGAGCTGTGCTCAGTGTGGAGTGATGGAGCTGTGCTCAGAGCTGGGCTCAGAGCTGGGCTCAGAGCTGTGCTCAGAGCTGGGCTGAGCGCTGTGCTCAGTGTGGAGTGATGGAGCTGTGCTCAGAGCTGTGCTCAGAGCCGTGTTCAGAGCCGGGCTCAGTGCGGAGTGATGGAGCTGTGCTCAGAGCCGGGCTCAGAGCTGGGCTCAGTGCACGGTGATGGAGCCGGGCTCAGTGCTCAGGGATAACAGTGACGTTATCCTTGAGCAGCTCCTGGCACAGCTCCTGGCACAGCTCCTGGCCCAGCTGCCACCACCGCTGCCACGGCCACCCTGCCCCTCACGCTGCCCCCCTGGTGCCCCAGGTCCAGCAGCAGCTCCCAGGGACGCTGCTGGCTCTGGGCACAGCTCAGAGCACTGCTCGGGGCTGTGGCCTGGGGCTGGGGAGCAGCTCTGAGGGGATGAGGGAGGGCAGCCCCCTGTGGCACCGGGGTGCTGCAGACACCTTGTCGCCAGCAGCTGCAGCACGTTGGCACTGTGCCTGAGGCCCCAGATCCCTCCTTCCGGAGGTGACTGAGGGTTAGAAAGTGCATAAAAGAACTCTCTGTGTTATTTAAACAAAGCACTTTCCTCCAAGTCTCATTATTTCAGAAAAAAAAAAAAAAAAAAAGGAAATGATGAAATAATTTTAAAATGATACCTGTGAGGGAAAAAGATTTCAGGTTAAGGAGTTACCAGCTCTGCCAGTAAAAAAGCATTTTAACACTAGTTGGAGAGAGCAAGACAAAATCCCCAGCTTGTTCAGAAGGGTAATAGGGGAGGTGACTGAGCCCCAGCAGGGTGAGGGTGCCCAAGGCAGGGTGAATCCTGGCCCGAGCTGGGAGGGAGCTCACCTGAGTAATCCTGAGCATCCCCAGTGCCAGGGCCATGCAGGACAGTGCTGTCCATGAGGTACACTGCCAGGCACTGGGAATACCAGGACACAGAGCTGGCCCTCCCCAGGACACCGAGGTTTGTCCCAGAACAGCCTGACCCTTGTCCCTGGGCATTGGAGGGAGCGTTCAGGCACAGACACCCCCACAGAGTCACTGAGGCAGCCAAGAACACCCCAGGAGAGAGCCCAGGGGAGGCCCCAGCAGAGGGGAGAACAAGAGGGAGGGGAACAGTTTCAGGGTGAGACCTGCACGGCACAGCAGCCACACGCTGTCACTTAGGTCTGGGTCCAGGATCAGACAAGCGGGCTCTCCATCCCAGCCAGGAGTGAGTGAACCTCCCCAGCACACCCACAGCTCCCACACTCCTGGATGCCCCAGGGAGGCGCAGTTCTCCCGCTGGGTACATTAACTAGGTGCTCATCTCAGTCTCATGTCCAGGAGGGATTTCAGGCTGACAAAGAAGATGCAGCAGCCCTTGCTCTGACCTGAGGCCAGAGAGCACAGGACATTGCCTTAGCTGCAAGGATGTGGAGCTCCTGGGCTGGTACCCATTCAGAGTGGTCCTGAACCAGCCCTCACAGTGTGTTTGTGCTGGATGGTGCAAACCAGTGCACCCCCAGTACACACCAGGCTCTCGGCCCATGCTTCCACCATGCTTCTCCATGTTCCTATGGCCAGGGAAGCTGCACCCCGGTGTTTGCCTCCTCTGCCAACATCAGCCACCCTGCTGGCATCACTGGCATGCCAGCCCCCCTGCTTCTGGGGCAGCAGAGAACTGACAGAGCAGCAAATGCTCGAACCTGAAGCCCAAGAAGCTGGTGGATGCCAGCCAAGACCACGGATGTTTTACCAGGGAGCATCTTCTTGTCTCTCTCCTCTCTCCACAGGGGAGCACACTGTGAACGCCAAATCAGGGCTGAGCACGACAGTGCCTCCAGCTCCAAAGGAGACCGGTGCTAGGACTGAGTGTGGGGCAGAGACCGCCCCAGCAAAGCCAGCTGACATGAGTTCATTGAGGGAGAGGAGATTTAGACTCATTTCCTCCTGCCAGCTTCTCTCCCCTGTAACAGCTCGAACGAGCTCTGTGGAACAGCAGCTGGTACTTGGAGATAAACACTAACAGAGGCTCAGCCTGGCAGCCCAGCCCTGGACAGCTTCGGAGGCTGCCAGGAGGACAGAGGATGATGCAGCTCTGGCAGCTGTGTTCCTTGTGAGACAGGGTCACGGGCTGCTGTGGAGACCACTTCCAAGTTCTCAGGTCACACGGACAGCCCTGAGGCCAGGAATACCGATGTGCTCCCTCTTCTCACCCTTACCGATGCCAGACGCTGCATCCCAAGGCACAAAAAACTTTGGCACGGTATCAGCAGAGGCATGAGGACTGCCACGGCTCCTTCCCGTTCCTGGACCGGGGCTCCCACCACGGGCATCCCCAGGCAGAAGATGTGTCCCGGCAGCATTGCTCCCGCTGCCTCCAAAGAGTGCCGAGCGCTCCGTGGCTTTTCTCCCGCACCCTGGGCGGCGGTGGCGGCTGCAGAGAGTCCCGGGGCAGCCCCGGAGGAGCCGGCAATGCCTCCCGTGCCAGGGGAAGGGTGTCGGGGGAGACGGGGCCGTTGCCCAGTGGTGGCAGGGCAGTGCCTGCGCATCCCTCCAGGTGCGGGGTCACTGGCCGCTGACGAGGTTTGTTAATTAGCTCCTCTTCCAGGCTCTGCAGGCAGCGCTCCTCTTCTTCGGGTCCTGCAACATCCCCGGCGTTTTCCCACAAAAGAGCACTAGGAAAGGGTGTCAGTGTTCCATAGCACGAAATGCACTCCTCTCTGTTAGAGATCCAGGAGGCAGGTAACGATACCGCAATCCCCAAAAGCGCTCCGATTTACTGCCCCCACAGATGACCCAGCGTTTCCTTCTCCTGCCAGGATCATCCCTCCTAGAAGTGCGGTGTTGCAGTCCGTGTCCGGGGACCGGCGGGGCACGGGCAGGATGCGGGCACTGCGTGCCCCGAGGGTGGAGCGGAGCGGAGCTGCCGCCGCGCTCCCACCCCGCGGGACGGTTCCGCCGGTGCATCCACCGCACCGATCGCCGGCTCAAACTCCGCGCCCCGCCCGCAGCCGCGCCGCCCCCGCCCGCTCCGGCCCCGGGGTCCCGGGCGGCGGCTGGGGCAGGGCTGTGGCCCCCGGAGGGCTGCGGGGTGCCCCGGGGGCCGCGGCCGCTCTCGGCGCCCGTCGCCGCAGCCCGGCCCCGGCGTGGCGGGGCAGGCGGAGGCGTGTCCGTCTCCGCGCCGGTGCCCGCGCCTGGTCCCGCCCGGCGGCGCGCAGCCCCGAGCCCGGCGCGGCGGGGGGCGGCCCGGCCGCACGTCTGCGCGGCGGCGGCGGCGGCGGCGGCGGTCGGGCGGGCGGGCGGGCGGCTGCGGCTCAGCCGTGCGTGCGGCGGGGCGGGGAGGGCCCGGCTGCTCCAGCCCGCCCCGGCGCGGCGCGGCGCGGCGCGGGGGAGGCGGCGGCTGCTCCATGCGGCAGCGAGCGGCGCGGCTGCCCGCGGCCGGGGCCGGGGCCGGGGCCGGGCGGAGGCCGGCGGCGCGGAGGATGGGCGCAGCTGCCGCCGCCGCGGAGGGCCGAGCCGCGGGCGCCGCGCTCCCCGCTCTGCCCCGCCGCAGCGCCCGCCGCCGCGGCTGCTCCGCCTGAGCGCGCCCGGCGCGGAGCGGCGCGGAGCCGCATGGCCCTGCCGCCGGCCGCCCCGCGCTAGCGGCACCCGCACCCGGGAGGCGCCGGCCCGGCGGCGGGGCTGCCCGCGCCTCGGCCGCGTCCGTCTGTCCATCCGTCCGTCCGTCCAGCGCAGCGCCCGGCGCGCAGGATCCCGCAGCGGGGTGCGGAGCGGCAGCGCTTGGCGAGGATTAACCTGGCGCAGGTACGCGACAAGGTCAGCGCCGGCGGGAGCAGAGCGGGGCGGGCTGCCCCGGTGCGGGGCGATGCGGGCGGGCTGATGCGGGCGGGTTGTCCCGCGCCTCCCGCCCCCGCCGCGCGTGTGTGCATGTGCCGCCGCCCGCCCCAGCCGCCGCGTGGGGCCGTCCCCGGGCCGCCGTGCCCGTCCCGGCCGCGGGCAGCTCCGCCGCGGAGCCGCGGTAGGATGCGGGGGGTGAGCGCCGGCTCGGGGCGGAGCGGCGGGCAGCCCGCCTGCCGCCAGCGCCCGCAGCCCGCCGGGGCCCGGCCGCGGCCGCACCCGCAGGGGACGCGCTCCGGCCGCCGCCCGTCCCCGGAGGCACCAGGTAACGCGAGGGGAGTCGCGCCCCGCACATCTGCATTGCACCGCGGTACCGGCCCAGGGGACGGGGCGGGAGGCGGGGGGGAGGGTGAGGGGCGGCCCGGCCGGTGCCGAACGTCCCGGTCAGGACGACCCCAGGGCGCGGCGGGGGCGCCGGGACGACGCCCTTCCCGGGAGGGCGGCGGCCGCGGGGAGCGCGGAGCGGCGGGGCGGGTGCCCCGCGGACGGGCCGGGCCGGGCCGGGCCTGGCCGCGCTGCCGCCGCTGCCCGCGGGACGGCGCCGGCGGCCGCCCGTGCTGGGCTGGGCTGGGCTGGGGATGCTGCGGGGCCGGAGATGCTGCCAGGCTGCGATGCTGCGGGGCCGCCCGTGCCGCGGCCGCCGCCCCCTCCGCGCCGCGCTGCCGCTGCCGCCGCCGCCCGGTTACCGGCACCGCTGGCGCTGCGGCGCTGCCCGAGCGGGCGGAGGCGCCGCTGTTCGCGGAGCCATCCCGGGGCGCTCTCGAGGGGTGCGGGGCTCTGCCGGAGGGCGCCGGAACCCCGCGGCTCCCCCGCCCCAGTCCTCCCGCCCCGTCCCACCGCCCCTGGCCGCCACACGCACCCCGCTCTCCCCGCGGCTCTGTCCCCAGGGCCGCCGCGGTCCCCTGCGTCCCGGGATGCGGCTGCGCCCCACTCTCCTCCGTCCCCTCCGCCCCCTCCGTGGCGAACGCCGCCGTGTGCGGGAGAAGGAATGTAGGACAGAATGGCCCTTCCCCGCCGGAAGGTTCCCGTTGGGGAGATGGCAGAGCAGCGGCGGAGAAGCCGGCGGAGCCTCGCAGCCATGTTGGTGTCGGAGCATCAGCCCTCGCGGCTCCGGGAGCCCGGCTGCCGTGCGGGAACCGGCATGTCTGAGCCAGGTGCACTGGCCTCCTCCCGGGCTGCTCCTTCCCAGCATGGACCGGGGAACACCGGCTCTGCGGCTCCTCTGCATCCTGGGACAGCAGCTCTTCCCTTCCTCCCTTCAAGTCTGTTGCATCTCCGGGGCACTCATTATGTTTGTGTGTGTGGAACGGAGGCATGTGTTGGTTCCAGCTGTGGTCATGAACTCGGCCTCAGCAGTCCTGCAGACCAGGGGTGGGACAGCAGGCGCCCCCAGCCAAGCCCAGCCCCGTGTGGCCTTTGGCTGGGTGCCGTGGAACTGGCCAGGCTGGGTGTCCCTGCCCTTGGCCATCGCGCTGTCGTGCTGGTGATCCTCCCCACCCACGCTTCCATTTCGCATGTTCCTGAGTGACACGTGGCGTCAGCTCGTTCCTTCTGAGCATCCTCGGGCGAGCCTGCGTGTGCAGGGCTGCTCAGGCCGGCACAGCCAGCCAGCCCGCTGGCGAGGCGAGGTGGATCCATGCTGGAATTGAAGCCTCTTTGGTTCCAGCTGTGCCTCTGCAGATGGAGGGTCTGGGCTGGCCCTGGCAGCAGCGATCCTGGCCATGGCTGTGTCCAGGAGCATGGGGCAGTGCTGCCCAGATGGACTGTGTGTGCTGGCTCTGGTCTGTCCTGGTGTGCAGGATTGCATCCCAGCTGCCTGGAGCTGGGTGCTCGGGGCTGTGTGTGCTGCCAAGGGCTCCGGGTGGGCACCCTGGTCCTGTGTACAGCCACCCCTTGGAGCTGGCCCGTGGGCTCTGTGGTATTCCAGAGTCAGTCCTGGCAGGGAGAGGTGTGCCAGGCCTGGCAATTCCACTGCTGATCTGGGAGTCAGGTTTGGTTTTGCACAAGCAGCCGTAGCAGAAACTGAGTGTTCTCAGTGCCCAACACCTTCCCAATCCACGCTGCTAAATATATACTGTACTCAAGGGATTATGCATTTGTTTAAATGCATAATAAATGTGTTTAAATGCGTAAGGCTGGATCATAATGCACACCAGAGCTTGCCAGTTTGGCCTCCAGTTACAAGCCTCTCTAAGATACATCTCCTGGCATATTACCTCATCTTTCTGCTTTCAGAAAGAGCAGTTCTTGGTTTTATCATGGCAGGGCAGTCAGTGGAAGCAAATCCTGGATAAGTCAGGTACCCAGTGCAAGTTAAAGCTGAACTAGTTCTCCTGTTCAGCAGACACTTCCAGGTGCAGGAGGAGACTTGAGACTGACCCATTCCACCAAAGACATGTGGCTGCAGAAGTGGCCTCCAGATTGTCCTATCCCAGTGAGAGCCGGTGGGCTGAGTGCTCGTGTCATCCTTACAGCCAAGAGAAACTGCACTCACGGCAGCTCTGCTCAGGATGGTGCCCCAGGGGCTTGGTTTGAATTTTTCATGCAGGTCTGTTGTCTGGAGAGGCTCCTGTTGGCCACTGAAGGTGTGAGTGGGGCCAGGGGGAGGAGGCTGAGAGGTGCCTCCCAGCCCAGGATCTGGGCTGGCTGGGAATGTGGGGAGCCCAAGAAGAGATGTGGCTGAGCAGCATGGCAAGGAAAAAACAGAGTTTCCTCGATTTTCTGAGAAAGACTGGAGGGGATGGGAAGGCGGGTGCATCGGGAAGGATGGCCGTGACACACTGGGTAGGTGGAGCATCCCCAGGTGCCTGGAGGGCCTGTCCCTCCTCTGGGGCACGTGGGGGTAGCTCAGAGGCTGGAGAGCTAATGGCTTTGCACTGCTGATCGATCCTGCCTGTGCTTTCAGATGTGGTGAGGCTGGGTTTTATGGAGCAATCTTTGCATATTCCCTGCACAAGCAGCTGGGCCGAGCGCCGCTCTAATGGCCTCGCTATTAGCGGGCTCAGAACCCGAGCCAGACTGAAAAGGCTGTGTAAGTGCTGCTCAAGCGTTTTGGGCCAGGCATATTCCATGCATTAGGGAAGATTTGTACTCTTTGGACCAGACATCACTGAGTGTTGTCTATTTATACGCATCTAAATATATCCTCTGCAGTCTTCAGACTTTTCTAGCTAGTAGTAAAATTACTTTTCAATATCATGCTATTAAACCATGCTTGCTGACACTATCTGATGAAGTTTGTGCTAGGAGAGGCTTATGTGTGTGTTTTTGTTTTAAATAAAAACTATTCTTGAGGTAGTTACCTAAAATGCTTTGGAAACAAAAGCTTGTTGTCTGTGTGGCTGTGTAGCAGGGAGAAATGTGGTCAAACAGGAGCAGTGCTTGGAGACATGCTCAAGCCTGGGAAACCAAATCCAAACGTTACCCAAAATATAAGGTTTTGTTGCTGAAGAGTGAACCATTCTTTCTAGAAAGTTTGTATCAAATAATCATGCACTTTGCAGCAATATAGAAACATTTGCTACAAATTAGTCAGATATACCTTCTGGTACTCTGGAGTTTGCGATGCCATTCTGAAAACAAAATGACAAATCTTGAAGTAAGGTAGGTTATGGAATTCCTCTGCAGTGCCCAGATCCAGGCTGTGGAGGGTTGGAGGGTGTTCCCTGCTGCAGGCCTGGCTCTGTGTCCTGGGTGCAGATCTCTGGAGCTGCTGTGGGTCTCAGTGGGGCTCCCGGGGAGGGTGCAGACCCCGGCTGTGTCCCCAGTAGCCCATGGGCTTGCTGCCTGGGTGCTGGTGACAGGCGTGGCTGGCTGATGCCTGCAGCCTGACATGGAACAGTGATGGCCATCGTTTTGTTTTCTGTGGCAGCTCTTGCTGTCGGTTCTCTGAGAGCTAAGAGGCTGCAGAGGAAGGGAAAGGGGTTGGTATTCACAGGGGAGCAGGTGAGATGAGGAGAGGGGACAGGCCTCTTGCAGAGGGCCCTGGCCCTGAGCCCCTGGAACCAAAGAAAAGTTCTGGTCCCCCAGGCACCCCAGGTCCCTCGGCTGGGCTCTGGGCTGCACGAGCCAGAGGTCTGTGGTGTGGTGACATGCTGTGGTGCCAGGAGCCATGTCCTGCCCTGTGGGTGAGGGTGTCTGAGGGCTCCCTGCCCATGTGCCCCATCCTACCTGTCTCACTGGCCACTGAGGCACAGGCTGGGCACACCATGAATGCTGCCTGAGGTGTCTGAGGGCTCCCTGCCCGTGTGCCCCATCCCACCTGGCCACTGAGGCATAGACTGGGCACACCGTGCCCTGAGCTGGGCAGCAGCTTCTGTGTTTCCATGGGATAAATGGCTGTACAAGTCCTATTTGTTTCAAGCAGGCTGGATGATGCAGAAGGTGGTTTGTCAAGCTGAGGCCATGATGGGAGCCTTGGTGGGTGCCTCTAATTGTGTAGCACATGGCCTCAGAGTATTTGAGCCAGTTCCCAATGCTGCAGAGCTCGTGTCCAATGCTGTGGTTTTGAGTTTGCTCTTGTAGATGAAGCTTCTCCCCAGGAACTGTCTCCTGGCAAAACATTTCCATGAAAACATATTATTAGGTAGCTTTGTTTTAAAGTGGAATATCTTTTTTCCCTTGAAGTTTTTATTTAGGCTTCTCTGTCAAGATCGTGTTGGAATTCTTTTGGATTGCAGACAGATAAAACTCTTCAGTTTTTGTTGCCTCAGCATTGTTTCATTGCCAGAGAGCTGCTATTCCCTGCGTATTTATTTCCAATTATTTATGCTTCCTGGTCTCTGTAGTTGGCCATGGGGGATGGAGAAGCAGGAGCCCACCACAGTGAGCTGTGACAGCTCTGTGAGTCCTGCAGCAGGACTCAGCAGCTGTGGGACAGCAGGTGTACAAGGAAAGCACAAACAAAGAGGAAAAGGCACAGTGGAGAAAGCCACACTGAGAGGAATCCCCAGGATGTGTTCTTAGTCCCCTAGTGCTGCTGATCCTGGGACTGGGATGGGATTGCCTTAGCACCACTGGGGAGTCACGCAGAGACGTTCTGCTGCACATGGGTGAGATGCTAGTTCTCTGTGCTTTAGCCAGGCTTCAGAGTTTGCCTGGGATGGGAAATGCCCAGCACAGGCAGGCAGGTGCTGTGGGCACAGGCAGGTATCACTGGCACAGGCAGGAATCACTGGCACAGGCAGGTGCCATGGGCACAGGCAGGAATCCCTGGCACAGGCAGGAATCGCTGGCACAGGCAGGTGCTGTGGGCACAGGCAGGAATCCCTGGCACAGGTAGGAATCCCTGGCACAGGCAGGAATTGCTGGCACAGGCAGGAATCACCGGCCCAGCAGGCAGGTGCCATGGGCACAGGCAGATATCACTGGCACAGGCAGGAATCACTGGCGCAGGCAGGTGCCCTGAGCACAGGCAGGAATCACTGGCACAGGCAGGAATCCCTGGCACAGGCAGGAATCCCTGGCACAGGCAGGTGCCCTGAGCACAGGCAGGAATCCCTGGCACAGGCAGGAATCACTGGCACAGGCAGGAATCCCTGGCCCAGCAGGCAGGTGCCATGGGCACAGGCAGATATCACTGGCACAGGCAGGAATCACTGGCACAGGCAGGAATCCCTGGCACAGGCCGATATCACTGGCACAGGCAGGTGCCCTGAGCACAGGCAGGAATCCCTGGCACAGGCAGGAATCACTGGCACAGGCAGGAATCACTGGCACAGGCAGATGCCATGGGCACAGGCAGGAATCACTGGCACAGGCAGGAATCACTGGCACAGGCAGGTGCCTTGGGCACAGGCAGGAATCACTGGCACAGGCAGGAATCACTGGCACAGGCAGGTGCCTTGGGCACAGGCAGGAATCACTGGCACAGGCAGATGCCATGGGCACAGGCAGGTGCCATGGGCACTGGCAGGAATCCCTGGCACAGGCAGGAATCACTGGCACAGGCAGGAGTCACTGGCACTGCAGGGGCTCTGGGAGCTGTGTCGTTGGTGTTTTCTCCAACGCGCTGTGCAAGCCCTGATGTAAGGCTCCTGATAGGGCCCGTGGGAGCGGGTCTGAGTAAGGCGAGCGGGATTTGTCGCCCTGTCAGCCGTGAGTCAGTGCTGCTGCTGCCGGTACGTGGTGTTTCACACACAGGAGCTCTGCTGCCGGCTGCGCTGCGTGAGCCGCTGCTGCTGCTGCTGCTGCTGCCAGAGCCGTGCGCTGCCGTGGGCAGGCTGGGCAGGCTGGGTGTCACTGTGCCGTGGGCACCATTGGTGTCACTGTGCCGTGGGCAGGCTGGGCAGGCTGGGTGTCACTGTGCCGTGGGCACCATTGGTGTCACTGTGCCGTGGGCAGGCTGGGTGTCACTGTGCTGTGGGCAGCTTTGGTGTCACTGTGCTGTGGGCAGCTTTGGTGTCACTGTGCCATGGGCACCTTTGGTGTTGCTGTGCTGTGGGCAGCTTTGGTGTCACTGTGCCTTGGGCACCTTTGGTGTCACTGTGCCTTGGGCACCATTGGTGTCACTGTGCTGTGGGCAGCTTTGGTGTCACTGTGCCTTGGGCACCTTTGGTGTCACTGTGCTTTGGGCAGCTTTGGTGTCACTGTGCCGTGGGCAGCTTTGGTGTCACTGTGCCGTGGGCACCATTGGTGTCACTGTGCTGTGGGCAGGCTGGGTGTCACTGTGCTGTGGGCACCATTGGTGTCACTGTGCCTTGGGCACCTTTGGTGTCACTGTGCCGTGGGCAGCTTTGGTGTCACTGTGCCATGGGCAGGCTGGGTGTCACTGTGCTGTGGGCAGCTTTGGTGTCACTGTGCCATGGGCAGGCTGGGTGTCACTGCGCCATGGGTACGCTGGGTGTCACTGTGCCGTGGGCAGGGTCAGTGTCACTGTGCTGTGGACAGCTTTGGTGTCGCTGTGCCGGGGGCAGGCTGGGTGTCACTGTGCCGTGGGCACCTTGGGTGTCACTGTGCTGTGGGCAGCTTTGGTGTCACTGTGCTGTGGGCAGCTTTGCTGTGCTCGTGGCTCCTCCTGACACGTCAGCCTCGTGTCTCATCTCTGCCGGTGCCCAGCTGCAGTGATGCTGCTCCTGGGGACCAGGCTCCAAACTGCAGTTCTCAAGAAGTGACTGCTGCTTTCCTGTGTGTGAGCCTCAGCTTTGGCTGCCTTTGGGGACAGTCTGACGTGTCACAGGCACAGGCAGGGAGGGCTCTGCACACCGACAGTACCCTGGGCAGGAGAGCACCATGGCCCTGAATGCCACACCTGAGCCTGGGCAAGCTGAGCATCTTTCAGCTATGGTGTAAAGAACCAGGATAACAGCACCAGCCCCAGTCTAGGCTCCAGTGCTGCTATGATGTAAAGAACCAGGATAAGAGCATGGGCCCCAGTCTAGGCTCCAGTGCTGCTGTGGTGTAAAGAACCAGGTTAACAGCACAAGCCCCTGTCTAGGCTCCAGTGCTGCCCAGCTGCAGGGCATCCCAGCAGGCTCTGTGCAGGGGTCCTTGGCATGGCTCTGGTGGGTTGGAGATGTGCTGCAAGTGCCTCCAGGTGACCCCCTGTCCTCATAGTGTGGGTCTGGTAATGTTCAGGCCCCATATGCTGTGCTGAGGACCAGGGATGGGGATGAATATGGAGACAATCGGCCACCCTGGTGACATGTGGCCTCACAGGCTCAGCCAGCAGAGCACCTGCATGGGGACTCTTTTGTGGGCTAGTTGTCCCTTGCTGCCCTGGCATGTTGGGCCACTGAACACAGATGTGTCCTTGTCCCCAAGCACATGGCAAGGATTGCATTTAGTGACTGGGGGGTGCAGCCCCCCTTCTAGTACTCCATGTTCCTTGCACAGAGCCCCCTGCTCATCTGCAGGTGGATCCTGCAGGTGTCCCACATGCACCCCCCTCTCTGCATTCCCCCTTTGGTGAGCAGTGAGGATCCCTCCATCAGGGTCTGAGTCCTGATGTGGCTGAAATGAGAGGTTGCCTCCCGAGGGCTGGCATTCCTGCTGTGTTCATTATTGCCCTGAGCTGGACACACCTAGCATGTGTTGTTTAAGAAGCCTTCTGCAAATGTGCAGCTTCTGTGGATTGAAGCAATCCCCTGTCCTTGCCTGCCCTAGAGGGGAAACATGATAGATGCTGTGGAAAAAGGCACGGTAGGTCAGGGGGGTGGTGGCAGCTGCTGTTACTGCCAGATGAGGACTCTGTAATTTCTAAGGGAACAGATGAGGACAGTGGTGTTTAAATGAGCATTGTGCTGTGTATCCAGGTGGGTGCCAGCTGAGCTGCCCAGGTGAGTGCCCTGTGATTGTGGCACTGGGTGCCCCAGCAGCTCTGTTCAGCCCTGCCACGCTCCACCAGCTCTGCCAGGGCCTCCCGTGGTGTCACCAACAGGCACAAAGGGCTCACTGAGTGAGCTTCATTTCTTCTAAGGAGCATTAAAGAAGCCAATCAATGTACAGAGAGTGTGACTGCACTTAAATTCCATCTGGAAAGTTATAACAGTAAATAAAGAACAGTAACGAGGAGTGGAATTGTGTGGCCAGAAGGATGCGAGACTTGGAATGCTGGGGAGAGGCTGGACTTGCTCCTTGCCATCTGGAATTTGGGTTTAGGTGTTAATAAGATATCCAAATGGTTCCCCAATGGTCAGTAATGCGTCCCTGGTTTGTACTGGGGATGTGAGGAGACGTGAAGGCTAAAGGAGGAGAGTGAAGGACAGCAGTATTACAGCTACCCCACACGGGTCAGAGGAATCAGTCCTACTCCAGGGGCACCACACGGTGATGCCAGGCACAGAAAACCTAACCCAAGTATCTGGGGAGCAGCACACACGTCTGGCAATCTGGGTGTCCCTGTAGGGACAGCGTAGAGCATGCGGGTCCCAGCTGCACTCCATGCCCCATGCTCGGTGCCCTCCATGCTGCTGGTGTGGCCAGCAGTGCTGTGTGCTCTGTGCCCTCCCCTGTGGCCAGCATGTGTCCGTGCCCTGTTCCATCCTTGCCCTGTGTCTCTGTGCCCTCCCCTGTGGCCAGCATGTGTCCGTGCCCTGTTCCCTCCTTGCCCTGTGTCTCTGTGCCCTCCCCTGTGGCCGGCATGTGTCCGTGCCCTGTTCCATCCTTGCCCTCAGCATGGCCAGCAGTGCTGTGTCTCTGTGCCCTCCCCTGTGACCAGCATGTGTCTGTGCCCTGTTCCAGCCTTGCCCTCAGCATGGCCAGCAGTGCCAGCTGGAGCAGCAGGGATGGTGGTTCTGGTGCTGGAGTGGATTTTGTACAGCAGAGGCTTGGTCCTGAGCTGGGGTGTGTGTCCATGAGGCCTCATGGAGCAGATACCCATCTCCTGCAGAGTGTAGTTACCCTCTGCCAAGGCTTTTGAAGTGTGCTGACTGACACAGATATGGTTTTGGTTTACATCTGCAGCAGTAAGTTGTGTGAGGCAGCAGAAGGGGATTTCTAGGGTGGGAGGATGGACGAGGAGGAGCTGCGTGCCCTCTGTGTGTGTCAGGGCACTCAGGTGGGACTGTGTGGGCAAGGCCCGGTGAGTTGAGTGTGGACAGGGGCTGGAGGCACTGGGGGGGCTGCAGTGCTCCCTGCCCACGATGCTGTGCCTGGAAGGGGCACTGGCAGGGGTCACCCTGCACCCTGCACACTGGGGTGGGCAGCAGGGCTGGGGCTGGAAGGACAGGGTCTGACTGCCAGCTGCTGGTGCTGCTGCTGGTGGTGCTGGTGGCAGCTGCACAGCCTCAGGAGCAGTGCTGGGTGTGGGGAGAGCAGAGTGCTGGCTCAGCTCCCTTCCCAGCTCAGCCCAGAGCCGACTGCTGGCATATGACACTCGTTATCTCTCCAGCTCAGAAACGCAGTGCTCAGGGCATCCTGATGGATTTGTGACACTTCCCATGGGACTCTGTGCTCATAAACCAATTAAAGGATTACATCCTTGTAATGTGGAGAGTATTCTTTGTTTATTAAGTAATGCAGGTGTAATTCAATTACTGACAGGCTGACCTGCTGATGTCAGATGTGGATGCCAGGCAGGTTGGCCTCAAGCTCTGCCCCCCCAGATGGGAGCAGCAGGAGCTGAGGGGAGCAGCTGCCCCTGTGCCCAACAGGAGCCATGGGAGTTTTTGATGGCTTTTGCTGATGTGTTTTCTTTACAGAGTCACAGAATCCTAGAATTGTTTGGGTTGGAAGGGACCTTATGGCTCATTCCACCCCCTGCCATTCCATCCCCTTCCACCATCCCAGGCTGCTCCAAGGACACTCCAGCCTGGCCTGGGGCACTGCCAGGGATCCAGGGGCAGCCACAGCTGCTCTGGGAACCTGTGCCAGGGCCTGCCCACCCTCATAGGGAAGAAGTTCTTCCATAAAAATGAAATGGTTTATTATGATAAGGTAGTTTCAGGCTGGGCTGAGTGTTTACTGTTTGTCGTGGCTCAGGAAGCCCTGTGTCACCAAACGGTGTCCAAGGCACAGCCTGTGTCCCCGTGCCTCCCTCTGGGTGGCTGTGGGTAGCTGCAGTGCCCTGCCTGGCCCCAGCTCAGGCTCTGCCATGTGCTGCTCCCTGTTCCTGCAGCAGCCTGGGCTGCACGAGTGCCTTGGGCTGCAGGGGTGAAGTGTCTGCTCCTCTGGTGAGGCCCTCAGTGCTGAGGGTCCTGTCCCCAGGGAGATCCCTCTGCTCCTTTGGTGAGGTGCTCAGTGCTGAGGGTCCTGTCCCTAGGGAGATCCCTCTGCTCCTTTGGTGAGGTGCTCAGTGCTGAGGGTCCTGTCCCTAGGGAGATCCCTCTGCTCCTTTGGTGAGGTGCTCAGTGCTGAGGGTCCTGTCCCCAGGGAGATCCCTCTGCTCCTTTGGTGAGGTGCTCAGTGCTGAGGGTCCTGTCCCCAGGGAGATCCCTCTGCTCCTTTGGTGAGATCCCTCTGCCCTGGGCCCTGTGAGGCCCTCAGTGCTGAGGGTCCTGTCCCCAGGGAGATCCCTCTGCTCCTCTGGTGAGGCCCTCAGTGCTGAGGGTCCTGTCCCCAGGGAGATCCCTCTGCTCCTTTGGTGAGGTGCTCAGTGCTGAGGGTCCTGTCCCCAGGGAGATCCCCCTGCCCTGGGCCCTGTGAGGCCCTCAGTGCTGAGGGTCCTGTCCCCAGGGACATCCCTCTGCTCCTCTGGTGAGGCCCTCAGTGCTGAGGGTTGTGTCCCCAGGGAGATCCCTCTGCTCTGGGCCCTGGGACAGCCCAGGGCAGGCAGAGGGCTCCAGGTGTTTTTCCCCCTGGAAAGATGAGGTCAGGGCTGGTGGGTGACTCGTGCTGCCTTGGCACTGGCTGGGCACCTGTCTGCCAGGAGAGACGGGCAGGAACAGAAGTGTAACATACCCTGTACAGCAGTGCAGGAGTGACTCTGGAGTAGAACAGGACTGATTCTGCAGATTTGGAGAATAAATTAAAGTTCATATCTCAGTAAGGGGTGGTTTGCTCCTTGGTAAGAGACAGTGGAACTTGGACAGCACGGCACCAGTGTGTGGCTGGGAACACCTGGGGGCAAGAGGTGTTTCCAGACTACCAGACCTTTCCAGAAAGATCAGTATGTTTCACTGTCCTGAATAATAAATGCTGGTCAGAAGCCTGCTCTGGTTTTCTATGCAATCTTAGGACAGAATTGCACTTAGTTTGCAGCACTTATCAAGCAAAACTTTAAGTGTTGAATGCAAATATAATGTGGAAAAGGAGGTCTGCACATGTGTGAGCTAATAAAGGCACAATAGCAGCTGATGTAGCCTGGCACTGCTGGAGGAACACAAGCACCTGACAGCAGAATTATCTCTGAGGACCGCAGACTGACTTGTAAACTGTGGAATAAATTGCTCTTATTTTGTAGCATTTATGTGCTCAGCTGCACTTCACAGGGTTTTGCCTGTCTGGCAATTCCTGTTTGTCAGGTGGAAACCCTGGGCTGCTGGGGTCTGGCAGCCAGTGAGCTCTGAGCTGGGCAGAGGGCAGAGCCTGGCAGAGAACTCCTTCCCTGACAGAAATGCCAGGTAGAGGGGCCAGGAGGGTGACCTTGGCAGCAGGGCAGAGAGGCTGAGGGTGCTGCAGAGGGGAACTGCAGTGGAGGCCCCAGCCCTGAGCAGAGGGTTCTTGCCCTCGTGGGCAGTGGCACTGAGGTGGCACAGGCTGCCTGCAGCACGGTGCTGCTCCTGGGGCTGCCCCTGCCTGTCTGTGACACTGTGAGACCTCTCAGGTGCTGCTTCTGTCGCTGCAGCTCCAGCAGCTCCTTCCAATCCTTCCGAAATGACAGGATGTGGATTGCTGTTCTTGGCGGACAGCAGTGGCAGCTCAGGATCTCTGCGCTCATTCCCAGGCCCAGGCTCCCTGTGCCCAGTGCCAGGCTGGCAGCTCTGTGTGCCCAGTGCCAGGCTGGCAGCTCCCTGTGCCCAGTTCCAGGCTGGCAGCTCTCCGTGCCCAGTGCCAGACTGGCAGCTCTGTGTGCCCAGTGCCAGGCTGGCAGCTCTCTGTGCCCAGTGCCAGCCTGGCAGCTCCCTGTGCCCAGTGCCAGGCTGGCAGCTCTCCGTGCCCAGTGCCAGGCTGGCAGCTCTGTGTGCCCAGTGCCAGGCTGGCAGCTCCCTGTGCCCAGTGCCAGGCTGGCAGCTCCCTGTGCCCAGTGCCAGGCTTGTCAGCTCTGTGTGCCCAGTGCCAGGCTGGCAGTTCCCTGTGCCCAGTGCCAGGCTTGTCAGCTCTCCGTGCCCAGTGCCAGGCTGGCAGCTCTGTGTGCCCAGTGCCAGGCTGGCAGCTCCCTGTGCCCAGTGCCAGGCTGGCAGCTCTGTGTGCCCAGTTCCAGGCTGGCAGTTCCCTGTGCCCAGTGCCAGGCTGGCAGCTCCCTGTGCCCAGTGCCAGGCTGGCAGCTCCCTGTGCTCATTCCCAGGCTGGCAGGTCTGTGTGCCCAGTGCCAGGCTGGCAGCTCTGTGTGCTCATTCCCAGGCTGGCAGCTCTGTGTGCCCAGTGCCAGGCTGGCAGCTCCCTGTGCCCAGTTCCAGGCTGGCAGCTCTGTGTGCCCAGTGCCAGGCTGGCAGCTCTCCTGCCACGCTCAGGCTGACAGTGATCCTCTCTCCTGACGTGTTTCCTGTTCCTGTCCTGGTGCCAGGACAGTGCCAGGCTGCTCCCTGTGCCCTGCTCTGCTCCCAGGGATGGCATTCCAGCCCCAGGGGTTTGTGCTCTGGCACAGCTGGGTTGTGTGGCTGTGGGAGGCAGTTTTGGTCCTTCAGAGCATCAGTTTGTGTCCATGCACAGACCCTGTCTCCTGCTGGGTTTAAGTGCAGGTTTGGCACCTCTGGGCAGGCAGGAGCAGCAGTCCCTGCCATGCTCCCTGCTCCTGAGGTCAGCATCACAGAGCAGGATGGAGTCCATGGGTTGGAGAGATGGGAGGGGACAGATTACTGCTCAGTGAAGGGGAAGGAGGCACCAGGGGATGTCCAGTCCCAGCTCATGAACACAGTGATGGAAACAGCACCTGCCCACGTCTCTGCTGACTTGGAGCTGGTGCAGACCCGTGCAGGTTTTGGCTTCCTCTGCACGGTTTGGGGTGACCTGTGCTCCTGGGGCTGGGCAGGGCTGAGGGGCAGGTTCAGCAGGAGCTGGGCCTGTGCTGATGGATGGGGCAGGCTCCCAGCAAACGGGGAGGAGGAGGAGGAGGAGGAGGAGGCACCCGTGCAGTGGTGCTGGGGCTGTGGGCAGGAGAAGGAGGGCTGTAGTGCTGGGTGGGCACAGTGCTGGGGACAATGTGCTCCTGTGTCCCTGTCCTGCCCATGCTGGGCATGGAATGAGTCCTGCAGCAAACTCCAGTTTGTCAGACTGATGCCAAGATTATTTTTTGCCTTTTCTTTTCTATACCTTTTCTATGACTTTTATGTACCCTCAGTATTCTTAGCATGCATGCTTGTAATTCCTTAAGTCTGATAACTTAGCATAGTCCTGGTAATCTGTTAGGCCAGGAGAGCAAACATCCTAAAGGCCTCCTGGTAAACCCTATGCTATCTTGGGAAACCAAGGTCCCCTCTAGAAGATATGCTGTGAATTGGAGATCTGGCCCATCCAGGGGGGAATTCCACAGATGGGGGAATGTCAGGCCATTCATCCAGGCCTCCCACTGGGCATCCTTGTTAGATATGCTCATTTGTAAGGTCTGTAAATGGCACATGTGACCCATGGTGTGCGTGCATTGTGGTGCGTTCCACCTTGGTGTAGTGGTGCACCAGTAAGGGTCCTCATTAAAAAACTGAGGTGAAAACCCCTTATCCCTTAACTGGATGTGGCTCTCAAATTTTTGAAACCAGGGAGAGGCATCAGGACCTCCTTGCTGGTGTCAGTGCCTGTGTCACACAGAGGGTTTGTCACACTCTGTCAGTGTGTCCCCAGGGTTATCACAGGGCACAGAGCTGGTGGCTGGAGCCTCTGCTCTGGCTGTGGGCTGGGCTGCTGTCTGTCAGCCTTGGTCATGGGGACACCGGCCTTCCAAACAGGATCACTTGGCTGTGCAAAAACTCTGTCTCAGTGTAACTCCAGCTGTGCCCTGGTGGTGCATGCTGGAGTGCCCAGGTGTGGTAAGGAGATGCAGAAGTGGCTCTGACACTGGGGAATGCTTACAAGAGGACAGCTGAGTCTCACTCAGGTGGTGTGGAGAACAGGCTGCCTGGGAGTGAGGAGATCCTGCTGCAGGAGATCCTTCTCTAGGAGACCCTGCTCTGGGGGATCTGGGCATTGGTTTGGTTCCCTCTGTGTGAGTTTAACTGATGGCACTTTCCCGAATTACCATGGGTGAGGTAGTGGGGCTTGCCCTGTCCCTTCCCAGTGGTGTGAGCTGTCCTGTGCAGTGGACAGGCTGTGTACAGAGCTGCTGCACAGGAACCCAGTGTCCCCCCATCCTCCCTCAGTGCCAGAGCCAGCAGAGGAGCTGTTCTTGTGACTGGCACTGCCCCAGTCTGTGACCGTGTTCACAGGGGGTCTTGGATGAGGGAAGAGAGGAGGATCTGACTCCATGTTTCAGGAGCCTGATTTATTATTTTATAATATATATTACATTAAAACTATACTAAAAGAATAGAAGAAAGGATTTCATCAGAAGGCTGGCTAAGAATAGAATAGGAAGGAATGATAACCAAGGCTTGTGTCTAGGCTCTCTGTCTGAGCCAGCTGGGCTGTGATTGGTCATTAATTAGAAACAACCACACGAGCCAATCCAGATGCACCTGTTGCATTCCACAGCAGCAGATAACCATTGGTTACATTTTGTTCCTGAGGCCTCTCAGCTTCTCAGGAGGGAAAATCCTAAGGAAAGGATTTTCCATAGGAGATGTCTGTGACACCAGTGCCCTGGAGTTGGAGGCGTTGCTTCCTTCCTCTCCCCCAGCCCAGAGCAGGATCCCCTGCCTTAGGACCTCTCTGCTGAGGCTCTGTGTCTCCTGGGCACTGCTCCTGGCAGCTCCCCTGTGCTGGCTCTGACACAGCCTCCTGGGGTCTGTGTTCCTCCCAGCAGCTCCTGGCGGGTCTTGCTGGGGTTTTGGCAAACGTGGACCCGATGGTGATGCTTCCTCTGGTCACTGTCACTCTGAGAGTGGCAGCCTCATGCCAGGATGTTTTACTTGGGCAAATTTGCCCCCAGCAGCCTGATCAAGGGGAAGGTGTCTCTGCCCATGTCAGGGGGTGGAACAGGAGGATCTCCAAGGTCCCTCCCAACTCACACCATTCTGGGATTCTGTGCTCTTCCAGAAGATCCACAGTCCTGTTCACGGAGCTGTGTAAGGTCACTGTGCCCACAGAACCAGCAGTGCTGGAGCTGCTGACTGATGAAAGGGCTTGGAAATGAGCCAGTGCTGTGAGCAGGATTGGAAGTGCTGCCCAGGGCATCATTCTGCTCTGCTCTGTCCCCTTGCTGGGACACTGAAGTAATTGAGTTTTCTCCAGCTCCCCCACCTCATTCTTAATTACAACAGTGAACAAGAGGGCCAGACAGCAAAAGAGATAGGCAAGGGAGAGCTTAGATAGCAAAGCTGAGAATGAAAAATAAGTTATGGATTCCTTAAAGTAAGATTTTTTTTTTTCCAGTGAAAGATTTTCTTATTAAAAGAGATTCAATTGGCATCGGATCTCTGCAACAGAAATTAAGTGCACGCAAAAGAATTTGTGTATCTCAGGAATCTCCAGTACAGCAGGAAGGGCACGATGCCTTTGCTTTTCTGCTGCTTTCTTTAATATAAGAAAACTTGAATTAAAAAATGGTGAAAAACTTCAAAAAACCAATCAGCAACAGCACAAATATTGAAATGTTGGCAGATGGCTGTGGTACTTGTGTGGCACTGGGATCTGCTAGGATGTCCCCTCACACTGTGCCAGGACCTGCCCCTGTCCCCTCTGCTGTCACCTGTCCCCCTCCCTGGGGCCACTGGATCCATGTTTCAGCTCAAGGCTCTGGGTGCTTCCTGAGCTGTGACCGAGGGGCAGCAAATCACCAGGGCATTGTGGAGGCAAGCTTCTCTGCTGGAACACGCCATGGTTTGGCATGCAAAGTGCCCTTCTCATGGATTTCCCCTCTGGTGCCTTCTCCCTGTCCTTGGGGCAGATTTTGGCATGGCCTGCCCGGCTGGGCTCCGTGGGTCCCTGGGGTGTGAGGGCTGAGCCAGGCACCCTGAGCCTGCCTGGTTCCCTTTGGCACTGCACACACTGCTGGTGGCACTGAGCCCCTCAGCCTGGGGATTTGGGCTCTCCAGAAATAATCCTGAGGAGGAAGATGGATGGATTCTTGATCGGTTCAGAGTGAAACAGAAGTTAAAAACCTCTCAGTGGTGTTCTCTCCATCATCTCTGTGTTTGCCTCTCACTTTCTCTCATCTCCCTGTGCAAACCCAAGGAGTGTTGAGCAGCAGGAGTGCCTGGGATGGTGTTTGGGTTCTCTCTGTGCCCTCTGTCCCCTGTTCCCCTGTTCTGTCCCTCCCTGCCAGCCCAGCTGGGGCCAGGGGCTGGGCTGGGACAGGGACAGGTCACACAGACACGTTCCTGTGCCACGGAGCTGGGAGAGGGGTGTGGGAATCTGAAATGCAGGGAACTCCCAGAACTTTGGGCCTGTGAGCCAAAGCTGAGAATTAGCCCCAGTATTTGGTCTGAGCCCTTGGGAAAGGCTCCCAAATGGAGGTGCCAGAAGTGAGAATGTGGATTTATAGTTTAAAGCAGACACACTGAGCTAAGCAAAGGAAAGTTTAGAGTTTTAGAATTTAAGATAAAAAATAAAAGTAGTTCCAGAGGTGAACAAGGAGTTTAGAGTGCAGCACTGTGGGTTTGTGTGCCATAACATGATTGGCTAAGAAAGCTTACACTGTAGCAAGGGTCCATAAGACAAAAAAATATTTAAGAATTGGGTCAAAAACATAAATATCCTTGTTGGCAGTGTTTTTTGGTCAATAACTCATTAAAAAGTCTTGTAACTGAGGGTCTTGTGACCTTCTGAGCCATGCAGTGAAGATGTGAGCTGAACTCACCCTGCCTGCCTGTGTAGAAGATAAGAAAATAAACCAAAAATAAACCACATCACCAAAACCAGCTCAGAGGTCCTGTCTCTAAACTCACTCAAAACTCCCCACAAGTGAATTATCACAGATGAGGAGCAGTGATGTATTTTTAAAGAGGACATTGTGTGGAGGGCAAAGTGTCTCTCTCTCTCTGCTTTGATTTCTAGGCATAATTTGAAGTTAACTCAATTAGCTGCAGTAAAGTCATGCTGATTTACTCGAGGTAAGAGTTTGAGGTTCCTTGTTTTGTTTCTACAAGCATTTCCCTGCACAATGCTGCTCTGCCTCCTCTTGTGAGAGGGAAACTGTGTAATTCTCCTGATATTAATTAAGATAAGAGACAATTATGGCAAAATGTATTAAAAGGGAAATAAATAAGTGTAAAACATGCCCAAACTGCAGATGACGGTCCCTGGCCTGGCAGCCCAGCAGGGGCCTCTGTGGGAGCAGCTGTGGGGCTGAGGGGGGGTCTGGCTGTGGTGCCACTTGGATCCACCTGGGCTTGGTTTTCCTTTGCAAATGGTGCTGTTTGGGGAGGGCTCACACAGGAGGCCATGCAGGGAGCAGCTGTGCTGGGGGCACCATGAGCTGGAGTGGGGCTGTGCATGCCCAAGTGGGGCACCCCGTGGGCTCCATCTCCTCGTGGTGGGAGCGCTGGGGGTGAGGAGATGCTGTGTGCCAGAGCTGTGTGTGCCAGAGCTGTGTGTGCCAGAGCTGTGTGTGCTGTATATGCTGTGTGCCAGAGCTGTGTGTGCTGTGTGTGCTGTGTGCTGGAGCTGTGTGTGCTGTGTGCCAGAGCTGAGTGCTGTGTGCTGTGTGACAATTCTGAGTGCTGGAGCTGTGTCCTGTGGGCTGGAGCTCTGTGCTGATCCTGTATGCTGTCTCTGGAGCTGTGTGTTGATCCTATATGCTGATCCTGTGTGCTGATGCTGTGCTGATGCTCAGAGCAGGGCTCCTGCTGCTGCCTTGCCATGCTGGTGCTGGGCAGGGCAGCCCAAGGGCAGAGGGAAGGTGCTGACCCTGCAGGCTCCATCCCAAGCTCCATCCCAAGCTCCATTCCTGACCAGAAGGGCTGGAGGAGGCGGTGCTGGAGCTGGCAGTGCCCAGGGGGAGCTGCAGTGCTGAGCTCCCTTTGCTGAAGGGTGGAGGGTTCTGGGGTCCCACATGGGCACACTGCAGGCTGCTGGCCAGTCCCAGCCAGTGCTGCCTGCACCTGCTGGGTGGGACTCAGAGCTGCCTCTTGGCTGGTTCAGAGCACAGCTCTGCTCCTGTGAGCCATGGGGAGGGGGTTTGGAAGGGTCCATGTGGGAAAAGGTGATCAGGATCTCCCAAGATCTCTGCCTTCTCCAGGCCATGGCTGGAATGCCAGATGAAGGCTCCTCAGCAGGGTTGCAGGCATGTAACACGATGGGCAGAGCCTGGCGTGGCCCTGAGCAGCTCCTGCACAGCTGGCCACAGCTGGATCGTGGTGTGAACACTGGCTGCAGGTGTGCAGCCCCTGTGAGGCATTGCTGCAGGACCAGCCCCAGCTGTGCAGCTGGATTATTTGGGCTGTGGGTGGCCATCTGTTGGCATCCGATGCTTGAGTTCTGTGGAATTCTTGCCATGGCAGCACGATTGATCAAATTTTGAAGCAGCAATTAAAATCTAAATTTCTTTGCCAAAGCCTTAAGTATGTCTCTTATCTGAAATGCTCAGACTCTTTGCTGAGTGAAGAACATTAGGACCAAGAGACCCATTAAATTTTCTGGCACAGACGAAGGAGATAAATCCTGCAAACTGATGGGATCGCATGTGGCAGATCTGATGGTGTCTGCTTCATGCGCTGAGATGTAGAGGAGGAAAATTACCTTTCAGAATAATTTCTCAGGGCTAGAAGTTTTGAAAGTGGCTGTCTTTTCTTTTCCCAGAAATCTGTGTAAAGTGGTTTTGATCTTGTGCAGCTGAAGGGAAACCTGTTGTATTTGCTTGTGTCACTTTTTCTGTTCTACAAGGTGCTGGGAGCAGAGGAGAGGACACAGTGCCACTGTGTCAGCCCTGGCCTGAGCAGGTCACACCATCTCTGGTCAGCTGTTCACAGGCTTTTCACAACTGTCATTCTGATGTGGGTGAGGTCACCAACAGTCCTGGTTCAGCTTCTGCTGGTGGCAGTGATGCTGTCCCCCAATAATCCATGGTCTGGATGTCCTCCACCAGTCTGGGAGCTGTGGTTCATTGATGGGAGTAGCTCAGCTCTGAGCTGTGCTCTCTAGCCAGAGCTTCTATCCCAACAACTGCAAACACCAGAGCCAGCAGTGCCCCAGTGGCCCTGGCTGCAGGCCTTAGTAATGTGAGGTGACAGGGGGTGGAGAAGTGGCTAATTAACAGATGAAATAATGAGGCACTTGCTCGTTTGTGTCCTGGTGGCACCTTGTTCAAAGCTGTGGGTGGGGAGCACCTGCTGGGAGCCAGCAGCATTGGGCTGGGGGGCTGCAGGGATCTGCAGGGAGGCTGAGTTTCTGCTGCAGCTGCCCTTTGACCACCCTCTCACAGCCCACATCCTGCCAGACCACTGAATTCCACAACCACTGGAGCTGCAGGAGCTTCCCAAGAGCCTCGAGTCCTGTCCCCAGCCCAGAGCTCTGAGTGCCACCTCCAGGAATTCCTGGGACACCTCCAGGGATGGGCACTCCCTGGGCCCCCTGTCAGTGACTGACAACCCTTTCCATGAAGAAATTCTTCCTATGCCCACGGGCTTTCATTCTTTGCTCCACTGCCCAAAAATGCATTTGCACACTGGGGGTCTTTTTTGTGCCTAAATATCTGTCTTCTGAGATTGGTGGGAGTTTTGTAATTAATGTGTTCAGCATCCTTGGGTCAGGTACCAGGAGCAGGAGGAGAGTTACACCCGAGATACAAACACAAGCCTGTTACAGGGCTGCACCTCACAAGGCAAAGCAGAAAATACTTTGGGGTGATACAAAAGTTTTCTGTGATTATTTCTGTTTGCCATTTGCAAAGGAGTAGCGAAATGCAAACTCATGGCAGCTGTTTTCTACTGCTGCAGGAGCTAAGAAAAAGGTTAAAAAGTGACAGTTTAAGTAAGGCAGTTTAAAAGTGGCAGAGCTGGATAACTGGTACCCAGGAGTATTAAAATAATTGGCCGAGGAGCTCCCTGAGACAGTAATGGTTTATTTTTAACAAATCCTGAAATGCTGAAGATGAACCAGAGGCATGGGAAAAGGCTAATGAAAATTGATAGAAAAATTAAATATGATTTGGTCTAGGGGGAATTGTGCCATCTGCTGCTCCTGGGCTGGATCCCTCTGCCACTCCCCTCGCTCACTGTTTCCACCACTGGCTCTTCCTGCAGACCTGGACAATAAAGCAGGGACATCTCCTGTCCTTCCTGTGCTGCTGGGTGTTGCTGGGACAGCATGGCTGTGCTCAGCCTCTCTTCCAGCCTGTCCTGGCACGATTGGTGGCTGATGCCATCAGGGGCTGTGTGGCAGATGCTGCTCCTGGAGCCTGGTTCCATGGCAGTCCCACAGGCCCTGGTGTCCCCAGCCTGGGGGTGCCAGCTAGACAGCTCTGGGATGTGACCATGTGATGGGTGCTGACCTGTTGGCATCCTATTGCAAGGTTCCATAGTGAGAAAGGCTTCTCAGTGATTTCTCACAGGCAGCTCCTCACAGTACTGACTCCTTCTTCTTCACAGCATGCCAACAAACTCCAAAATCTCTTCACCCACCTAACCCACTCTTTTGTAGCACTTGTCTTCTTACTGGACACAGCTGTGGCCTATTAAGGGCAGGTCTGTTCCTAATCTTTGGTGATTAGTACAGCTGCAACTCCTCAGGTGTGATACCACCTTCTGCACTATCCTTATTTTCTTATATTCTATTCCTCCACACTGACCCAGCAAATGACCAGTCCTGTCCCTGAGCGTGGCGACACCAGAGCCAGGTGGATGTTCCTGATCCTGACTCACCAACGCCCATTCCAGGGCTGTGCATTTCACAGGATTCGGAGGTTCTCCTGTCTCCATCCCACCCAGCACAGCTTTCCCTACATGTTTCCTTGTGCATGGAGGCCTCATTCCATCTCCAGCTGTGCCTGAGCCTGTCCTGTCCTTGGCCAGGATCCCTGGGGCAGTGCCTGGGCTTCACTTCACCTTCCTTTACTCCTGTCCTCCCCTGACTCTGCTGCTGATCCCGGTTTGCTGTCTGTCCTGCTGCCAGGCTCTGTAACATTTCCTGCAGCTTATCATTACTTTCTTCTGTTCTTATTCCCTATATCAGGAAACCATAAATATGTATTTTAGAGCCGTCAGTTTTTTCGAGCGTGTGGAGTGCTGCCTCCTGAAAAATCCCAGCAGCAGATTTTGAGCCAAAGGGAAGATTGCAAAAATAGTTTCTCCCTTATGGCACATTGAAAGTTTCCCTTTTAGGCGAAATTGCCCAACCCTGACAGATGTATCTGAAGTTTTAAAAAATATGACTCCCAGTATTTCACTTAAACTGTCATTCTTGGTAAAGGAAAATATTCCTTTTGGTATGGCCATTGATTTCCTTTGGATCTAAATGGGGACTGAGGTCTGTTGGGTTCCTGCTGCAGCTCTGTGGTCAGTGAGCTCCGTGCAGGTGCTGAGCAGTGGTGCAGGCTGGCTCTGTGCTCAGACTCTGCCCTGAGCTGCAATGACAGCTGCAGGGGCTGCCCAGAGCCTGTCCCCTGCCTGTGCTGGGCTCAGGCTCTGCCCTGAGCTGCAGGGGCTGCCCAGAGCCTGTCCCCTGCCTGTGCTGGGCTCTGAGCCCCTTCAGCACGGACATGCAGAACGTGCAGGCAGACAGAAGGGGCTCTGCTCCTCTTTGGTGGGGACTGACCCCTGCTTCTGCCACAGCCTCCAGCTGAGAGGAGGCAGCCACTGCTCCTGCCTCACCCCCAGTGTCCCCAGAGTGCCACAGAGCAGGGCCCCGGGGTAGGGCACGTGCTGCTCCTCCTGCCTTGCTGTACCACCAGCCCATGGGGACAGGCTGGGGACAGGGGCTGCCACTGCCCTGGCCCTGCCCTGGCCCTGCTCCTGCTGCTCTGGCTGCTGGACACAGCCTGTGGGTGGTGGTGGAAGGGCTTGGAGTGTACTCTGGGTTGGGTGAGAGCCTCTGGAGGGGCTCACCTGTGGGGCAGTGTCACCTCACGTCACCCTTGGGGAGCTCCCTGCTGGGACACAGTGCTCTGGTCACCCTTGGGGAGCTCTGGTCACTCCTTGAGGAGCTCTCTGCTGTGACACAGTGCTCTGGTCACCCTTGGGGAGCTCTGGTCACTCCTTGGGGAGCTCCCTGCTTGCTGCTCTGGTCACTCCTTGGGGAGCTCTCTGCTGTGACACAGTGCTCTGGTCACTCCTTGAGGAGCTCTCTGCTGTGACACAGTGCTCTGGTCACTCCTTGGGGAGCTCTGGTCACCCTTGGGGAGCTCCCTGCTGGGACACAGTGCTCTGGTCACTCTTTGGGAGCTCCCTGCTTGCTGCTGTGGTCACTCCTTGGGCAGCTCCCTGCTGGGGCACAGTGCTCTGGTCACTCCTTGGGGAGCTCTGGTCACCCTTGGGGAGCTCCCTGCTGGGGCACAGGGTGCTCTGGCACCATGCTGTGGGACACTGGGGGCTGCAGCAGCAGCAGCAGCAGCTTTGGGGTGCCTGGTTTCTGCTGGGCTCCCTCTCTGGGCTGGTCTCAGCTTTAGCCTTAGTCTTTTAAGTGTTCCACAGCATACCAGGGGCCACACAGCCAGTGCCTGTCCTGCCAGGCTGGATTGCCTGGCTTTCCAGACGAGATAACTCAGTGGATTAATTAGATAGTGAAGTGCTAATAGCGATTGAAAAGAGATGTGCTTGCTGTGTGCCCCGAGTTTGGATTTATTACTACTACTTTCTGTATGGCCTATTAATTTTTGATGACTTTAGATAAATTGCATTCAGCCCGAAATAAATTAAAATAAGTGCATATAAATCATGTTCTATTCTTGGCTTCTGCAAAACAAATTTCCATTTCATCTCTTGTTGTCCTTCCTTTATTACATGTATCCTGCCGGCGCGTGTCACCCGTTATTGTGATGGAAATGTTTTATCTCCTTGAGATTCCCGGGGTTTGCCTTTGAAGTGTCAGGGCTGCTGTAGACATGGCACATCTTAGATCATCTCAGTAGCTAATTTGGCCACATCTGTTTGATTTACCAGTTAACAAGCCAGACCTAAATACTAAATAGGTGTTCTTCCATGAGAGCGATCTACAGTTTGTACCCAGCACTCCTTGACATTAAATTAAACTTTAGAACTCAAAATCCAGCTTGTTTTATGACTCACATCCTCAAGTGATGTTCAGGCAAGTGTAGAGACAACCCTAATAAACGCCTGGTTTTAGATAGTGTTTAATTTACTATATGTTTATGTAAGGGTACAGTGACTAAGAACAGAATTGGCTCAGTTAATGCTGTGACGATTGCAGGATATCATTACGCAGATAATCAATGTCCATCTGGAGTAAATCATTGTTAGTTTACTTTTTATTTAATTTGGTGGGCCATGCAGAAGCAAGGCCATTGAAGAAATAAGTTATTTTTACAGCGCTTGATAAAACCTGTGGACTCTTGAGGCTCGGAAATCTGCTTATGGTTAATCCCCATTTTCTCTGCTGTGTCGTGCTGCAGTGTCACCCTTCACAGTGCTGGCTCCTCTGCTTCTGATTGCCCCCACTTAAACTGTGTGTGTTTGGGGGGCATGCTGGGTTTGCCCACAGTGCCCTGGCCAGTGCCTGGCTCCCCCTTCACCCTCATCCCTCTCCCAGTGCCCACTGGGGAATGAGAGTGTTGCTGCTTTAAAAGGGTGGCATTTGTAGGCAGAGGAAACCTTAAGAACAATTTTATTCACAGACTCACAGAATCCCAGAATGGTTTGGTTGGGAAGGGGCCCTTAAAGTCCATCTTGTTCCATGCCTCTGGCACGAGCAAGGACACTTTCCACTCGACTAGCTTGCTCCTAATCCTGCCCAATCTCGCCTTGAACACTTCTGGGGATGAGGCATCAATTACCTCATTTTTCCATTTTTATATATTTATCACAGCAATAAGTTAGAAACAGCCAGTGTGGGGTATGCTGTGCTGCTGTGGGGAGGTGTCAGGATGCAGAGTCCCAGGGAGTTGTGTACCCACCTGTGTGTCCTGGAGCCTGTGTGCTCACCATTTCTGGAGTCCCTCTCCTGTGCCCCCCTGGCTCCCCTCGGCCCCTCTGGTGTGGTCAGCACTGGAGGGAAGGGATGGCATCCCAGGGACAGGAACAGAGTGGAGAGGTGGCAGTGGGTGAGGCTCAGCACCACTGAGCCTCACGGTGACCCTCGAGCGCTGTCACTGCTCCATGAGCATGGAAGGTCACAGCCAGGAGAGAGTGAGCAGGGACAGTGTGCAGGGACAGTGAGCAGGTGAGAGCAGCCTGTGCCCGGACAGGAGGGGCTGTGGGGCTGGCATGACTGGCACAGCTGGCACAGCTGGTGCTGCTGGTGTCCTGCAGCAGTTAGCAGCAGTCTGGGTGTGCGCCCTGAGCTTGGTGCACCCTCTGCTTGTGGGAGGACAGGGCTGGTGCCCTGCCACCCATGTGCCCTGGGAGCTCTGCCAGGGCAGAGTGCCAGGGACTGCACTGGGCAGGTGCTGACCCTCAGGAGCCTCTTCCCCCACCCCAGTGCTCTCCACGTGTCCGTCTGAGTGAGAGCTGTGGCTGAAGGGTGTGGGTTGGGTTGTGCAGGGCCACCATGGCTACCTCACCTTCCCACAGCACCTGGGAATGCATGGCTGTGGAACAGAGGGATAGAGGCAGAGAAAATCCCTTCACATCCCTTCCCTTGTGTTGTGTTTTGATGTTGCAAAAGCAGTTTTTAAAATGCCACAATACTCCAATTCAATACAAATGTTTTGGTAAGTTAAAAGCTACCTTGTTTAAACAATTATTCATGTAGGCCTGCTCCTGTTTGGAAGCTGCATGGCTGATGCTGATGTTGGTGTCAGTGCTTGGCATATCTGTGTAATTGGTACAGGAACTCCTCAGGAGCTGGAAAGCTTTGTACAGAATCATGGAATGGTTTGGGTGGAGGGACCTTGAGTGTCCTGGTGTTCTGGCCTTAAACCACAATGTGTGTGTACCACAACACCTGAGATGCTCTTCAGGGACATCCCCCTGTGCAGAGCTCTGGCCCTGATGCCTGCACTGCATGGGGGCTGTGGGTGCAGGGTGCTGGGTTCAGGGGATGGTGTTGGAAGCTCTTGGATGGCACTGGCAGCACTGGCTGGGGTTTGGGAGGGGGCTGCAGCTGGGCTGGGAGCTCTTGGGTGCAGGCAGTGGGGCTGTGCTGCTTTCCCTGTGCTGCATACCACTGCAGGGATGATTCCTGGGGGCTGGAGGAAAGGAAGAGGATGGAATTCCTGATTCAGTGCTGGGCTCAGTGCTGGGCTCACTGCTGGTTTCAGGGCTGGGTTCAGTGCTGGGTTCAGGGCCTGGTTCAGTGCTGGGCTCAGTGCTGGGCTCAGTGCTGGGTTCAGGGCCTGGTTCAGTGCTGGGCTCAGGGCCTGGTTCAGTGCTGGGCTTAGGGCCTGGTTCAGTGCTGGGTTCAGTGCTGGGCTTAGGGCCTGGTTCAGTGCTGGGTTCAGTGCTGGGTTCAGTGCTGGGCTCAGTGCTGGGCTCAGGGCCTGGTTCAGTGCTGGGCTCAGTGCTGGGCTCAGGGCCTGGTTCAGTGCTGGGCTCAGTGCTGGGCTCAGGGCCTGGTTCAGGGGCCTGGTTCAGTGCTGGGCTCAGTGCTGGGTTCAGTGCTGGGTTCAGGGCCTGGTTCAGTGCTGGGCTCAGTGCTGGGTTCAGTGCTGGGCTCAGGGCCCTGTCCCCATCCCTGGAGCAGCACCAGCAGCACCAGCAGCAGGTGCCCCCATCCTGGGTGTTTCCTCACGCACAGCTATTAATACCTCACCGAGCTGCAGTCGTGCTCTGCTCTGCTGCTTGACTCATCCCCTGGATCACTCTGGGCTCTGTCTGAGGTACCAGAGCCTTGGTGAGCTGCCTGCACTGCAGCCCTGCAGTGAGGGAGCCCCTGTGCTCTGGTCCCTCACCCTTTGCCCCTTTGCCCTGGGGCATGGCATGCCAGGAGCCCTCAGGTGTGGCTGTGAGGCTATGCCAGCAGCAGGTGGGCAGGGGCAGTGCTGAGGGTGCAGGAGCAGTGCTGAGGGTGCAGGGGCAGTGCTGGAAGGTGCAGGGGCAGTGCTGAGGGTGCAGGAGCAGTGCTGAGGGTGCAGGGGCAGTGCTGAGGGTGCAGGAGCAGTGCTGAGGCTGCAGGAAGGTGCAGAGGCAGTGCTGAGGGTGCAGGAGCAGTGCTGAGGGTGCAGGGGCAGTGCTGAGGGTGCAGGGGCAGTGCTGGAAGGTGCAGGAGCAGTGCTGAGGGTGCAGGAGCAGTGCTGGAAGGTGCAGGAACAGTGCTGAGGGTGCAGGAGCAGTGCTGAGGGTGCAGGAGCAGTGCTGGAAGGTGCAGGGGCAGTGCTGAGGGTGCAGGGGCAGTGCTGAGGGTGCAGGAGCAGTGCTGAGGGTGCAGGAGCAGTGCTGGAAGGTGCAGGAACAGTGCTGAGGGTGCAGGGGCAGTGCTGAGGGTGCAGGGGCAGTGCTGGAGGGCGCAGGAGGACACTGGCAGGGTGCTGGATGTGCTCCCCACCCTGTCTGCCACTGTCAGTGCTGACAGGCAGCAGTGCTGTCAGTGCTGTGTGCTCAGAGCAGCTCCCTGGGACACCTGTGGGGCATGGCAGGGAGCAGAATGAGGAGGGAGAAGACTGAAATCCCTGGGAATGCCATGTCTGCAGCCCTGGCTGTGCTGAGCCCAGGGTCCCTGTGCCAGGGTCACCGTCCCAGGGTCACTGTGCCAGGGTCACTGTGCCAGGGTCACCATCCCAGGGTCACTGTGCCAGGGTCACTGTGCCAGGGTCCCTGTCCTACGGGTCACTGTGCCAGGGTCACTGTGCCAGGGTCCCTGTCCTACGGGTCACTGTGCCAAGGTCACTGTCCTAGGGGTCCCTGTGCCAAGGTCCCTGTGCCAGGGTCACTGTGCCAGCAGCCAGCAATGCTGGAGGCAGGGCCAGGCCCAGGCTGGTGCTGGCACTCTCTGCCCTGAGTGCAGCCATCCTGCCCCTGCCCATCCCTCCTGGGAAGGCTCCAGCATCCCTGTGAAGAGGCAGGACACGGGGTGCTGTGTCAGCAGCAGTGAAGGGACATTGCCCAGAATGTGCTCATGTCCCTGCTGGAAACACTCTGGCTGTGACATGTGCACTGCTGCAGGAACCCTGTGGGGCTTTTACCTCTCTGAGCACTTGGCATTGTTAGTGCTGTCTGCTGCAGACAATGTGGAGCAATTCTAAAATAAAGTGCTTTAAAAAAAGGATATTCTATTTTTCTCCTTGATTTCTGAACTTTATGGCCATGTTTTTAAGCTGTGTATTGCAAGGGCAAGTGCTGAAGCTGTTGTGTAGAAGACAGGGGAAACCCAGCACAAATCCAGAGATGGAGCTTTTGAGGAAGCAGCATACATTATGTCAGGAGAGGCATTGCCCCTGTATGAGCTGGCAGCGCTGCCCCTGGCCTTCACTTTGGGCCCCTTGCTCCTGCCTCTGAGATCCTGGGGGTCTGGGGGGTTTGTGGCTGTTGGAAGCCCTTTAACTGGGACCAGGGTACAGGATTCCCCAGTCTCATGGCTCCCCGTGGGGATTCACCTCTCCAGGCCTATAGCAAGGGTCAAACGTGGTGGCCTTGTGGTGCTGGCTGGGGCTCCTGGCTGGTGCTCCTGGCCAGCTCAGCACTGGGTGACTAGCACAGCCCCCAAAGGAAACCTCTGGGTGAGTTTCTGTGATTCAAATGTTTTTTTTTTTCTCAGGAACTTTGTTTCCAATTCAGCAAAACCTCCGACCTGTTTACAAACCACTGACCTTGGTGAAACTGAAGCTCCTTGTTCTCCATTTCACTGGTCCCAGCAGCTGCAACGCCACAGATCCCAGAATCTCCTTTTACATTCCACATTCTGGCATGGCTGGGGGTGCCTGTGGTGGCTGGTGCTGTGATTTCCCTTCCTCCATCCCCAGCAGATGAACATCATCACCTTCCAGACTATTTTTTCCTCCATCACGAAACTGAATTTGCAGAGACTCTGAGAATCCTGGGTGGATTCCTTCCCACCCATCCTTCTGGAGGGGTGGGGAGGGCAGCCAGGAGCTCTGCAGTGGCCTCAAGCAGTGACAGATGATGTCTGAGGCAGGCCCTGAGCTGGCAGCTGCTCAGCAGCTCCCGGAGTGCACACTGGGCATGCCTGGCATGCTGGCCATGCAAGCAGGAATTGGATGTTGTTTGCTAATTAATGGCTGTCTTATGGATTCTTCTGCTCCCATGTGTTGTGTGATCCACGATGTGTAAATGACCCTTTGGAGCACTGGCAGATGCTGCACTTCATGTCCCAAAGAGGAGGAGGCAAAGCCCCCAGCATGCAGCACCTTGGGCACAAGGAGCCATCACATGATGTGGCATTTCAGTCCTGGATTCCTTGGATCCATTCCAGGCAGGAATTTCCAATTCATTAGCACTTCCCCTGACCTCTGTGTGCTGCTAGAACAGGTGGGCAGCTGTCCCCACAGCCTGCAGCTGACTGGGTGCCAGGCTGTGCCTGCTGCTGGCCCTGGCAGTGCTGCTGGGGGCTCAGAACAGCTGTGCCCACCGGGCTGGGCTTACTCTGCCCATTCCCAGCACCTGTCACAGGGTTGTGGTGGCACTCTGCCCTCAGGAGGTGCTGGCCGGAGGGTCTGTGTGTGCCCAGGATGCACCAGGGGCTGTTGGGGTGTCCCCCAGGAGTGGGTGGCTCCTCTGGAAGCAATGGAGATCCTCTAGTGGGTCTCACAGAGCCTTGTGTGATGCTGGAGCTGGAGAGTGACCCTACACCCTGCCCGTGTGTGGGCTTGGTCCCAGGCCAGCTCAGGGCTCCTCCTCTGTGCAGGGGTGGCTGTTCTGCAGCTGCCAGGGCTGGGGCTGGCATGAGCCTGGCATCTGTGGAGGGGGAGCTGGGCTGGATGGAATGGGATGGGGTCTGTGTTCCATGGATGGGCTGGAATGGAATGGGATGGGGTCTGTGTTCCATGGATGGGCTGGAATGGAATGGAATGGAATGGAATGGAATGGAATGGAATGGAATGGGATGGGGTCTGTGTTCCATAGATGGGCTGGAATGGAATGGGATGGGGTCTGTGTTCCATGGATGGGCTGGAATGGGATGGGGTCTGTGTTTCATGGATGGGCTGGAATGGAATGGAATGGGATGGAATGGGATGGAATGGAATGGAATGGAATGGAATGGAATGGAGATCTGTGTTCCATGGATGGGATGGAATGGAATGGAATGGAACGGAGCTCTGTGTTCCAGAGCTGGGATGGGATGGGCTGGGCTGGAATGGAGGTGTGTGTTCCATGGATAGGCTGGAATGGAATGGAGGTCTGTGTTCCATGGATAGTCTGGAATGGAATGGAGGTGTGTGTTCCAGGGCTGGGCTGTGGGTGGTGTGAAGGCGAGGAGACCTGTGGGACACACCTGGCAGGGGAAGGACCATGGGAGTGTCACCCAGTGTGTGGGGATGTCCCACCTGAGAGTGGCCAGGGGAAGGTGGGCAGGGGTGGCAGTGCTGGAGGGGTCCCTGCCTCCAGGAGCCCTGGCCCTGCACAACACTGTCAGGCCTGCTCCATACCTGAGAAATGGGGGAGGAAAAGTCTTCCTCTGCTCAGAGACAGGAGCAGAGTCTGGGGACTCTAGTCTGTCCCCTCCAGCTGATGGGGGAACAGTGGGGGGCTCCCAGCTCCCACAGTGTGCTGGGGCTCACAGGTTCCTGGTGGGGGAACAGTGGGGGGCTCCCAGCCCCTGCAGTGTGCTGGGGCTCACAGGTTCCTGGCTCTTTGGAGACACAGTTCCCACTCTGTGTGGCCATGCAGCCCACAGCAACTCTAACTTAAGTTTCATAGACAGATGAGTAACTCAAAATGATCAAATGTAGCAACAGAATGGATGTAAAGAGAAGTATATGTGAGAGGCTTTTTTTGTGAATCACAGATGTCACATGAAGAGCTTCACTACCCTTGTCCTGTTGCAGGAGTAAATGAGCAGTGCCCACCTTCCCAGGAAGCTGGCATTTGTTTTATGTATGAAGGCAGTTTCCTTTCTGTTCTGTTATCTTTCAAGCAAGTAATGAGAATCACATATTGCTTTAATTAGTCAAAAAGGTGTTTTCTGCAATGAGCTCTCAGCCATGTCAGCGCTGCTATCTCTATAAAATTATCTGTGTGGGGGATGAGGTGTGCTGGGAGAGGAGGGCACACCTGTCCAGGCTGACTTTCAGCAGGTGTGGTTTTTGATGGCTGTCCTCCTAAGCCACCAGCTCCTGCAGTTGGTGTCTAGAATGTCTCAGTGGTGGGGCACTGAGCACTCTGGCAGGAAATGCTCTGTGTTTTTCAGCAAGGAGGTGAAATGTTTCCCTGCAGCAAGGGATGATGCCCACGGGGAGGATGTGCTGTCCCCATCCCTGCACAGCCTGGGGCACCAGCTGCCTCATGCAGATCCAGGTGTGGCTTTGCTGTTTCCATCAGCTGAGGCATCCAGATGCCAAATCCTCACTGGTCCTCGTTGCAGTCAGGGCTGGTGGGTGCTCAGCACTCTGATCACCAGCACCTCTCCATCAGCAGCCCAGGCTCTGGGGGCTCAGTCCCTCCTCCCGGTTCAGTCATTGACAGGTGTATGTGGGGTGCACTCACCTCCCTGCCCAGGTCTCTGGGAGGGTCACAGGAGAGGACTGTCCCTCAGCCCAGGTCATGGGGCACAGTGCTGGCAGCTGGCCTTGCCAGGGGGCTGCTCGTGCCCCATTTACTGCAACCCTTTGAGCCTGATGTTCACTGATGGCACTGCATCCAGCCCTTCCCATATGCTGGGCATTTGACCTGAGGATATTGGCAGAGACAATATCCAAAACTCTCTTAGCATCCAAAAAACCCACCTCTGCTAGGTAACTTTGTGGTAACCTTGTCATCCCAGCTGTTGTTTAAGTCATTTCACCTTGTAATGGTATTTCCAAACTCATGAACTCACTGATTTGGGTTCAAGCCTGTGTTAGTCTTGGGTAGCTATAGCAGTGGACTTGGCTGGATCCAGGCACACGAGTTTAATCATAGCCATGAATCTGAACTGGCAGCCTTAGGTCAGCAAATTTAATGAGCATGGTGTCCCCAGCCAAGGCTGTGCAGGGACCCCGTGGCTGTGCTGCAGGTGCCCTGAGCTGCTGAGCCTGCTCCCATTCCCATCTAGTCCTTACCAGGTGTACATTAAAGGAGCAAAGTCCAGCTGGACAGGACAGGTGACAGTCCCTGGCCATGAAGTGCAGCTGCTGGTTTGGGAGGTGGCTGGTGGGTGACACCAGTGGGGTCTGGGGGCTGCAGCAGGCAGTGTCCTTCAGTGCTTGGCATTGCCATTCTCCTCCAGGTCCTTGTCACCTGCAGGGCCACCCTGATTTGCAGTGCTGTCATGAAAGTGAGAGCACGGAGCATACCTGAATGCTGCCATGGCACTTTGCCTTCTGCTGCAAGTCATGGCAGCAAGAATGGTGCTGGTGATGCTGGTTTGGGAGCAGCTCCCAGCACTGCCCACAGCAGCACACTCTGCTTTGGACCACAGCAGCAGGCTTTTGTTTTTCCAATGGGAACTCAAAAGCTGCAGTAGTCCTGAATACTTGCAGTCCCCAGAAGTACCAGGAAAAAGTACATTGATTGTGCTGAAGAGCAGGTTTAGGGCTGGTATTTTCACTAATCATTTTGTTGCCTATGCTTGCACGCACCACAGATTTGGTTTGGTTTAAGAATGGGCTGGATAACGGGAGCAATAGTTGTTGTTCTGACGTTAAATGTCTTTAAATATCAATGACGATTCAAGGGCTCCGGTTCTGGCTAGCTGTGAAACTGTGTTTCAGCTGAGCTTCATTAATGCATCTCTGGGGTGGTAATGGGTCTGAGTAATCTGATCTGAGCACGTATAACTGTGCCAGTCCCAAAGGGAGCTGAGTGCTTCAGTCTCAGCGTGGAGCCCCTCTGAGCCCTGCTCACAATGGCTCAACTCCCTCAGACACGTGGTGGGTGCTTCTCCAGGGCCCCTGCTCCCACCTGCTCCAGGGAGGAGCACCCTGAGCCTCCCACCTGCTCCAGGGAGGAGCACCCTGAGCCTCCCACCCGTGCTGGGAGCCTTTGGCACAGTCCCTGGTGGGTGACCTCGCTGAGCTGCGTGGGCACTGCTGCTGGCAGCCCTGCTCCCACTTGCCACGAGGAGCAGGCCTGGCAGTGTGAGCAATAAAGATGATTGAACCGCTGGGCTTTCCAGGGGGAGCCGGAAAGCTGTGATCAGCTAAAATTAGCCCAAGATCCATTTTTATTTAGATCTCTGTTGTGGGGGCTTTTCTTGTTTTTTTTTTTTTGTTTTGTTTTGTTTTGTTTTTTGGGGGTTTTTTTTTGTTTCATTTTGTTTTATTTGCATTTTTGGGGTTTGAATGACATAAAATCAGCTCCTTCTGAGTTTATTCTGAAAATAGCATTAAGAGCTTAAATGTTCAGTGGAGATGGCTGTAAACCCATTGAGCTGCTGTGATTTCAAGGCCTCTGAGAGTTTCAGCTTAGCAAGTGAAGCACACATGAGCCACTCCTCATTTTCTGTACCTGGACATTTGTCATTATGGCCAGCCTGAGAGGGCAGGGGCTTTGCTGGGATGTGGAGCTGCACTGGGCAGCAGGACGGGTTCTAGCAGGAGGGGCCCAAGGGGTGGCTTCCCAATGGCTTTGTCATTTGTATGAGTGTTGATGTGTATCCATGGAGCTGCAAACGTCCCTGACTCTCAGCTGCACTCCTGGCAGGCATTCTTGTGTTGGGATAGGGGGATGGAGAAGGACCAGGTAACACAGGGAGGGTGGCTCGCCACCACCTGAACTTCAGTTCCATGGTTTAACCTCAGACTGTCTGTCTTGGCTCTTTTATTATGCCTGCCTTATCTCACAGAGACTAACCGTTGTCTGCTCTCCCTTGCAGGCTCTTGAATCTGTTCTACAATGGAAAAACTGCTTTTGTTTCTGTTGTTCATTGGCGTAGCGGTGCGAGCTCAGATCTGCCCCAAGCGCTGCGTCTGTCAGATCTTGTCTCCCAACCTCGCCACCCTGTGTGCCAAGAAAGGGCTCTTGTTTGTTCCTCCCAACATTGACAGGAGGACCGTGGAGCTGCGGCTGGCAGACAACTTTGTTACAAACATTAAAAGGAAAGACTTTGCCAACATGACCAGCCTGGTGGACCTGACGCTGTCCCGGAATACAATCAGTTTTATCACACCTCACGCGTTTGCCGACCTGCGCAATTTGCGGGCTCTGCATTTGAACAGCAACCGATTGACTAAGATCACTAATGACATGTTCAGTGGGCTCTCCAATCTCCACCACTTGATACTGAACAACAATCAGCTGACTTTAATTTCTTCCACAGCTTTTGATGATGTTTTAGCTCTCGAGGAATTGGATTTGTCTTACAACAATCTGGAAACCATCCCTTGGGATGCCGTGGAGAAAATGGTCAGTTTGCACACTCTCAGTCTTGACCACAACATGATTGACCATATTCCTAAGGGGACCTTCTCCCACCTCCACAAGATGACCAGGCTGGACGTCACGTCCAACAAACTGCAGAAGCTGCCGCCTGACCCGCTCTTCCAGCGCGCTCAGGTGCTGGCAACCTCAGGAATTATCAGCCCCTCGACGTTTGCGCTGAGCTTTGGTGGGAACCCCTTGCATTGCAACTGTGAGCTCTTGTGGCTGAGGCGCCTTTCCAGGGAGGATGACCTGGAGACCTGTGCCTCTCCCACGCTGCTGTCGGGCCGGTACTTCTGGTCCATCCCCGAGGAGGAGTTCCTGTGCGAGCCCCCGCTCATCACGCGGCACACCCACGAGCTGCGGGTGCTGGAGGGGCAGCGGGCGGCCCTGCGCTGCAAGGCCCGCGGCGACCCCGAGCCAGCCATCCACTGGATCTCGCCCGAGGGCAAGCTGATCTCCAACGCCACCAGGTCCACGGTGTACGACAACGGGACGCTCGACATCCTCATCACCACGGTGAAGGACACGGGCTCCTTCACCTGCATCGCTTCCAACCCCGCGGGGGAGGCCACGCAGACTGTGGACCTGCACATCATCAAACTGCCCCACCTGCTGAACAGCACAAACCACATCCACGAGCCTGACCCGGGCTCCTCGGATATCTCCACATCCACCAAGTCGGGCTCCAACGCCAGCAGTAGTAACGGGGATACTAAAGTCAGCCAGGATAAGAAGGTGGTCGTTGCGGAAGCGACGTCCTCCACGGCTCTGCTGAAATTCAATTTTCAGAGGAATATACCTGGGATACGTATGTTTCAAATCCAGTACAATGGTACTTACGATGACTCCCTTGTTTACAGGTAAGGCAGCCCCAGCCTGCCCCCGTGGGACCGTGCTGGGTGCGTGGTGCTGCCCTGTGGCCCTGGCCTGGGCACCCCTCTGCTGCGGTTCCTGTGCCATGCCGTGCCAGCTGAGCAGAGCCCAGCCCCGGCAGCTCGTGGTGGGAGCCTCAGGAAGGACTCGTGCCATTTCTACTCACAAGCGGGAAAATTACTTAGAACAGTGTTATTTTTAGGTAATCCAAGTGGACCTCTAATCCTCTGAACTGATCTGAGAAAGGTTGTGAAGGTAGATGGATTAAATGGTGCCTAATGTGCTCAGCTTTGCGGAAGCACAGGGAGGACAGTGTCTGTGAGCATGTTCCTCACAGCACTTTCTGGTGATGCCCATGCAGGGGAAGTGCAGGGGGGCTCTGTGCTGCCAGGTGTAGCTGTTGCACCCTTCAGCACTGGCTTTGCTTGGTCATTTCTTCTGCAAAGAGGGTAGATGTAGATGAGGTAACTGAAAAAAATTCTTCCCTGTGAGGACAGTGAGACCCTGGCACAGGTTCCTCAGAGAAGTTGTGGGTGCCTCATCCATGGAAGTGTCCAAGGCCAAGAGCTTAGAGCAACCTTGTCTGGTGGAAGGTGTCCCTGCCCATGGCAGGAGGGTGACCTGGATGGTCTTTAAATGTCACTTCCAACCCAGGCCATTCTGTGATCCTGTGGTTCCATGTTTTTGATGTGGTGGTTCTAATGGGGAGCTCTGCCATGCTGAGCCGTGCCAGGGGCCTTGGCAGTGACTGCTGCTACATGGAAGGCCGGGCAGGAGCTGCAGGGGGATGGAGATGAGCCCCACGGGGACAGTGGACAAGCCGTGGTGGTGCCCAGCACGGCCTGGGCTGCCCCACAGGGTGGGAAGGTGCCGCTGTGTCCACCAGGTTCGTTCACACTGGTTTCCTTCTCCCCCAGAATGATACCTCCCACGAGCAAAACCTTTCTGGTCAACAACCTGGCCGCGGGGACGATGTACGACCTGTGCGTCCTGGCCATCTACGACGACGGGATCACCTCGCTGACGGCCACCAGGGTGGTGGGCTGCACGCAGTTCACCACCGAGCAGGATTATGTGCGCTGCCACTTCATGCAGTCCCAGTTCCTGGGCGGGACCATGATTATCATCATCGGCGGGATCATTGTGGCGTCCGTGCTCGTGTTCATCATCATCCTCATGATCCGCTACAAGGTGTGTAACAACAACGGGCAGCAGAAGGCCACCAAGGTCAGCAACGTGTACTCGCAGACCAACGGGGCTCAGATCCAGGGCTGCGGCGGGGCGCTGTCTCAGTCCATGTCCAAGCAGGCTCTCGGGCACGAGGAGGGCGTCCAGTGCTGCAAGGCTGCGGCCGACGGCGCCGCGCAGTCGCCGGACGCCGGCTCCGGCCAGGACTCGGCCACCACTACCTCGGCGTTGCCTCCCGCCTGGACTCCCAGCGCTGCCCCGCCGCAGAAGCAGAAGCGCAAGTCGGGGCCCAAGGCCGGCAGCGAGGCGCAGGGCGAGGCGGGCGGCGGCGCCGAGCCCCAGAACTCCAACAGGAACAACTCCACGGCCCTGACGCTGGCCGGGCGCGGCCCCGACGCGGCCCCCACGTACAAAAGAGCACAATCCAAGCCAAGTAAGTTCCTGACGCTGCCGGCCGAGGCCAGCCGCGCCAAGCGGCGGCGCTCGCTGGGCGGAGAGCTGCTGGAGCCCCGCGGCCCCGCCGGCCTGCGCTCCAAGCGCAGCATGTCCATGAACGGGATGCTGCTCCAGGCAGACTGCGCCCAGAGCGGAACAGCAGCACCTTTCTCCAGTTCTGAGTGGATATTGGAAAGCACTGTGTGACCTGCTTTTTTTTTCTTTTTTCTTTTTTTTTTTTTTTAATTTTTATTTTAACTAAAACCACCAAACGTTGTGTGAAACTCCCTTTCCCAGGGAATTGGATTTGGATGTCCACTGCTGTCTCGCTGATTAATGGCTTGTTCATGCGGGGTTCTGTATAAGCCACCCAGTGCACACGGGGGTTTATTTAGTTTTCGTTTGGTTTTATTTAATATCAAAACCGAAGGCAACATTCAGAGATTAAAAAAAAAAAAAAAAAAAGGAAAAAAAGATTAAGGGGCGAAAAAAAGCACGAAACAGCACCAGTGCCTTCCCTGCTCTAGGACTGGCTTCCTGGTTCTGCGGTAGCAGAAAACAAAAGAGAGAGTTTTCACAGAAAAAGCCTTTTATAAAGGAAATGCAATTTCCTCCAAGCTAACAAATAACCACTTCTGGATCAATCAGTAAAATGATATTTTTTAAACCGGTCAGACTGTATATTTCTTTTCCGTGACAATGGTGTTGCCTTTGTTTTTAGGCAGATGCTGTACAGGAGCAACAACGCTGTGTTGTTATGTTGTGTAAAATAAAATATTCACTCGGTACGCCAGCCAGCCTCGCGGTGACTGCCCTGCCGGGGCCGGGCCTTGGTGCTGCTGCAGAGCTCCCGCCGTGGGGCACCAGGAGGCACCAGGAGGCACCAGGGCACGGGGCCCTTCCCCTGTGCTGGCTCTGGCTGGCTGGGGCTGGCACTGATGGAGCTCTGGGAGCCCGCAGCGGCTCTCCCTGAGAGGAGCCTGAGCTGGGATCCCACAGCCTGAGCTGGGATCCCACAGCCTGAGCTGGGATCCCACATTGGCTCTCCCTGAGAGGTGCCTGAGCTGGGATCCCACATTGGCTCTCCCTGAGAGGTGCCTGAGCTGGGATCCCACATTGGCTCTCCCTGAGAGGTGACTGCCCCATGTCCCAGGGCACCCAGACGTGGTGCAGGCAGTGCTATGTCCTGCAGCCCTGGGCAGGGAGCGGGGCTGGGGTGCCTTGGGGTGCTGGGCACAGCTGAGCAGGGCTGTGAGCAGAGCCAGCAGGTGGGCAGGCAGGCGGGCAGACAGGTGGGCAGACAAGTGGGCATGGTGGGTAGACAGGTGGGCAGGCAGGTGGGTGGGCAGGTGACCAGGTGGGCAGGCAGGTGGGCAGGCAGGTGGGCAGGTGGACAGACAGGTGGAAAGGTGGGCAGACAGGTGGGCAGGCAGGTGGGCAGGTGGACAGACAGGTGGAAAGGTGGGCAGACAGGTGGGCAGACAGGTGGAAAGGTGGGCAGGCAGACAGGTGGGCAGACAGGTGGAAAGGTGGGCAGACAGGTGGAAAGGTGGGCGGGCAGGCAGGTGGACAGACAGGTGGACAGACAGGTGGAAAGGTGGGCAGACAGGTGGGCAGACAGGTGGGCAGACAGGTGGACAGACAGGTGGAAAGGTGGACAGGCAGGTGGGCAGGCAGATGACCAGGTGGGCAGGGAGGTGGGGAGGCAGGTGGGCAGGCAGGTGGAAAGGTGGGCAGACAGGTGGACAGACAGGTGGAAAGGTGGGCAGACAGGTGGGCAGACAGGTGGAAAGGTGGGCAGGCAGACAGGTGGGCAGGCAGGTGGGCAGGCAGGGCTGCAGCCAGCAGGGTCACGGTCCTTATCACCTCAGCTGGTCAGGTGTTGGTGGTCATCTCCTGCTGTCCTAGACTCCTGGGCCATATTTCCTCAGAACTTTATGGTTTGGTCCAGTTCCTTTCAGTCCCTGAGTGCATTGAGGGGCTGGAAGATGATGGTCTCACCTTTGAGCTGCTCCTAATTGCTGTGCCTGTGGGATGGAGTGATTTTGGGCCACTCTGCAGGGACAGAGCCCCACAGCAGCAGGGGACAGCAGGTGCAGATTCTGTTGTGTGGATGGCAGCTGCTCTGCTCACTGTAAAGGGAAGCCTGCAGTTAATATTAATTAAACTCATATGGTCATCATATTCAAATTAGAGACAGCTTAACTCTGAATATTTGAGCATTGTGCATTCTCAGATGCCAAATAACAGGTTCATGATGGGCTTTGTGGCCATAAAAGTGAGAGAATGGTTAAATTTTATACCCTGTATGCTTGTTCTTGGGGGCACAGTAACTCAGGCAGGTGCCTGAGGCCAGCCTGGCTCCAGCCAGGGCAGCAGCTGGCCCCAGGGCAGTTGTGGGGGCACATCTCAGAGTGGGGCACAGCCCCTGGCACCCCATCTGTGTCCCCAGGACTCTGCAGTGAGGGGCTGATGCTCTTGGCCAGTGTGGGCTGCTCTGAGTGATTTTATTGCCTGTCAGAGAAGAACAAACTCAGTGAGGCTGGTGTCAAGGACCTAAAAGGAAGAGGCTGCTTCTTTTTTAGGAACCCTTTTTGCTTCCCTCAGGAAATGCAGAGACCAAATAGGAAAGAAAGCCTCAAAATGAGAAAGCCTTCTTCCTGCTGGAAAAAGGTTAAAAAAATACAATAAATCCCTCCTTGGATTGCTCTGGCAGCCCATGAGCACTGCAGAACAGAGGGGAGCTGTCAAACACGTGCTGTGGGGGACAGGGGTGGCCTGTCCAGGGTCTGGCACTCTGATGCCAAGGGCTTTGCCCAGTGTGGGTCAAACATGAAGGTCTGAGCCCCAGTGAGGGGCTGTGCTGGCAGAGGCACCTTCCCCCCGCCCTGGGGTACAGGGAGGGTGTCAGAGGTTTGCTGTGGAGTGCCTGGGTCTAATCATGCATTTTAAAAACATCCAACGAAAATGCTTTTATATGTTGTCTAAAACTGGACCTAAATCTGTGTGATGTTTTGTGAAAGTGCTAAAATACTAATGGTGTCCTGTGGTTTAAGGAAGTTTATTTTTATATTTGTAACTTTTCACTCAAAGGAATAATTTTCTAAGCACTGCAGCTGATGTTCTGTCCACGGTGCCTCTGTGTCAAGCAGTGTGCAGGGACCATATGGCCCTGTTTGGTTCATTTCTGCTGACAGTGCAGGAAAGGGGATCTGGGCAGCCAGGGGTTCCTCTCATGCCAGCTTCTCTCCCTGGCTGACAGGATCATTCATCCCTTGGGAGGGCCCTGGGCATGGAATCACCTGTTCCCACTGGAATAACAACTGTGCAGTGGGACATTGGTTTTATTCAGGGTTCATTCAAAGTCTGGGAATCCTCATGGAGGAGGGAATTCTCTGTCCTTTCTGTTCTGCAAAAACCACGGGTTACCAACTGTGAGACAGAAAAGTGCTGAGATGCCCCTGGATCAGAACAACACCAGGTTATCTCCCCCAGGCTGCAATGACTCCTCAGCACAGGTGATAGAATGGGTGTGATGGGGATGTGGCCCCAGCACCACCCCAGCCATGGAGGGCACTGCAGGGGCTGAGCCCAGGGTGCCTCCCTGCCCAGCTGGGCTCTGTGTGCTGCTGCTCAGGTACAGATTATCTGGATTGTAGCCATGAGAGTGTCTGTTCACAGGAGGGACTGCTGCAGGAAGTTCTGAGCTCTGCCTGCAGTGGCCAGGCCCTCTGTGGAGATGGGCTCTGCTGGGCTGGGCAGAGCTGGGCAGAGCTGGACTGGGCTGTGCTGGGTGTTGTGCCATGTCTCTGTGCCTGGGCTGCCCTCCTGCTGTGTCCAGCTGTGTCCTTACCCTGTGTCCATGGTGCTGCTGCTCTGCTGCCAGTGTGGCCCTGTTTGTGCAGCGTGTCCCCATGCCAGCCCTGCCCTGTGCCCACTGGCTCAGTGGGCAGGGAGCTGCACAGCCCTGCTGTGTGCCCTGTGCATGGAGAGGGAGCTGCACAGCCCTGCCCTGTGCCCTGTGCATGGGGAGGGAGCTGCACAGCCCTGCCCTGTGCCCTGTGCATGGGCAGGGAGCTGCACAGCCCTGCTGTGTGCCCTGTGCATGGGGAAGGAGCTGCACAGCCCTGCTGTGTGCCCTGTGCATGGGGAGGGAGCTGCACAGCCCTGCTGTGTGCCCTGTGCATGGGGAGGGAGCTGCACAGCCCTGCCCTGTGCCCTGTGCATGGGCAGGGAGCTGCACAGCCCTGCCCTGTGCCCTGTGCATGGGGAGGGAGCTGCACAGCCCTGCCCTGTGCCCTGTGCATGGAGAGGGAGCTGCACAGCCCAGCCCTGTGCCCTGTGCATGGGGAAGGAGCTGCACAGCCCTGCTGTGTGCCCTGTGCATGGAGAGGGAGCTGCACAGCCCTGCCCTGTGCCCTGTGCATGGGGAGGGAGCTGCACAGCCCTGCTGTGTCCCCTGTGCATGGGGAGGGAGCTGCACAGCCCTGCTGTGTCCCCTGTGCATGGGGAGGGAGCTGCACAGCCCTGCTGTGTGCCCTGTGCATGGAGAGGGAGCTGCACAGCCCTGCTGTGTGCCCTGTGCATGGGCAGGGAGCTGCACAGCCCTGCCCTGTGCCCTGTGCATGGAGAGGGAGCTGCACAGCCCAGCCCTGTGCCCTGTGCATGGAGAGGGAGCTGCACAGCCCAGCCCTGTGCCCTGTGCATGGAGAGGGAGCTGCACAGCCCTGCTGTGTGCCCTGTGCATGGGCAGGGAGCTGCACAGCCCTGCCCTGTGCCCTGTGCATGGGGAGAGGGAGCTGCACAGCCCTGCCCTGTGCCCTGTGCATGGGGAGGGAGCTGCACAGCCCTGCTGTGTGCCCTGTGCATGGGCAGGGAGCTGCACAGCCCTGCTGTGTGCCCTGTGCATGGGGAGAGGGCACATAGCTCCTGGCACCCCCTGTTTCGTGTGCATGGGGAGGGGACACAGCTCCTGGCAGCCCCTACCTGGCTGGGAAGGGCCTGGCACGGCTGGGGCGCGCTGCCCCAAGAGCCCCAGAGCTCCTGGCATGAGCTGCTCCCACCCCAGCTGGCAGCAGGGCTGCTGGAGCCTTGGTGCCACCAGCACAGGGTGCTCCTGTGTCCTGGGGACCATCACAGCCCTGCTGGGCATTGCTCTGGGAACATCCCAGACCAGCACAGGATGCTCCTGTGTCCTGGGGACCATCACAGCCCTGCTGGGCATTGCTCTGAGAACATCCCAGACCAGCACAGGATGCTCCTGTGTCCTGGGGACCATCACAGCCCTGCTGGGCATTGCTCTGGGAACATCCCAGACCAGCAGAGTGGCACAGAGCTGTGGTGGGTGGGCAGGCCTGGGCAGCTGTGTGTGCCCTTGTGCCATGGCAGAGTGTGCCCGAAGCCACAGCGGGCACCAGCACAGATAGGGGCACGCTGCTGCCTTGGGAACAGCTTCAAACCAGGGACAAAGGCTACAGCTGGCACCAGGGTCACCTCTCTGCCCAGCAGGCACGGGAGCAGGGCCTCAGCCACGCTGGAGCTTTGGGGCACTGGAGCCTGAGAGTGCCACTCACACGTGGGCACAGCTGTCTGCCAGCCCTGTGCTCACTCACAGCGTTCCCCTCCCTGCTCCACGGTGCTGCTGCCCCTCAGGGTGCCCCATCACTGCCCAAAAGCTGCACCAGCAGCAGCCACCCACTTGCACGGTGCCTTCTCCTGGCAGTGATGCTAACGTTGGTCAGAGTTCTGGTTTAACAGCACCAAACTGGCCAGTCCTTAGGGTCCTGCTCACAAATAACGTGGTTCTGCTTTTCCCCTTTTCAAACGTGTCCCTGTGTGCTGGGCCTGGGGCACAGCCTGGGCTGCCCAGCCCCGCCGTGCTGGATTGCTGTGTCACCTCAGGTGGCTCCAGAGCTGCACTTTAGCAGTGGCTGGGTCAGGAATCTGAGGGGTGAGCCTGGGCTGCTGTGCCTGGCTTGGTGTGGGCTGGTTCTGCTCCTGCACCACCAGGCTGCTGCTCTGGAGGCACCTGCAGAGCTGTGTGCAAGCTGTGCCACCTCCTCTGCAGGGGAAATTCCCACTGCTGGGAGTGGGAGAGAGGAAAACCAGCCAGGGTTTGCCAGAGCCCTGTCATGGGCACACAGGGACCCCACTTGGAATGTGGCCAGTCTGTGCTGTGGGGGCTTGCTGTCTTATAAATCACAACAGTTCTATCATCATTATATGTTGTCTTGGATATTAAGAGTTCCATTATCAATATAGTGCAAGGGTTCCATACCCTCAGAGTCTTGTACCTCCTCAATGTTTGTCATAGGCAGCTCCTCTGAGCACTGCCTGTTCCTGGACCTTGCAGCAGCCATCTGACTTCTCTGACTCCAGTTCCCACCAATCCACTCTTTTATACCACTTGTTCCTATTGGCTACAGGTGTTGCCTGTTATCATCCAGCCTGCTCCTAATCTTTAGTAATAGGGTCCAGCTGCAGCTCCTTGGGGGATAAGATTACATTCTGCTTTACCCATCCTGTGTCCCCCTGCAGGGGCTGTAACCCACAGCACCCAAAGAGGAGTTGAGGTGGTGCCTGGTTGGTGTTGGCACGTGGCAGTGGCACACCTGCACTGCCCCAGGTAAGTGGGGCTGTGCTGGGTGCCAGGAGCAGTGGCACCAGGTGAGGAGGTGGAGCAGCTGCCCCATGGGCTGTCCCCGTGCCCTGGGCAGGACAGTGACATGTGGCACGCCCTGCTTGCAGTGACCTTTCCTCATGCACACACTCCTCAGGAAGGTGGGCGCTGTGTCTGTGCCCCCCTGCTGCTGGGGCAGGACAGTGACACGTGGCACAGCCTGGTTGCAGTGACCTTTCCTGGTGCACACGCTCCTCAGGAAGGTGGGCGCTGTGTCTGTGCCCCCCTGCTGCTCTGCTCTGGTGTCCCCAGCTCTGTGAAGCCCTGGCAGTGTGCAGAGCTGGGGTCCCTGCCGTGGGCAAAGGCTTGGCCTGGGCAAGGGCAGCAGCAAATCTAGAGAATGGAGAACTCCCTGGTTCTGGAACAATGAGCTTTGCTGGTTCTGGGGGTTGTCTTGTTGGATTTCCCCTGAAGCAGCAGCAGCAGTGCTGTGCTGCACTCCCTGATGGTGACAAGACTTGTGGCAGAGGGGTTGGTGGGGACATTGGGTACTGTTAGCCCTGTTTCTTGTCATCCCAGTCCCCTGTCTCAGCCCAGTCCCCTGTCACCCCTGTCTAATCCCAGTCCCCTGTCATCCTAGTCCCCTGTTATCCCTGTTAACCCAGTCCCCTGTCACCCCTGGCTAATCCCAGTCCCCTGTTATCCCTGTCTCACCCAGTCCCCTGTCAGCTGCCATCCTCTGCTGCCCCAGCCTCTGCAGGACACATGGCACCAAGTCAGTGAGTGCCAGGGCTGAGGGCAGGGTCTGCTGCTGCTTCCTGCCCAGGCTGGCTCTGTGGCAGCTCCTGGGACCCTCAGTGCAGTGCCCAGCCTTGCCCCAGGGCAGCTCCTGGTGGGTGCAGTGCCCAGCCTTGCCCCAGGGCAGCTCCTGGTGGGTGCTGTGCCCAGGCTGGCTCTGTGGCAGCTCCCGGTGGGTGCTGTGCCCATGCTGGCCCCATGGCAGCTCCTGGTGGGTGCTGTGCCCATGCTGGCCCCATGGCAGCTCCTGGTGGGTGCTGTGCCCATGGTGGCCCCAGGGCAGCTCCTGGTGGGTGCAGTGCCCAGCCTTGCCCCAGGGCAGCTCCTGGTGGGTGCAGTGCCCAGAATGGCCCCATGGCTGCTCCTGGTGGGTGCTGTGCCCATGGTGGCCCCAGGGCAGCTCCTGGTGGGTGCAGTGCCCAGGCTGGCCCCAGGGCAGCTCCTGGTGGGTGCAGTGCCCAGCCTTGCCCCAGGGCAGCTCCTGGTGGGTGCTGTGCCCAGGCTGGCCCCAGGGCAGCTCCTGGTGGGTGCTGTGCCCAGGCTGGCCCCGTGGCAGCTCCTGGTGGGTGCTGTGCCCAGGCTGGCCCCGTGGCAGCTCCTGGTGGGTGCTGTGCCCATGCTGGCTCTGTGGCAGCTCCTGGTGGGTGCTGTGCCCATGCTGGCTCTGTGGCAGCTCCTGGTGGGTGCTGTGCCCATGCTGGCTCTGTGGCAGCTCCTGGTGGGTGCTGTGCCCAGGCTGGCTCTGTGGCAGCTCCTGGTGGGTGCAGTGCCCATGCTGGCCCCAGGGCATCTCCTGCTGTGGTCCCCCATCAGTGCCACCTTGGCCATGGAAGGGCAGCTGCTGCTCCCCGTGCCCTCACTGTGTGTGTTCTGTCTCTCTGTGCAGAAGCCGGGGCCTCTCTGCAGGACACCAGCCCCTGTGCCCTCCCTGAACACGCTGCCCCAGACGCTGCTCCTCGGCAGAAATCGCTCCGGTTCCACCTGTCCCAGGACTGACCTCTGGCTCACCCTCCGGAACCTTTACTTGAAGCTGCAGCCCAGGCCCTCCAGGTCGGCTGCCTCGAGAAACTGTCTTCCCCCTCACAGGTTTCCCAGCTCCATCTGCCACTTGAAGTCTGAAATTCCTGTTTTTTCTGGTGTCCAGGTTTTTTATAACTAAAAATGATGATGAAGAATCTGGTGGCAGCAGCTGCGGTCCCAGTCATGTTCCATATCACCAGTGGTGAGGTCACAAGCTGTAAACATGGTAGCTTCAATCACCTGAACAAATAAATGTTTTACTACAATGGCATGGGCATGGTGCTTGATCCAGGGGGTTGTGCCCGGCAGGTTGGGTGATCCAGAGAGACCCCATGGTGCTGGGGTCTGTGCCCATGGAGGAACCCCGTGGTGCTGGGGTCTGTGCCCACAGGGACCCCATGGTGCCCGGGGTCTGTGCCCTCCATGAACCCCGTGGTGCTGGGGTCTGTGCCCACAGGGACCCCATGGTGCCTGGGGTCTGCGCCCATGGTCTCTGCCCACAGGGACCCCATGGTGCCCGGGGTCTGTGCCCAGGGTCTGTGCCCACAGGGACCCCATGGTGCCTGGGCTCCAGGTGCTCAGCTGAGCTGTGTGAGGTTGGGCTGGCACTGCAGGAGCCAGGGTGGGCCATTCCTGTGCCTCTGAGCAGTGAGCTGTGCCTGGCTGTGCCCAGCTCACAGCCCGGGGTGCCACTGGCCCGGGGTGCCCAGCTGAGTCAGGCAGCTGTGCCACAGGGAGCTGCCTGCCTTTGCCCCTCGGTGCTGGGCACTGACAGGGGCTTGGGCAGAGGGAGCCCCGTGTGCCCTTGGGAGGCAGCTCTGGGGCTTTCCCACAGAGCCCCCTCCCTGTGCCAGGAGGGCAGCCTGGGCTGTGGTGGGTGACAGCACTGCAGGCTGCTCCAGCACAGGGTGCCAGCAGTGCCATGGGGCAGCACAGCACTGAGCACAGGGTGCCAGCAGTGCCATGGGGCAGCACAGAGCACAGGGTGTCAGCAGTGCCATGGGGCAGCACAGCACTGAGCACAGGGTGCCAGCAGTGCCATGGGGCAGGTACAGCACAGAGCACAGGGTGCCAGCAGTGCCATGGGGCAGCACAGAGCACAGGGTGCCAGCAGTGCCATGGGGCAGGGACAGCACAGAGCACAGGGTGCCAGGGGCACTGCAGGCTGCTCCAGCACTGTGCCAGGAATGCCATGGGGCAGCACAGCATAGAGCACAGGGTGCCAGCAGTGCCATGGGGCAGCAGAGCACTGAGCACAGGGTGCCAGCAGTGCCATGGGGCAGCAGAGCACAGGGTGCCAGCAGTGCCATGGGGCAGGTACAGCACAGAGCACAGGGTGCCAGCAGTGCCATGGGGCAGCAGAGAGCACAGAGCACAGGGTGCCAGCAGTGCCATGGGGCAGGTACAGCACAGAGCACAGGGTGCCAGCAGTGCCATGGGGCAGCAGAGCACAGGGTGCCAGCAGTGCCATGGGGCTGCAGAGCACAGGGTGCCAGCAGTGCCATGGGGCTGCAGAGCACTGGGCACAGGGTGCCAGGGGCTCTGGAGCAGTGTCAGCCCTAACAGGCCAGCCTGGGCTGGGGGGACAGCTGGGGACTGGCCTGGGACTCCCATGCTGCCCCAGTCCCTCCATCCACACAGCCTCTCCTTGCTTCTCTAACAAGACCAAAGGGGTTTTTGGGATTTTTTTTCTTTTCTCCCTTGTCAGCATTCCATCTGGCTCACAGATCTAATTAGAGCTTTCTCAGAACAGTGAATCAGCCAGCCTTAGCATGACTTCAGGAGAGCAGATCCCAGCTCTGGTGTGTATGTCCTGTCACCAGGACTGGCTGCCCAGATGGGCTCTCCTGGTGGAGATGGGCCTGTGGAGGCTGGTCCCACTGCTGGCCCCTGTCCTGCTGGACTCAGCTGGCTCAGTGACCTGCCTGGGGCTTGTCTGTAGCAGCAGAGACATCAACACCTGCCCAGGACACAGCAATCCATGGAGGAGAGGCTGAGCTGAGCCAGGAGCCTCACCCATCAGCCTCACCCCTCCTCTGGTTCCTCCTCTGATGCTGCAGAGACAGGATTCACCCCAGGACATTGGCAAGGGGACCCAAGGCTTGTGCCTGTGTGGGAAATCCAGGGCCAGAGCGGCCCCACAGACCCTGGGCAGATGCTCCGTGGTTCCTCCAGTGCTCAATGCCATGCTGAGGGGCACTGCAAGGGGAAGAGCCAAGGCTTTGGTCAGGACTGGGTCATCTCTGTTTTCCTCAGGAAGCCTGAGCAGTGATGTGCTGGCACTGCACACAGCCTGGGTTTGCTGTGGGTTATGGTAACAGCAGGCACTGCTCTTCCCTCTCCTTGTGTGCAGTGCAAATGGGGTTTAAATTCTGTCAGAGGCTGAGCCCCAGATGAAGTGCCCTTCAATGAAATGTTCAGTGGATGCTGAGTCCAAGAGCCATCCCCTCTCTCTCTGCAGCCTGCAGTGACTCCCCCAGCGTGGTTCAGGACCTTCCTTGGAGCAAGCAGGCGGCCCTGGGTCTGCAAAGCAGCCGGGCAGAGCCCACCTGGCCCAGGTGTGTGAGGCACAGGACAGCAGAGCTGCTGCTTTCCTCTGGCACCCGGCTCAGCTGTGCAGCTGCCCGAGCCCTCTGACACCAACGTGCCCCAGGTTCCAGCTGCACAGGCCCATCCATGCCTGGAATCTCATCCCACATGACCATCATGTCATCCCCTTGTTCAGCAGCTCTGTGCTCGGAGCACAGCTGCTTTCCCCTCGCTGATTCCTCTCTGCATCCTTTTAATTAACTGTCAGGGTAAGTTCCACTTGTCCCTTTGATGTTAACTGGAAATTCAGCTTTCATGGGGCAAAACGCACTGCAGTTGTGAGTAAGGTTTGGGAAAAACCCTTGGAATGTGTGCAGTGGAGTGTGCTTGCTTGTATGGTGCCCTGAGGGATCCTCTTGTTGGGCAAGAAGTGGGGGCTGCTCTGCCCAGGATGGCATTTCATCCATGAAGGGTTCAGAGGAATAGCAACAAGCAAAAGTGACCTAATAGGAGATCCAGGACTTGGAAACTCACTGAAGAATCATGCAAACCATCTCAGCTGCTAAATCTGAAGGGAATCCTGGCTCAGAAACAGCCCCTCCCTGTCTCCAGAGGGTCTGCACAGGGTCCTGGGCCAGCAGGGACACGGGTGGGCTCCTGGCCAGGCTGGGATGCTCCAGGGGCTTCCTCATGAGTGGCTCCATGGCCCTGACCCTGCTCAGGGCCACTGACCCAGCTCTGCTGCTCTCCACAGGGGCAGAGGGGATTATTGTGTGCAGGAGAGATGGGGGCAGGATGGTTGGGATGGAGACAGAGATCTCTGCAGCCAGGTTGTGGAACTTGGGGTTCATTGCAAAGGGCCTGGGTGCAGGGCCCTGCTGGAGCTGCCAGCCACAGCTGGAGCAGGACTGAGAGAAGAGAGGGGGAGAGAGAGAGAAGGCAAGAGCGTGGTAAAGAGGAGGAGAGAGTAAAAGAGAGGATAAGAGGGCGAGGTTCCTGTTCCAATACAATAAATCTTCTTCTGTGCTGAATATTCTGATTCTCACTAACCAATCCAGTCCAAGATCCAAATCCTACAGCATTTACATACAGCCTGTAAGAATCATTACATTCCCATACTGTGTTACATTTCAAACCCTACAAACTCCTCTTTGGGCCCTTCTGCCAAGCTGCAGGGTCTGCTCTGACCCTTGGGCCTGTCTGCAAGCAGAGGGTGTTGTTCCATCAAAAGGGGATCACCTTCAGCTGGCCACACCATTGTTTTCCAGTTGTTCAGTAACTGAGGGATCTCAGAGCTTGCTTTCATTTCAATCTCACTTATAGTTTCCATATTCTCAACATCTTTTGCCAGGCAATCATATCTATAAGGCTCTCCTGTTTCATCTTCCCCAACAATTATGGGAATTGCTTCTCCTCACAGGTGACCTAGGGCCAGGAAAGGTGTCAGTGGGCACTGGGGATGGTGGCCAGGCCCCAGGGGAGGCTGCTGAGAGGCAGGACAGCCCATCCCATCCCATCCCATCCCATCCCATCCCATCCCATCCCATCCCATCCCATCCCATCCCATCCCATCCCATCCCAGGAGCACAGACAGCCTGGCACCCTGCTCACAGGGTCTGTGGGTGACCAGAGGATGCTGGTGGGATGAGTTATGTCTTGTGCTGTTCCAGGGCTCCCTCAGTGGGAAGAGCCTGGACATTCCAGCCCAGCAGCATCCTCACTGCAGGTGTGCTTGGCTCCTGCACTCCTGCAAGGCACCACAGACAGCTAATGGGAGTTTTCAGATTAAACCTTGTTTTCACAGAAATACACAGATTTATCATGGTTTAGTTCTGGTTTTCTTGGTTCTGTTTTCTTCTTTTTTAAGTAGGGGCAAAGTAATTGAAGAAAAATTTTCTGTTCAGAGACAAACGACACCCCAGAGCAGATTGAGGAGCATCACTCAAGGAAGCAGGAGCTGAAGATGAGGTTGGATTTGCAGTGGAGGTGCAAATCTCCTTCTCCTTATCTGATGCACACAACACTCAAAATTAGCAGACACTGCTGACAACTTCCTTGGTCTTTTTCTTTTCTTTTTTTTTTTTTTTTTTTTTTTTGGTTGGTTGGGGATTTTTTGTTTGCTTTTAATCTCATGGAAAGGTTATGAAGCCATGGAAGCACTTCCAGGCAGCACATCCCAGTGGTTCAGGGTGTCTGGGTCCTGGGGCAGCACAGAGCTGCTCCTCCGGTGTGCTGCCAGCTGGGCAGGGCCTGTGGCTGTGTGGGAGCTGTGTTTGCTGCTGCCAGGACTGCCAGAGGCATTTCCATAGAAATCTGACAGGAAGAGGTGGCAGCCAAGGCCAAGCTCATTGCAGGGCACTAAAGGGGCACTCAGAGGTGGCACAGATGCTCAGCTGGGCACATCCTGCTCAGTGGGCAACAGCACACTCTGGGAGAAGGGACACTGCCCTTCCTAGGGGCACAAGGGAGCTGGGGAGCCCCTGGAGAGCCCTGCTGGGAGCAGAGTCACTGTGTGAGCTGGGCTGGGCTGGGCTGGGGGCTCTGCCCTGTGCCATTCCTGGGGCTGGAGAACCCCTGGAGAGCCCTGCTGGGAGCAGAGTCACTGTGTGAGCCAGGCTGGGCTGGGCTGGGGGCTCTGCCCTGTGCCATTCCTGGGGCTGGAGAGCCCCTGGAGAGCCCTGCTGGGAGCAGAGTCACTGTGTGAGCCAGGCTGGGCTGGGCTGGGGGCTCTGCCCTGCCCCGCTCCCTGGGGCTGCCCAGGATGGGCACAGAGGCAAGGGGGGACCCCAGGCATCCCCTGGCACAGACACGTGAGGAATCGTGAGGCCAGCTGGGGAAAGTGTTGGATGGTGGGTCACCCTTTAAGGGGTCATGGGTTCCTGTAGTTTTTCCCATAAATTCTCTGTGTACACAGGACTGGAGCAGGGCTGGTTGGGTGTTGGCACACGCCATGGGATGGCTCTGTCAGTTTTCTGAAAGAGACTTGCCCTGGCTACCAGGCTGGAAAAGCTGGGTGGGATAAGGAGGATGGCACCACAGGCTGTGTGTGCCTCGTGGCACAGCAATCCTGTGACAGTGTTCACAGGGGTCTGAGGATGAGGGAAGAGACGAGGATCTGACTCCATGTTTCAGGAGGCTGATTTATTATTTTATGATATATATTACATTAAAACTATACTAAAAGAATAGAAGAAAGGATTTCATCAGAAGGCTGGCTAAGAATAGAATAGGAAGGAATGATAACCAAGGCTTGTGGCTCGGACTCTCTGTCTGAGCCAGCTGGGCTGTGATTGGCCATTAATTAGAAACAACCACATGAGCCCAATCCCAGATGCACCTGTTGCATCCCACAGCAGCAGATAACCATTGGTTACATTTTGTTCCTGAGGCCTCTCAGCTTCTCAGGAGGAAAAATCCCAAGGAAAGGATTTTCCATAGAAGATGTCTGTGACACAATCCCTTTTTCCAGTTACACTGGAAACAGCCCAGCCCTGCAGAGTGATTTCAGGCTGCAATATGCACCACCACACCTGAGCTCATGCTGCTGAGGGGCAGTGACTGCACTGCACTGCTCAGAAACACTCATTCATTCTGAGTGGCCTCATACTCATCTTCATTATTTAGGAGTGTTCATCCCTGAAAAATGTTCTGACTCTTAAAGTCCTACAACCCTGCTGAAATTTGAAATGGATGGAATCTAATCTGTATCTGGGCTGATGTCCTGTCACTGTCTCAGAGGGACAGTGTGGCTAATTCACTGTTGGGCTGGAACCTTCCCTGAACATTAGGGAGATGAACAGTTTTCTGTGCCTCAGCATTTTGTGCCAGGGCTGCTGAAGGGGCAGGGGAGAAGAAGGACTCTGGTCCTGCTCCCTGTGCAGCTGCTGCCCAAGGGGCTCAGGCTGGGTGCTGGGAGCAGCCTCCCCTGGGCAGGGAGGGCAGTGTGGGGCTCCATGGAGGCTTGTGGGAGCCAAGGGGGCAAAGCCCTGAGTGACCTGGAATGGCCCTGCTCTGAGGAGGGACCAGGGCAGGGATCCCTGGGCTCCCCCAGGCAGGCCATGTCCCTGGGACTGAGCATGGAGCAGGGCAGGCCATGTTCCTGGGATTGAGCATGGAGCAGGGCAATTCATGTCCCTGGGATTGAGCATGGAGCAGGGCAATTCATGTTCCTAGGATTGAGCATGGAGCAGGGCAGGCCATGTTCCTGGGATTGAGCATGGAGCAGGGCAATTCATGTCCCTGGGATTGAGCATGGAGCAGGGCAATTCATGTTCCTAGGATTGAGCATGGAGCAGGGCAGGCCATGTCCCTGGGATTGAGCATGGAGCAGGGCAGGCCATGTCCCTGGGATTGAGCATGGAGCAGGGCAATTCATGTTCCTAGGATTGAGCATGGAGCAGGGCAGGCCATGTTCCTGGGATTGAGCATGGAGCAGGGCAGGCCATGTCCCTGGGATTGAGCGTGGAGCAGGGCAGGCCATGTTCCTGGGATTGAGCATGGAGCAGGGCAGGCCATGTCCCTGGGATTGAGCATGGAGCAGGGCAATTCATGTTCCTGGGATTGAGCATGGAGCAGGGCAGGCCATGTTCCTGGGATTGAGCATGGAGCAGGGCAGGCCATGTTCCTGGGACTGAGCATGGAGCAGGGCAGGCCATGTTCCTGGGATTGAGCATGGAGCAGGGCAATTCATGTTCCTGGGATTGAGCATGGAGCAGGGCAATTCATGTTCCTGGGATTGAGCATGGAGCAGGGCAGGCCATGTTCCTGGGACTGAGCATGGAGCAGGGCAATTCATGTCCCTGGGATTGAGCATGGAGCAGGGCAGGCCATGTTCCTGGGATTGAGCATGGAGCAGGGCAATGGGGGCTCACCCAACCCTGCAGAGCAGGGCATGGCACTGCCTTTGGGAGCTCAGGTGCTCAGGTGGCACTGGAGTTACCTGCCAGATGCCAAACAGCCTCTCCTTTCTCTCCAGGTGCTCCATGCTGCCTGTGCCATGTCCAGGGAGATGGAGCTGGGTGCCAGCTGAGGAGCAGGGGAGTTGAGGGTGCTGGGAACCAGCTGCCCATCCCATTATCCCATCCCATCCCATTATCCCATCCCATCCCATTATCCCATCCCATCCCATCCCATTATCCCATCCCATCCCATTATCCCATCCCAGCCCAGCAGGCAGGGTGTGGAGCTGCCCCAGCTGGGGCTGACAGGCACTGGGGCTGGCAGGCAGGGATGAGGGGCTGCTCCTGGGTTTTGGGGTGCAGCTGCTCCCCGAGTGGCAGCAGGGTGAGCCCACAGCGGTGACAGGCAGTGCTTTCCCTGCTCTGCTGGGATGAAAGCTGTGAGAAGAGAAAGTTGCTGTGCTGGAGCCTGGCTGGGATAGCCTTTCCTTCGGGCTGGGGGCCCTGCAGCAGTTCTGCTGTGCCAGGGAGGGATGGCAGCTGGGCTGGAGGGTGGCTCTGCCCTGTGCAGAGGTGGGGATGTGTGTGTGGGTGAGATCAGCCTCCAAGGGAACATTGTCCCTGCAAGTGTGCTGCTTGTTGTGCACTTCACTGGAACCAGAGAAAATTTAAAGCCAAGTATGTTTGCTTGGTGTTTATGTAGAGTTGAAACCCCTTAGAGGAGGTGAGAAAGTGGAAGGCAAACCCTTAGAGAGCATTTATTTTGTAGTTACAATAAAAGCCATTCTGTGAAGAGAAAGGAGTCAGTTGTAGCTGTTCTAGGAGGCTCTTAGTGTAACCCATGCAAACCTGGGCTGGGTTTTACCCTGGGTTACCCAAACCCTGCCCTGAAGGTCGGGGCTCAGGGGGTCACCAATGTCACAGGACAGAGGAAGGGGCCCAGCTGGGCAGTGGGTGGCTCTTGTGGTGGTGGCAGTCCCTGTGGGTGGTGGCAGTCCCCGTGGGGTGGTGGCAGTCCCCATGGGTGGTGGCAGTCCCTGTGGGTGGTGGCAGTCCCCACAGGGTGGTGGCAGTCCCTGTGGGTGGTGGCAGTCCCCACAGGGTGGTGGCAGTCCCTGTGGGGTGGTGGCAGTCCCCATGGGATGGTGGCAGTCCCTGTGGGGTGGTGGCAGTCCCCATGGGTGGTGGCAGTCCCTGTGGGGTGGTGGCAGTCCCCATGTGGTGGTGGCAGTCCCCATGGGTGTTGGCAGTCCCCATGGGTGGTGGCAGTGTCCGTGGGGTGGTGGCAGTCCCTGTGGGGTGGTAGCAGTCCCTGTGGGGTGGTGGCAGTCCCCGTGGATGGTGGCAGTCCCTGTGGGTGGTGGCAGTCCCCATGGGTGGTGGCAGTCCCTGTGGTGGTGGCAGTCCCCATGGGATGGTGGCAGTCCCTGTGGGGTGGTGGCAGTCCCTGTGGTGGTGGCAGTCCCCATGGGTGGTGGCAGTCCCCACAGGGTGGTTGCAGTCCCCGTGGGGTGGTGGCAGTCCCTGTGGGTGGTGGCAGTCCCCACAGGGTGGTGGCAGTCCCCGTGGGGTGGTGGCAGTCCCTGTGGGTGGTGGCAGTCCCCGCGGGGTGTTGGCAGTCCCCATGGGTGGTGGCAGTCCCCGTGGGGTGGTGGCAGTCCCCGTGGGTGGTGGCAGTCCCTGTGGAGTGGTGGCAGTCCCCACGAGTGGTGGCAGTCCCCATGGGTGGTGGCAGTCCCCATGGGATGCTCCACAGGCTTGGCCAGCAGTGCTGGGGGGTTTGAGCTCCTTGCACAGTGGCTGTATCTGACACTACAGGAAGAGGTGTCTGGTGGAAAATGGTGCTGCAGAGGCATAGGGGGAACGCTGCCATTTGAAACCACGCTGCATGCTTACTGTGCTGGAAAAACTTGTGTCTGGAGCTCTGTGCAGCCTCAGTACTGCTTCTCCAACAGGCCTGAGATCTGTCTGTGATTTCTGCTGATGTAGGAGATAAATGTGGTGCACAGGTGTCCTTTCTGTCCCCATTACTCCCTCACATTAGCTGAACAAATGACTGGTGGAGCTTGGCTGGGAGGCTGCTGGTTGTGCTGTGGAGTGATGCAGCAGGGCACAAATTGCAAAGAGCATTTTGACAGGTTGCAATAAACTGAGCTCAAAAAAATCCTGCAATATGTGAGAGCTGGGGCTCTGTTTCTCATGTGGACCCAGAGGAAGGTTATTAATGGTGCACTGGCATTGCAGAGGCACACGGTGTGCCTGGGCTGTAGTGGTGGAAGTGCCTGCCCTGGGCCCAAACTTCTGGCAGCCTTGGCACTGCTCCCCAAGGGCTGTCCTGAATAGTGCAGGGAGGAGGGTGCTGGGGTTCAGAGGGGACCCCCTGGCTCACCATCGATTGCAGCTGATGGCAAAGGTTGTATTCATGGAATCACTGAAGGGTTTGGGCTGGAAGGGACCTTATAGCTCATCCCATCCCAGCCCTGCCATGGCAGGGACACCTTCCACTGTCCCAGGCTGCTCCCAGCCCTGTCCAGCCTGGCCTGGGGCACTGCCAGGGATGGGGAGCCCACAGCTGCTCTGGGCACCTGTGCCAGGGCATTTCCACCTTCACTGTAAAAAACTTACTTATCCCTTATTCCCATTGCTGTAGTTCATGGTAGATTGTATGTTTCTCTACAGCCTTTACTGATCAGAGATCTGAATGTAGATGCTCAAATAAGATCTAGAACACGATGCCCGTGGAGAGAGGAGGCTGTGCTCCTGTGGTCAGGGTGTGCTGGGTTGGGGTTGCTGCCCTGGAAGTGCTGGGCAGGGTGGGTGCAGGGTGGGTGCAGGGTGGGTGCAGGGTTCTGCAGGCTGGGTGGGTGCAGGTTTGCTGCAGGGTGGGTGGGTGCAGGATGGATGCAGGATGGGTACAGGGTGGGTGCGTACAGGATGGCTGCAGGATGGATGCAGGATGGGTACAGGCTGGGTGGGTACACGTTTGCTGCAGGCTGGGTGTGGGATTCCCGGCGTTCCCTGGCTCACACGGGGTCAGCCCCCTGGCCCTGGCGGGCACTGGGGAGGGGCTGCTGTGCCCCAGTCTCTCTTTGCACTTGGTCCTGACGGCAATGACAGCTGCAGAGCCAGCCCACTGTCCTTGGCAGGGTCCTGTGGGAATCTGCTCCAAAGGCACTTGCAGCTCTTCAGGCACTTTCCTTCTGCTTCACATAAAGTGCATTTGTGGCACAGAGCAAGGGTCAGTGACTTAGGATAAAATCCCTGTAATTTGATAGCTGATTTGATTTGTAATCCCTAGAATTTAATCCCCGTAATTCCTGAAATTTGCCATTCAGAGCAGCTCTGGCCGTGGTGGACGCACCCACAGCAGCTGGTGCTGGGTGGGTGCCCCGCCCAGGGGAGGGTTTGCTGTCCCTCAGCAGATTTACAGGGCAGCTGCCCAGGCCTCTCTGTTTACAAACTCCCTTAAAACTGCCTTAAAAAGAATCTGAGGCTTGGTGCATCTCCAGCTCTGCCAGGACCTGGTGCTGGCAGGGCACCCCCAGGACCCTGCCTTCTTCTGCCCTCCCTCCCTCAGCTGGCTGGGGTGGAGAGGCCCTTGGAAAACACAAACCCCCACAATTCCTTAAACAAAAGCAAAACCCACAAGGTAATGTAAGAAATGAGTAGAACAGAGCTGAGCAGATGTTTCTATGTTGGTATTTTTTTTTAATTTGGAGAAACTAGGGATGCAGTAAAAAAATGATTTAAGTTTTTTTTTTTTTTGTTGTTGTTGCTTTTGTTTTGTTTTGGTTTGTTTTTTTTTTTTCTTTCTTTCTTTTATTTTTTTTTTCTGTTGGATTTCATCTTTGCATTGTGAAATAATAAAACCCAGCCCTGATCAGATCCAGGCAAACCTTTCTAGTTCCCAAGCATGTACTGACGCTTTGAAGGAAGAAAATAAAGGGGAGGGGAAGGGAATCCACAACATATTTAACACGGTTTCACATTAAATCTTCATTATCCTTATCCCACTGGGGGTGTGATAGCGCTTCATTTGCCAGCTGTGCACAGCTGGATGCTCTGGAGCGCAGCAAAGCCCCGAGGAGCGCGGGATGGGGGGAGGCTGGGAGGGTCTGGAGGTCTCGGTCCCCCCGGTGCCCGAACAGCTCCGGCCCGAGCAGCGCGGGGTGGTTGATTAGCAGGGTGATTAATTTGTATCTTCGTGTCTCGAGGGTGTCCCGGGGGTGTTCGGGTCAGGAGCAGCCCCAGCCCCGCTGGATCGCTGCCCTGGAGCATCCCGGGATCACGGTGCTGCCCTTGGCCCGGGACAGGGGTGGGCACAGCGCCTGCCCCCTCTGGGCAGTGCCCAGCTGTGCCCAGCTGTGCCCGGGGCAGGAGCAGCCCCGCTGGATCGCTGCCCTGGAGCATCCCCGGGATCACGGTGCTTCCTTCTGCCAGGAGAGCGGCGGGCACAGCGCCTGCCCCCTCTGGGCAGTGCCCAGCTGTGCCCAGCTGTGCCCGGGGCAGGAGCAGCCCCGCTGGATCGCTGCCCTGGAGCATCCCCGGGGCCGTGGTGCTGCCCTTGGCCCGGGACAGGGGTGGGCACAGCATCCACCCCCTCTGGGCAGTGCCCAGCTGTGCCCGGGGCAGGAGCAGCCCCTGTCCGGGTCCCGCTCTCCAGCAGCTCCATCCCCCCTCATGGAGCACCTTTCCCTATCCCCGGCGGTGAGTCTGTGTCCGGAGCAATGAAAACACCTGGGGTTAACACGGGGAGTGACGGGGGGAGCTGGTGTTCCCCCCTGCTGTCCCAGATTTTCTTCTGTAGGGCTACAAGAGTGTAACTGTTTGACGTGGGCAAAGAAATTGTCTTCAACGGCTCCTCTTCGTCTCGTCTATTTGTTGTTGGTTTCCCCCCACCCTCCCCCAAAAAAGTTTGTTTACTTTTGCTGTCTGGTATCTCTACCTTTGCTTTAAACTTAATCTTAGTGCCAAATGTCTTTACCCCTATTCAGAATCAATGAAGTGGTGCAAAAGGAGGATTTGCATGTGAAAGAATGTGTATTTTAGCAGTGCCCTTAGAGTGCTGGTGTGTTTTGGTTGGTTTGATTTTGTTTTGGTTTTTTTGGGGGGATGTTTTGATTTTACTTTGCTTTAGGTTTTTGTTATTATAAAGGCTTTTGTTTATTTTGGTTTTGGTCTTGTATTTTTTTAAATAACTTCTTTTTTCTCCTGTCCCTTTTCTGACTGGAACTTCTTGAATTCTCATACATTTCCCACTGTTGTCCTTGCCAGTACCAAAGTAATTTCAAATACATTTTCCCCATCCAAATGTGTTAAGGAAACAAATCACCTCTGAAAAGGTTGTTCATGTGAGGTTTTCCTTTGTAGTTCCATTAAGGGGTGTGAGGTGCTCCCCTGCTCCTTTCCTGGGGAGAGGGGACTCAGACCTGGAAAAACGGTGATGGATGGGAGAGAGGGAACCCTGAGGGTGCTGCATTTGTCACCTGCCCCGCCAGGGTCACTCAGGGCTCTGTGGGTCCCTGGCTGCTGCCTGGACACCCTGAGCAGCAGGACCTGGGCAGGGAACCCAGCCTGGCTCCTGGGGCTGCTCGCCAGTTGCTGTTCGCAGCTCCTGAGGAAATCACCAGTTTATTTCAATGTTCCAGCACAGGGTGTCCTGGTTTAGGGCAAATTTGGGAGAAAACCTCCAAAGGGGGCCCCTCCAGAAAGCAAACTCACACGGCCCCTGTGCCCAACCGGTTCAGGAGGGATTCCTTGGAGAGAAGTGGACAAAATCCTGTTTATTTACCAGGCACAGCACCCCCAGCACACAGAATGAACAATACCAGGTGACACCGCTCTGTCACCGCTCTGAAATGATGACAAATTCAGAAAGTCTCTCTGGGGTGCTCGCTCTGTTCTCAGTCCCTCCTGTGCTGGGGCAGCTGCTGCAGCCACAAGGGGCAAACTCTTGGTGTTTGCCAGGCCCCAGCCCGGAGCAGGCTCGAGTAGGCCCAAAAAAGGGAAAGGAGAAACAGCCCAGGGAAAATTTGGGCTGCTTGGCTAAACTAACTAATGGGCGGGAGCAAGAGCAAGAGCAAAGCAGGAGCAAAGCAGAAGCAAGAGCAAAGGGAAAAGCCAAGCAAAAAGCAAAAGCAGCACCAGGCCCTGCCTTGTCTGTGTGTCCCACCAGCCGTGGGGAGCGGCTGAGAGCAAAACCAAACCAAAACATTGGCTCTGCAGAGCCAGTCTGGGAGGCACAGAACATGATATCCAGCATGGACAGAGCACAGGAATGGGGGTACAGCATCACAACCTCACCCTGGGACACAGGGACACAGCCAGGCCATGGCTGCTGGGGCTGCTCACCAGCCGCTGTTCAAGGCCCCTGAGGAAATCCCCAGTTTATTTCAATGTTGCAGCACAGGGACACAGCCAGGCCATGGCTGCTGGAGCTGTTATTCTGCACAGCTTCAGCCCCTCCTGCTGCATCCGAGTCCAGGAAATGAATCCCAGGTTTCCCCCTGGTGCCAGTGTCAGGGCAGGTGAGTGCAGAGGGAGCCCCTGGTGCGTCCTTGGGTGCCAGGCTGAGCTGGGGCAGGGCCTGGGTCAGCCACTGCTCTGCAGCCTCCGAGGGCTTGGATCAAATGTTCTGAGCTGCAAACTGATTGTGATGAATCCCTTCAGTATTCTGCTTTCAGTTCTGCTCAGACACTCTGGGCAGTCCTGCTGTTTGTTATGGATATTTTGCTGTAAAACACTGTAAATGCTGCATTCTTGGCTGCTTGCCCATAAACTTAGGCTAAGGAAGTTTCCTGACCTTGGAAGGGTGAAAAAAAGGCAGGCAAATTCATCCACGTGATATTTGAGAAAATCATAAATCCAAGCTGGAATGAGAAGTAATTTAGTCATCCCTTTGGAGTTGTTTTCTATAAGAAAATATGTACTGAGTATCAAATTTGCATCCAGTTGCTTTGATATCAATGGTACAAGACAGTATGAATTTCTTAAAAGACAAAATTTGAATTTGCCCTGTGTTTGTGGGTAGCCCAGAGCCAGGCTGGCAGCTGGAGCTGGGGCTGGAGCAGGATCCTCTGGGCAGCTCTGGGGGCTGTGCTGGGATGTGACAACTTGTTTTGCACAGAGAGTGTCCTTTGAAAAGCTGCTGGGAGACAGCTGGGCCAGAAATGTGAGTGTGCTGCGTTTTGAAGGTTCTAAAGCAAAGGGAACTCCTGCAGATTCCAACCATGAGCTCGGGGGTGAGATCCAGCCCTGCAGCACGGAGGGCTCAGCGGGGGCTGTGGGAGCTCCTGCTGCTCACCCCACAAGGTTTGGTTGTGTAACTGCTCTCCTCCATCAAAGCTGGGTAAATCCCAGGGAGCTGCCAGCCAGGGACATCCTCCTGCTGTTCACCTGATGAGGGTTGGCTGTGGGACTGCTCTCCACCACGAGGGGTGGGTAAATCCCAGGGAGCAGGCACTGCTGACAGCCAGGGACATCCCGGCTCCCTGTGCTGTCCCAGCCTCGCCCCTGTGCCAGGGGGTGTGTACAGGAGTGTGCAGTGACAAGGGGACAGCTGCTGGGGCAGATGAAACAGGAGAGCCTTATGAATATGATTGCCTGGCAAAAGATGCTGAGAATATGGAAACTATAAGTGAGATTGAAATGAAAGCAAGCTCTGAGATCCCTCAGTTACTGAACAACTGGAAAACAATGGTGTGGCCAGCTGAAGGTGATCCCCTTTTGATGGAACAACACCCTCTGCTTGCAGACAGGCCCAAGGGTCAGAGCAGACCCTGCAGCTTGGCAGAAGGGCCCAAAGAGGAGTTTTTAGGGTTTAAAATGTAACAGAGTATGGGAATGTAATGATTCTTACAGGCTGTATGTAAATGCTGGAGGATTTGTATCTTGTACTGGATTGGTTAGTGAGAATTAGAATATTCAGCACAGAAGATTTATTGTATTGGAACGGGAATGTCGCCCTCTTATCATCCTTTGCTCTCTCCTCCTCTTTACCACACTCTTGCCCTCTCTCTCTTTACCCCTCTCAGTCCTGCTCTGAGCTGTGGCTGGCAGCTCCAGCAGGGCCCTGCACTTGGCCTTTTGCAATAAACACAAGTTCCCAGCCCTGGCTGCAGAGATCTCTCATCTCCATCTGTCCCAACCTTCCTACCCCCATTGCTCCTACAGACAGCTGTGCTCTGTCCCTCTCTGCTCCCACTGCCAAGGAGCAGATCTGGGGAGCTGGAGGGGCCTGCCCTCACCCCAGCAGTGTCCCATGGAGCAGGGCCAGTGAGATCACTCCTGACCCCAGCAGAGCCAGCATGGGATGGTGGGCACGGCTCTGGTACCTCTGGCCATTGCTGCCTGGGTGCCTCCCATTCCCTGAGCATCTTCCCCAGTATTTTATAATGGCTCAGCTGGTTTGGGCATTTTTCCTCACCAGATGAAGTACCCAATATCTCATCAGTTTTAATTTTGCTGTTGCTAGGAGAGCACTGTGGGCTCTGTACCCATCAGGAGGTCTCAGCCCAGTGTCAGCTCTGAGCTGGGGGCAGTGCCCTGCCCTGGGGCAGAACAACCCCCGCTGCCACAGTTTGCTTTGGCTGTAGTTGAGTCCTTTAAGGAGAGACTCACTGATGCTAATGAGGAGCTCTGCTGAGTGCTGGGACCCCTCTGTGACCCCCAGTCCATCCCAGTGTGGTGTGGAGAAGCAGTGCAGGAGGGGTCAGCACACCCAGTCCCCAGCTCCAGGAGCTCCTGCTCCCAGAAACACCAGGGAATTCACCTGGGGGGATTTTAGCTGTGTTTTTAATCACTTTTAAACAATGGTTACCTAGTGTGCAGTGTAAATGTTAGTGCTGCTGTAACTGGACCAATGGTAACTGCTGCTCTGACTTCAGTGGGTGTCTCGGCTTGGAAAGCCAGGAGTCTGCTAAGGAAGGCAGGAGCCTCCCCTGAAATGGAGAATGTGAACCCTCCCCACCTCTCCCAATTGCTATAAATTTGAAATTTAGGGGCTCTCAGGCAACAAAAAATATGGAAGAAGGAATAACACCTTTTATTAGGGAAGAAAATCAAAGGATGAAATGAACAATGCAGTGACCAAACCAACAGTGCCAGAGTCAGAACCCAGCCTGACACCCTGTGGGTCAGGGTGCTGGCAGCAGCCCCATTGGAATTGTGGCTCAGCCCTCCTGCAGTGCCAGGGGTGGCTCTGCTGGAGCAGGGATCCTGGAGAAGGGTGGAGGCTTCCTCTGCAGATCCAGGGGAAGGAGAGGCAGCTGCTGCTCCTCTGGGCAATCCAGTGCAGAAGCCGTGCTGGTGTTCCAGAATCTCCAGATTCTATCCAGGCAGGAATGCTTGGCTCCTCCCTCTGGGCTCCCATCTCCCAATGGGATGCTGTAGTTCTTATCAGCCATGCAGGGACATTCCATGGCTGTTAACAGCAGGTGTCCCCTCCCAGGGAGGAGTGGGTGTGGAAGAGATAAGGCAAAACTGCCCAATGAACAGAAGACAGCTGCCATACAGAATGCAAATGGAATACAACTTAACTTGCAATCTGGAACAGTGGGGCTTGGTAGAATGCTCATGGGAGCAGCAGCAAACCCAGCCCCTCACACTGCACTGCACTGACACCCTCAGAGTGTGACAAATTCCTGGTAAAACACTCATGGGAGCAGCAGCAAATCCATCCCAGCACTGCACTGCTCCCCTCATCCTCAGAGTGTGACAAATTCCTGGTAAAACACTCATGAGAGCAGCAGCAAACCCAGCCTCTCACACTGCACTGCCCTGACACCCTGAGTGTGACAAATTCCTGGATGTGCTTTCATGGCAAGCCATAACACCTCCTCTGAGGTATCTTGGGTTTCACTGGGTGAGTCCAGCTCATTGTCCTTGAGTTCATTACTGAGAAAACTCTGCTGTTATTGGGAATGATGAGGATTTTCAGGCAGGGAAGGTGACTGTTCATGGCAGCACCCTGCCAGACATCCTCACTGCACATCCAGAGCTGCTCTGTGGCATTCTGCCCTGCTCCTGCTGCTGGGGTGAGAGTGTCACTGCTGTCACTGCTGCAGTGGGGCTTTTCCCCTGACTCCCCTTGGTGACAACTCTCACCCTGGTTTTTGAAGATTTTCTAAGCCTTCTGATGTTGACATTCTTGTAGTGAACTTTCTCACACACTTTCTGTAAATAACTCATTGTTTTGCATTCCTTTATGGAGGAGGAGAGAGTTGGTTTGTCCAGTGTCATTGGAGAGGTGGCTCTGTCACCCTCCATTCCACTGTCACTCTTGGAAATCTATAAAAGTTGGAGTCAGAAAATAAACTTCCCTTTTCCTTCACCTTGAGAACAGTGGTGTGCACTTGTGTTTTTTCGTGTCCTATAGTGACAGACAACCACCTCCCCTGGCCCCTGGGGACTGTCCTGGTTTGGGGACACCTGGGACAGGTACCCAGAGAGCTGCAGGGGCTCCCCAGCTGCGTGGCCCCAGCATTCCCTGGAAGGACAATTCTCCCCAGCCCACAGCAGCTTTGGTTTCTAATCCACACACCCTCCACTGAAAGCATTTTGTAAACATTAATGTAAGTTTATACTCGTGGAATAAACAAACAAAAACTGAAATTTGCTTCAGAGGCTGGTGTGACAGCTGTACCGGGGGCACAGCTCTTTGAGATGGCACTTTTTTTTTTTTTCCCCTTCTTGTTGGCATTTCAGTGAAGAAAGGATTTAAAATACAGCACATTTTAAGGGTATGAATAATCATATTCACTATCTGATTTACATTGACTTAAGTAAAGACTTAGGGCTTAGAGAAGTAATTTGTCATTTGAGGGTGTTTCACCCTGGTTTTGTGGAAGGTTTTTTGATTGGTAAACAAATGCAAAGCAGAGAACATGTAAGAAGCAGACACAGCCAAACAACTGAACCAATGTTTTGCAAATCCTGTGAAACTTTCCAGTCCTGTTGATGCAAAGCTGTGATCAGGCTGCACCAAGCTGCCATGGATCAGTGATCCTTATGTCCTTGGGAGCCCAGGAGAGGGCCAGGGAACAGCAGAGCTCTGGTGCCGAGCACAGGGAGGATAAATGGATTTATGGGCTGCCCTTGGGAAGCTGTGCTCCCCCTGGCCTGCCCTGGGCATGCTGTGAGGCTGCCACATGGAGTGACTGTGGAACCATCAGGATGGGCAATGGAATAAAATAAAAGGGGCACAAAGTGCAGCTCCCTGGCTGTGCCAAGACCCTGCCTAAGCCTTCGTGGGGATGTTTCTGGTGCTGCTTGTGCCTTGCAGGTCTCACCTCTGAGCCAAAAAGGACTTTATTGAGCCTCAGGTCCCTTTGCCCATCTTGGCTCACTGACAGAGCAGAGCACTGGCCCAGCCTGGGCAAACTGACATCTCAGGGTGGCCAAAATCCTGTTTTGTTTTGTTTGAAACATCTCTGACTGCAGATCTGACACTTCTCACCAGCTTTCCTCTGTGCTCAGTGCAGGGGTGAGCCCTGGCAGAGCAGCCCTGCTCACCTCTGGGAGTGGCCTTTGCTGTGATGTGAGGACACTGCTTTGCAGAAATCAAAGTTCTATCTCAATTAAAAAGAACCTTTGCAGTTTGTTTTAAGGAGCAGTAACTAACTGGGCTCCACTTGGCTTGGATGCCTGGCATTGCTTTGGTACCTCCTGTGCCACTGCTGTCAGTGTGAGGAAAAAGCCTTTCCTCTGTCCCTTGGGAAGCCTCCAGACGGATCTGTCCCCACAGGGGCACAGGGGAGCAGCTGTCCTGCACAGACACACAAACTGGAGCATTTCTGGGAAATCAGCTGATTCACTTTGGCACAGGGCAGAGCACAGGCTGGGTGGGGAATCTCTGCTGAGCCCTGTGAGCTGCCCAGGCAGCCTTTGCCATGAACAAAGGGCCTTGGGGTCTGTGTGAGGGTCTGTGGGCCATGGGAGGGTGGCTGTGTCCCACAGCAAGGTCACAGGGCTGCCCTGCTGGTTTCAGCTCTGCTCTGGGATCTTCCTGCTGCTCTGGGACCCCTCTCCCTGCTCTGGGACCCCTCTCCCTGCTCTGGGATCTTCCTGCTCCTCCGGGACCCCTCTCCCTGCTCTGGGACCCCTCTCCCTGCTCTGGGACCTTCCTGCTCCTCTGGGACCCCTCTCCCTGCTCTGGGACCCCTCTCCCTGCTCTGGGACCCTCCTGCTGCTCTGGGACCCCTCTCCCTGCTCTGGGACCCCTCTCCCTGCTCTGGGACCTTCCTGCTCCTCTGGGACCCCTCTCCCTGCTCTGGGACCTTCCTGCTCTGGGACCCTCCTGCTGCTCTGGGACCCCTCTCCCTGCTCTGGCCCTGCCAGCAGCTCCTGGAGGGGATGACGGTGAGGAGCAGTGGCTGGCAGAGAGGGTGGCTTGGCAGCTGTTCCCACAGGGATGCTGGGCTGGAGCTGCTGTGGGAGGCACAGCAGGAGACAGCAGTGATCCTTGCACTGCCCAAGGGATGCCCTGCTGTGTCCCTGCTGTCCCTGCTGTGTCCCTGCTGTGTCCCTGCTGTGTCCCTGCTGTCCCTGCTGTGTCCCTGCTGTCCCTACAGTGTCCCTGCTGTCCCTGCTGTCCTTGCTGTCCCTGCTGTGTCCCTGCTGTCCCTGCTGTCCCTGCTGTGTCCCTGCTGTGTCCCTGCTGTGTCCCTGCTGTCCCTGCTGTGTTCCTGCTGTCCCTGCTGTGTCCCTGCTGTGTCCCTGCTGTCCCTGCTGTGTCTCCTGTGTCCCTGCTGTCCCTGCTGTGTCCCTGCTGTCCCTGCTGTGTCCCTGCTGTGTCCCTGCTGTCCCTGCTGTCTCTCCTGTGTCCCTGCTGTGTCCCTGCATCCCCTCCTTCCCAGCCAAAGGGGAAATCTCTGCTGGGTGTCAAGGCCCAAGTGCTGATCAGATGATACTGACCCACTTCAGAGGATTTGTCTGATCCCTCTCTAAGTGGCTTAGTCTCCTTTACACTCAATATACACAATCTTTTCTCATATCCAATTAAGATTTCTCCTGGGTCCAGGTGACACTTCACTCCCAGTTCACAGGCTCCTCTCCCTGCTCAGGAGAGCACAAGCTGGTGCTTGGAGGTGTGGGGAGGAGGCAATTCCTTGCTTGTTTTCCTGGTCAATTGGTCAATTAAGCAGTGTTTCACACAGCCACAAAATAATTGGCCATGCTGCAGTTTCCTGGGTAATCCTGGGAACCAGTGTGGCACTGAAGCCTCGAGCGCTGCAGTGACGCTGCCTGTGAGCTGTGAGCCCCACCAGGGCACCCTGGCACTGCTGGGGTTTCTGCCAGCTGCCAGGGCCAAACTGGGTGCTGTGACCATGTTCACAGGGGTCCCAGCATGAGGGAAGAGACGAGGATCTGACTCCATGTTTCAGAAGGCTGATTTATTATTTTATGATATATATTACATTAAAACTATACTAAAAGAATAGAAGAAAGGAATTCATCAGAAGGCCGGCTAAGAATAGAATAGCAAAGAATGATAACAAAGGTTTGTGGCTTGAGCTCTCTGTCCGAGCCAGCTGGGCTGTGATTGGCCATTAATTAGAAACAACCACATGAGCCCAATCCCAGATGCACCTGTTGCATTCCACAGCAGCAGATAATCATTGGTGACATTTTGTTCCTGAGGCCTCTCAGCTTCTCAGGAGGAAAAATGCTAAGGAAAGGCTTTTCCATAAAAGATGTCTGTGACAGGGTGTGAGGAGTGTGGGGAATCTCCTTGGCAGGGCCTTCCATGGGATGCTGTCCCCCTGCTTCTGCAGAGGGGGGGTGCTGTGCATCATCCTGTGCAACCCCCATGTTCAGCTGCTGGTCCCACCTCTTGCTGGCTGTGGATCACACTTGAGCAGGGAATTGCACGCTAGAAATGACATTTTTAGAGACATTTATTTCCTGTGAGGAGTGTCCTGATGTCTGAGTGACACAAAACCTGTCTGAGCTCCTTTTTCCTCCTGCAGCCCTGCCGCTGTGGGAGCAGCCAGCTGAGCTGTCTCCTGCATCTCCAGGGGTTTCTGCTCATCTGGCTGGTCAATTATACTTTAGCAATGCCTTCAAAGGCATTTTGTTTGCACAGGTGTCACTGAAGATTAAGTTTAGCATATGAAGTCTATTATTTGGAGCTCATACTTCCCTTATTCCCAGGAAAAGACTTGGCTCAGTTGTCAGAGCCTTGGAGAGGTTCGCAGAGCTGGCAGCCAGAAATACAAACAGCTCCTAACAGCTCTTTTAATCCAGCAGAAATAAAGTCTAGAAAAGCCAGTCAGTGAGAGCTCAAAGCTGACAAACCCAGGCAGGGTAGCACAGGTGGGGCTGGATGGATGGCTGGGATGTCATTTCTGTGGGGTTCAGAGCTGCTGGGACCCAAATTTGAGGACATGGCTTGGTGCTGAACCTGGTGGTGGTGGGGCTATGTTGATGGTTGGACTTGGTGACCTTAGAGACCTTTTGCCAAAATTAATGATTCTGAATTAATAATTCTGAATGAATGATGCTGACCTATGAAAGGTCAGTAGAGGAATCTGTACTTTGCTTTTCACAGTTCCCTTCTCTCCTTGGGTTAAGTGATCAATAGCGAGTATTAGTATTATACAATACTAATTGTAAAATACAATTAGTATAGATTTTTAATACAACTGTATTATACAATACTAATTGTATAATACAACACAAACTATATACACCATATATGCTATAATACTAGAGTGTATCTTCTATGTACAATACTATAGTAAACAATAATTACTACTGAGGATTTCTTTGAATGATAGCTGAAACGTGCATCAGGACAAACTGTTCAGTCAGCACTCAGCCCTGGCACGGGTGCTCTCTCCTGCCTCTCCCAGCCTGGCACGGGTGCTCTCTCCTGCCTCTCCCAGCCTGGCACAGGTGTTCTCTCCTGCCCCCAGGGAGGCTCTGCAGTCGTTCCCATCAGCAGTGCCCGGGGCTGCAGTGCCCCTGCTCCAGAGCCCTCTGATGCAGAGCGGACGTGGCCTTTGGGCTCTGACTGGAGCTGTTGGTGTTTCGTGACGTGCCAAAGCTGCAGAGATCATTGCCATCCTCAGTGTGTCCTGAACTCCTCATTTCCTGGGGAAGGGAAGGCAGCAGGGCCTCGTGCAGGGCTGGGCTGTGCTGCAGTTGCAGCCAGGTGCAAAACACCACCCACGCTGTGCTCAGGGGCCCCAGCTGCTCTGGGTGTGGGCAGGTGCAAGCAGGGAGCTCTCTCTGCCCTCCAGGGTCACAGAGGAGACAGAGAGCCAGGTTTGTGAAACAATGACCCTTTTTCAAATCACAGAATCACAGGAGGGTGTTGAGAGTTTTTTGCAGATTGAGGAGTTCTTGCAGGACAATGGCCATGTTCAGCCCATGCACAATCCAGCCTGCTTGTACTAATGGACAATGGACACGTGCACAAACAGTGAATAATGGACATATTCAGAAATGGGGTCGGTATACCCTTGAAAGAGATGCAAGAACAAGAGGCATCAGGACTCAGCAAGTTTGTCAGCGAGCTTGGGAAAGTCAGAAAAAAGTGAGCCATGGGTGGGCCAGATGACCACAGCAAGACATGTGAAAAGTCAGGTGATCCAATCAGCATTCTAATTTAGACATGTGAACAGCTAGGATTAACCAATCATGTATTAGCTAGAGATGCATGGACAGTAGAGATTTATAATAAAATGTAGTCTTTTTAGGGATAATAAATTGGGCTTCACTGGATCATATTGGCAAAGGTGTGATGTCCCTGAACCTCCACACCCCGCAGGAGGGTTTGGGTTGGAAGGGACCTTACAGCTCATTCTGCTCCACCCCAGCCCTGGGCAGGGGCACCTTCCACTGTCCCAGGTTGCTTCAAATCCTGCCCAACCTGGCCTTGGGCACTGCCAGGGATCCAGGGGCAGCCACAGCTTCCCTGGCCACCCTGTGCCAGGGCCTCCCCTGACAGTATTACAATTCAAACTTTCATGACCCAAACTGACCACATATCTCTTATTTTAATATTTTAATATTGATAGGCAAAATTGTGATTCACCCTCCCAGGGAAGAATTTCTTCCCAATATCCCATCTAAATCTCCTCTCTTTTGGCTTAGAGCTATTTCCCCTTGTCCTGTCACTTGCTTGCCCTTGCAAAACATCCCTCCTTCCTGCAGAGCTTTTCCTTTCACAGCTTTTGGGCAGTCCTGCAGCCCCAGCGGTGCTGATGGGACTGTTCCAGTTTTAAGTGACATTTTGTGGAGCTGAATTCATGTTTTTAAGGCTGCTGGTGGTGCAGCAGCTCTCAGGTATTACCTCCTCAGCTGTGCAGAGGTTAAGTGTACATTAACAGCCACTTTCCTTGGGCACTCTCTCCAGACTCACCTCTGAAGGAGTTTTTAAAAGAACTGCCTTTTCTGCAATGTGACCTTTTCAGCTGTGAAATTACCGAAGCAGCAGAGCTCTCATCACACTCGCTTCTAAGACTTATTCTCTTTGCTTGTAAAATAACCCGAGTAACTCTTCACTTTCTGTCTTAAATCATTGCAAGGAGCTCCCTGGCTGCCTGGGGGCTGTGAGCTGATGGATCTGCAGGGGCACTCGGTGTCTGACCTGGGCCTGGAGGTGCCCTTGGCACTGCGGGGCAGCCAGAGCTGCTGTCAGGGCAGCTGAGTCCTCACAGCTCATGTTTATTGTGGTTTATTTGTGGTAACTCACGAGGCCTCACAGCTCACGTTTATTGCCCGTGGTTTATTTGTGGTAACTCACGAGGCTGTTGGGTTCTGTATTTCTTTTCCCCTACAGGAAATCCATGGTGAAACAGCAAGATCTCACTGCTGTGAACTGCAATCTGCTTTACCTTGGGCTCGCTTTTGGGCCGCTCATTTGGTACATCTGGCAAGTTTCCATCTACACAACACCAGCACTGCTCTGAGGGGCAGTGATGATGCTCTAAATGTCCTTTTTCTTGTCCTTTATCTTGTCTTTTTAAAGTTTTGGTTGGGGTTCATTTTCTTTTTCCTTTATCCCATGGTGTCAGGACCCAGGACATCCCTCTGGCTGTCCTGAGGAGCCCAGACCCTGCCAGGGGGCTCAGAGACCCTGGCACAGAGCCCAAGATGCCCCTGTGGGTTTGATTATGACCCGTGGAGCAAGTTACCAACCTTAGATGAGGGTCTGCAAGCCACAACAAATTAAGTAGAATATTAGTGAAGTTATCACGGGGTGGAAATGTAGATTTTAGGGTTTTTGGTATGGGGGTTCAGGAGGCAAGATGGAGGGGACTGGGTGTGTCCAGCCTTTCTCCTTCTTCTTGGCCTCCATCTTCTGCTGTGATGGTGGCACTTTTGGATTGGTTTAGAGTAGAAGCTCACTGTCTAACATAGGTGATAGGTATTGGAAAGTAATTGTAAATATTGTACACGTGGTTTTTAGTAAAAAGACATAACCCTGCCCTGGGGGAGGCAGAGTGCCTCTGTCTGTCCTGCTGGACAGACCTTGGCAGGGCAGGAGAAAATTTTTTATAGATAAGGAACAATAAACAGCCTTGAGACCGAGAAATGAAGAGCCCTGACTCCTTCTTCGAGCGCCGGGCTGGGAAAAGAGACTTTCTGACACATCTGGGGGTCACTGTGACAAGCTAGAGATCCCAACACCATGGAATGAGGCACTGATCCACAAGCCTTTTGTGAGACCAGATTTTGTGGAATATTGACCCTGAGCCAGGCCTGTGCCCCCAGTGGCCACAGAACCAGGAGGGAATCTCAGCCCACCCACACCATCTTTTTCTCACCCCAGTGCCATTAGCTGCTCCCACTCCTCCATCCTCCCTTGCAGCCTGCTGGGATCTCCAGGAGCCAGTTTCCTGCCCACCATGGATGTTCTGCCTTTAGCCCAGCCCTTGCTCTGAGCCCAGCCAGCTGCAACCTGCATTGTTATCCCAGAGCTGTGCAGTGCAGCCCTGCCCCTGCCCAGCTGCTGCTTGAGCCTGCTCCCCTCCTTCCCAAGGGCTCTGGCCACAGCCCCGTGCCTCCTGTGGATTCTGCCGGGGCATTTCACTCTCCACAGCGCCTCAGAAGCTCTGTGTGAGCTCGTGGGACTTGTGAGTGTGCAAGAAATGTCTTTGATAGGCACCAGAGCAAAGAGAGAGCTGGTGCTGTGGCAGCCAGGCTGGGACGTGGCAGGGCAGCACAGGAGGGGTGGCTGCTGAGGGTCCTGTCCCTGTGCTCAGGGTCCTGTCCCTTCTGTTGAGGGTCCTGTCCCTGTGCTCAGGGTCCTGTCCCTGTGCTCAGGGTCCTGTCCCTGTGCTCAGGGTCCTGTCCCAGCTGTTGAGGGTCCTGTCCCTGTGCTGAGGGTCCTGTCCCTGTGCTCAGGGTCCTGTCCCTGCTGTTGAGGGTCCTGTCCCTGTGCTCAGGGTCCTGTCCCTGTGCTGAGGTTCCTGTCCCTGTGCTGAGGGTCCTGTCCCTGTGCTCAGGGTCCTGTCCCTGTGCTGAGGTTCCTGTCCCTGCTGTTGAGGGTCCTGTCCCTGTGCTCAGGGTCCTGTCCCTGTGCTGAGGTTCCTGTCCCTGTGCTGAGGGTCCTGTCCCTGCTGCTGAGGGTCCTGTCCCTGTGCTGAGGGTCCTGTCCCTGCTGCTGAGGGTCCTGTCCCTGTGCTGGGGGTCCTGTCCCTGCTGCTGAGGGTCCTGTCCCTGTGCTGAGGGTCCTGTCCCTGCAGTGCCCATGGCTGGGAGGTGAGCAGGGCTCTGCTCCCCCACGTTGGAGTGGGGGTATTTTAGCAGAATCATGGTTTGGTTTGAAAGTGACCTTACACACCCTCCTGTTTCACCCCGTTCACTGTCCCAGTGTCCCCAGTGTCCAGCCTGGCCTTGGGCACTGCCAGGGATCCAGGGGCAGCCCCAGCTGCTCTGGGCACCTGTGCCAGGGCCTGCCTACCCTGCCAGGGAACAATTCCCAATTCCCAATTCCCAATTCCCAATTCCCAATTCCCAATTCCCAATGTCCCATCCAGCCCTGCCCTCTGAGTCCCCTGCCAAGGCACCCTTTGCTCCCTGTCCCTTTGGTGCAGGGCTGGGCTCTGCTCTTCCCCATTATCCTTTAGCTGCAGCTCTGGAGGTAATTAACACTTCTTGGGAGCATAGAGGCTTCTCAAAGTGCTCACCATCTGGTCTCACTTACCACATTAATCATAGTCCAAGGAACAAACTAGTTTGGAGCTGAGGTTTCCCGAGTAACTGGATTTCTCTGTTTGAGATGCTGTTATTGATAAGTCTGAAGTTTTGCAAGATACCTTATGTTCCTGTCATTTTTTCAATGGAAGAAAGCAAATAAAGATAGCTCAAAACCCTCAAATCTGAAAACAAAACTTGGACTCTTCTGATTTTGCAGCAAAGCTTGGGAACACAGGATGCTGCATTTCTGACAGTATTACAATTTAAACTTTCATGACCCAAACTGAAAACATACCTCTGGCAATATTTTAATATTGATAGGCAAAATTGTGATTCATCAACATCAAACTGTTTAATTCATTAGCCAACAACTTCTAGGCAGTGTGGGAATACATTTAAAAGAGAATGAGATGAGACCACATATTAATTATGCAGTCACTGCACAAATTGATAATTATATGTCACAAAGAGCTCCCTATGTATTAACACTTTAGAACCTGCTTCCTGCCCTGATTTGAGAGCTCTTTTGAGGTACATGGATATGATGTATTTTTAAGTCAAAAATGGTAGGCAGAACCAAACATGGAAGACTGACGTAACCAGCCCATGGTTTTGGTGGAGATGAAGTTCTGAAATTCTCTGATCCCCATATGTGTGTGATTCTCATGCATAATTGTTGGTAAGAATTGCCATAAACAGTTTTGTGCCACAAAAAGATTTTATTGCCTTGGATAATTTTGGCCCTGACCCCACGGCTGTGATAACCCCTGTGTCTCTCCTTGGGGCAGTCAGATGGAGGAGCAGCAGCTGTGGGGTGTGCACAGGGCGGGGATGGGCTGGGAAATGCCCCCTGTGCCCCAAGGGCTGGGCTCACTGCAGCTGCAGCTCATCCCCTCCAACAGGAGCATTGCAGTGAGCATCCTGGGCTGTGCTGGGGCCTGTGCAGGAGCTGCAGCTCATCCCCTCCAACAGGAGCATTGCAGTGACCATCCCGGGCTGTGCCAGGACCTGTGCAGGAGCTGCAGCTCATCCCCTCAGGAGCATTGCAGTGACCATCCTGGGCTGTGCCAGGGCCTGTGCAGGAGCTGCAGCTCATCCCCTCAGGAGCATTGCAGTGACCATCCTGGGCTGTGCCAGGGCCTGTGCAGGAGCTGCAGCTCATCCCCTCAGGAGCATTGCAGTGACCATCCTGGGCTGTGCCAGGGCCTGTGCAGGAGCTGCAGCTCATCCCCTCAGGAGCATTGCAGTGAGCATCTGGGCTGTGCCAGGGCCTGTGCAGGAGCTGCAGCTCATCCCCTCCCTCAGGAGCATTGCAGTGACCATCCTGGGCTGTGCTGGGGCCTGTGCAGGAGCTGCAGCTCATCCCCTCCAGCAGGAGCATTGCAATGAGCATCCTGGGCTGTGCTGGGACCTGTGCAGGAGCTGCTGCTGCAGGGCTGGGCTGGACTGGGGCTGAGCTGGGTTTGGCTGGGCTGGAACTGGGACTGAGCTCGGGTTGGGATTGAGCTGGGATTGAGCTGGGGCTGGAGCTGGGGCTGGGTTTGGCTTGGCTGAGGCTGGGCTGGGGCTGGGCTGGGTTTGGCTTGGCTGAGGCCTGGCTGGGGCTCAGGCCGTGCTTCTCTGCACATTGCACAAGGGAAACCTTCAGCAGTGGCAGGAGCAGAGAGGGTTCTGCAATGCCATCCACAGCCAGGTACTGCACAGAGTGAGGGAATGGTTGGGTTGGAAGGGACCTTACAGCTCTTCTCCTTCCACCCCTCTGCCATGGCAGGGACACCTCCCACTGTCCCAGGCTGCCCCAGTGTCCAGCCTGGCCTTGGGCACTGCCAGGGATCCAGGGCAGCCACAGCTGCTCTGGGCACCTGTGCCAGGGCCTGCCCACCTTGCCAGGGAAGGATTTCTCTCCATTATCCCATCCATCCCTGCCCTGGTGCCAGCCTTGTCCTGCTGGATGCCCTCCCTGCCCGTGGGTGCCCGCTGGCTGTAGAACACCCAGGCTGTGCTTGCCCTGCTCTGGGCAGGGCAGAGCAGCCCCTGGGCACTCGGGGAATGTGCAAGGAATGGGAAACTCCACCTGCTTTCCATCAGGCCCACTGCTTCCTAGTGACAGTGTTCAGGTGGGGGGAACTGCCAGCAGCCTGGGTGTGCTGCTGGCATTATCCAGAGAGGAGCCCACAGACCTGCTCGCTGTGACCTGCAGCACAGAGCTGTTTTCCTGGGAAGGAGCCATGGGTGGCCAAACATCTTGGAATGGTGGGGAAATGCTGTCTGTTCCCAAGACAGAAGCTGGAGATTTGCCTTTGCCATACTGCTGATGTTTAATGTTTAATTGCTCTGCAATGTGGCAAAGCACGAAAAAAAAATCTAAATTTGTCCTGGAGCTATGAAAGCTGCTGGAAGCTCTCAAAGCTGGAGCTGGAAGCCAGAAGGAGCCATGGGAGAGCCTGAGCCAAGGCAGCCTCTTCTGAGGGTGCAGGACACAGAGCTGGGCTGGGGGACTCCAGCAGAGCAGGAGCTTTGGGAGCAGAACCCTTCTTGGCTGGAGGGACACAGCAGGGCTGTCACTGTCATGTTTTCTGAAAATTCCCTTTCCAGGATTAATTCTACTGGGAAGCCTCAGAGAAAAATGTAAATAATAATGATCTGATTGCTTCTCCTGTGTTTGACTGCTTTGGGATGTGGACTGGAGATTGTTTGATTGGTTCCAGGTGAATTGTTTTAACTTAATTACCAATCACCATCAGCTGTGTTGGACTCTGAGGAGTCAGTTACGAGTTTTTGTTATTCATTCTTGTTAAGCCTTCTGTCTATCCTACTCTTTCTTTAGTATAGCATAATATAATATAATATAATATAATATAATATAATATAATATAATATAATATAATATAATATAATATAATATAATATAAGCCTTCTGAGAACATGGAGTCAGGATCTCATCTCTCACCTCGTCCTGGAGACCCTCACAAACTCAAGAACAGGGCCAGACCCCTGAGCCTGCCCGAGAGCCCTGGAGAAGAGCCAGGCCCTGCATGGCCCATGGACCCCCAGCCCAGCTCAGCCCAGCCCAGCCCAGCTCAGCTCAGCTCAGCCCAGCCCAGCTCAGCCCAGCTCAGCTCCCACCATCTCCCTCCCTCCTGGAGCCACGGAGGGTGGCTGCCAGCCTGAGAGCAGCCCCAGCTCAGTCGCTTTCAGACCAAAGATCTCCAGTTCCACCCTGCCTTGCCTGTGACATATTGGTTTAGGTGAGGTTTCAGTCGCAGCCAAATGTTATGCACATTTGGCTGGAGCAATTTTTTCAAGCATGTTTTCCTAAATTAGGGTTGATGGTGATAATGCTCCTACTTCTTGGCTCTTGCCTACTACTGGCTGAGATTTCATCTGCTAAGAACCATGTTTCTAAAAACTCACAATCTGCTTTTGCAGCTACTTCACATGGTATGTGAAAACACTTTTTAACAACACTGCAGTCAGAAGCTTTGCTATTTCCATGGTGTAATTGATTTTGCATGTTAAATAGTGGTGTTTCTTCTCCTTGGCAAAGAGGTGCTATTTTATTAAACAGTTTCTTCTTTTTCTCATTGTTTCTGAGGGTGGGGCAAATTATTATGACCCTAACCTGAAATTCTTTGGCAAGTGGGCTGGGCACTGCCCAGGGAGCAGCTGTGGATGCCAATATGAAAAATCTGCATTTCTGGTCAGGGTGCTCCTCACCAGTGAGGGCAGTTCCTGGGTTCACCAGATCAGAGAATAGTCTGTCTGCATTAGACCCCAAAACACAGGTTCCAAAAGGCACCTGGGTGCTCAGCAAAGACATTTTCATCACACCAGGGAGAACCATGAGGGTGGCCCAGAGAAAAGGAGTGGATGCAGAGCAAGAACCCTGTGACAGAAATCTCTGTCCCTGCCCAGGCTGGTGGTCACAGCCTGCAGAGGCTTTTGCTGTCACAACCCAGGCAGAGCAACCACAATATATTTTGCTTGGAAAGGATAAAACCAAACCAGCTCATCTGTAACTTGCTGGCAGCAGGGAGGAAACTGCCTGGTACTTGTGATTCTCCAGACTATGTGTAGATGTTTTGTGTAATTTTAGATACCCTAGCAATTGGCAGTGATTCATAGCAGCCCTGCTGCTGCTTTCCTCCTCATCCCAACAGCTCCCCAGCAGCTTCTGCCCCTGGCACCACAGCAGCACATCCTCATCAGGAGCTTTGGGGACCTGGCTCTGCCCCTGGGTCCAGCTCAGTGAAGCTTTACCTTGCTGGGGCTAGATGTTGGGGAAAATGAAACAGGAGAGCCTTATAAATATGATTGTCTGGCAAAAGATGCTGAGAATATGGAAACCATAAGTGAGATTGAAATGAAAGCAAGCTCTGAGATCCCTCAGTTACTGAACAACAGGAAAACAATGGTGTGGCCAGCTGAAGGTGATCCCCTTTTGATGGAACAACACCCTCTGCCTGCAGACAGGCCCAAGGGTCAGAGCAGACCCTGCAGCTTGGCAGAAGGGCCCAAAGAGGAGTTTTTAGGGTTTAAAATGTAACACAGTGTGGTAATGTAATGATTCCTATAGGTTGTGTGTAAATGCTGTAGGATTTGTATCTTGGACTGGATTGGTGAGTGAGAATTAGAATATTCAGCACAGAAGAAGATTTATGGTATTGGAACGGGAACCTCGCTCTCTTACCCTTTTGATCTCTTACCCTTTTACTCTCTCACCCTCTCATCCTCTCTCCCCCTCTCTTCTCTCAGTCCTGCTCTGGGCTGTGCCTGGCAGCTCCAGCAGGGCCCTGCACTTGGCCCTTTGCAATGAACCCCAAGTTCCAGCCCTGGCTGCAGAGATCTCTGCTCTCTGTCCGTCCTGACCGTGCTACCCCCATCAATCCTACAGCTGGAGAAGAAGAAAGACTCAAAATCTGGGGAGAAGGTCTCCCCGTGCTCCTGCATGCCTGCAAGGTCGAAAGCAGATTAGTGTTTATCCACTCAGCATCCTCTGCAGGAGGACAGAGGGAAACAGGGGATGGTGCTGGCAGTGGTTGTGTGAGCTTGGAGGAGAGGCTGGGCTGGCTGTGGCTCAGGGGATGGAGCTGAGGAATGAGACACAAAGGTGGGCACAGCTTTTTGCAGGGAGAAAAATATCTGCTGTTCTGACACAGGGCAGGGAAGAGGCCGAGGTGACAGCCCTGTGCTAATGGGTGCAATTGAGCATCCCTGACCCTGGCTCACTGCTGGACTGATTGCTCCTGTGCTCCTGTGCAGACTTTGTGGGATTTGTTACTTCTGTGATGTTTTTCCTTTCCTTTGGTTGGTGTTGTTAGGAACATTAATCCACAAACACCAGAGGTTTATGTCCAAAAAAGGAGACAGAGAAGTCCTTTTACTTTATTCCAATAAAGGGAGAAGCCATGGGCCATTCCCCTGGGGTCTCTCAATTTTTGGAGGACGCAGCCTCCTTTTTATCCCAATTTCCCAGCCACATTTCCCTTCTCTCTTTCCCCATTGGCTGAGGTACTTGAGAGGTTCAGACTTCCCAAAACTCCTGATACCAGAGATTTCCCTCTAATGTATAACCCTCCCTTTTAACTTTTAATTCTTATGGAATTTAGGGGCTTTTCTTCCCCATTGTTTCTTTCATCTCTCAATGTTTAATTTCATTTATCAGCAAACCTAAAGTTTCTTTGTAAAGGCAAGTATCTTTTTCCATTCATCAATCAGTGGAATCCTTCCCATTGTTTCTTTTATCTCCCAGTGCTGGTTTTATCTCCCAGCAGACCCACAGCTGGTTTGGAAAGACAAATCTGCTGTTCCTCTCAGTTTTCCCAGCTGTTTGTGGGGGCAGAGGCTCCCCCGGGGCAGTGAGGGTGTCCCCAGAGCCCAGCTGTGCTCAGGAGGCTCACCAGGGCCTGGGTGGTGGCTGCAGGGCCTGGGGGAGCAGGGGGCAGCTGGGAATGGGAAAGGGGAGGAGCAGGGGGCAGCAGGGGGGGTCCCTGGGCAGGGGCAGCAGGGCAGAGCAGGGGGGTCCCTGGGCAGGGCAGGGGGGTCCTGGGCAGGGCAGGGGGCAGCAGGGGGGTCCCTGGGCAGGGCAGGGGGCAGAAGGGGGTGTCCTGGGCAGGGCAGGGGCAGCAGGGCAGAGCAGGGGGGTCCCAGGGTGGGGCAGGGGGGTCCTGGGCAGGGCAGGGGGCAGCAGGGGGGTCCCTGGGCAGGGCAGGGGGCAGAAAGGGGGGTCCTGGGCAGGGCAGGGGGCAGCAGGGGGGTCCCTGGGCAGGGCAGGGGCAGCAGGGGGGGTCCCTGGGCAGGGCAGGGGCAGCAGGGCAGAGTAGGGGGGTCCCTGGGCAGGGCAGGGGCAGCTGGGGGGTCCCAGGGCAGGGGGGGCTCCTCCATCTGACCCCAGAGCAGCCCCATGGCGCTGCCCAGGCGGGGCTCGTGCCATGCTGTGAGATTTGGGGTGATCCCTGGGGAACCAGGCATGGTAGGGGTGCCCAGCTGGCCCAGTGGGGCTGGGAGCTGCAGCTGTTACTGCTGGGGTGCCCCAGCCTGCTTCTCCCAGCTGGTGACACACAGATTGTCCAGGCAAAGCAGGTCTCAGTTCAGAATCTGGTCGGTATGGAATGGTAATAACTGAAGCAATGAGCTGTTCCACTCCTACAAACGCACACAGGAGCAAGAATGCAGCATGGGGGGTGCTGGAAGGAGACAGGCTCTGCTGTGGCCATAAAATTAAATAACACATGGGAAAGGCCCAGCTTAGCAGGGGTGCCCTGACTGGGGGAAACAGGATCCTCTCACTGCATTTCCTCTCCTTTGAGAGATCTAAAGTTCTATGTTTAAACCATGTCTTATTCCAGCTGTCATTTGCATAAAACCTAAGCACTAGTGTCTATTTTTAGTGCTGCTGGGATGCTCATCTTGGAGGGGAGGTGGAAGCAGTCTGACAGCTCTGGCTGAGCAGGGATCCCATCGCAGATGAGGTGTTTGGGTTTCCCACACACAGCCAAACCCTCACCTCCCTCCAAGGAAAATGCCTCTGTACTCATCTTCTGCAGGGAGAAGGAATTGAGCTTGTTCAGAGCTGTTGTGTGAGCCTTCATTCTGCACCTTGGGGTGACAACTCTGGGTTTCTGTTGCCTTTAAAGCTGTCCACCCAGGTTTACGTGCGGGAGTGAGATGAGGTTCCAGAATATTGTTTGTTTCAAATGAACACAAGCTGCTCAGGGTGAGCCAGCAGCAGAATTTATCTGCAGGTGCTTGAATGCAGTTTTGACAGGAGGTGTGTGGGGTTAGGGTGAGATGATTTTGTGTGGCCGTGTTCACAGGGGTGTGAGGATGAGGGAAGAGATGAGGATCTGACTCCATGTTTCAGAAGGCTGATTTATTATTTTATGATATATATTACATTAAAACTATACTAAAAGAATAGAAGAAAAGGTTTCATTAGAAGGCTGGCTAAGAATAGAAAAGAATGATAACAAAGGTTTGTGTCTAGGCTCTCTGTCCAAGCCAGCTGGGCTGTGATTGGCCATTAATTAGAAACAACCACATGAGCCCAATCCCAGATGCAGCTGTTGCATTCCACAGCAGCAGATAACCATTGGTTACATTTTGTTCCTGAGGCCTCTCAGCTTCTCAGGAGGAAAAATCCTAAGGAAAGGATTTTCCATAAAAGATGTCTGCGACAATTTTGGGGTGCAGGTGCCTTTTCATGGGTACATTCTGCTCGTGTTCTGCTTGGCTGAGTGAGAGGCAGGACATGCAGAACCAAAGAGGGGCAGGTGCTGTGGTGTCCTCCCAAGCCGTGTGAGTCAGAGCACCCCAGCTGGCACAGGGACACGGTGCAGCATGGCAGGCTCAACATTCCAGGCGGGTTAAACACTCCAAACTAGGGCTTCAGTCATTTTCCTTTGGTTTTGGAAAGTGACAAGTAAGTCCCAGGGACACACTGAAAACCTGCTCTGAGCCAAGAAAATGTTTACAAATCCCAGTGCAACAACCCAATCGATAAATCCATATATCCTGCTCTGGCTTATCAGAGTCAAAAGAGCCACAAATAGTTGGTGGATGGTGGAGATGTGTGGGGAGAAGATGGGGTTTTTTTTGTTTATTTGTTTTCTTATTTTTTTCTCTCAGGATTTTGTTTCACTGCAAGGGGAAGCTATTTATTTAAGAAGAAATGAAAACTCCACAAAATGTATTTTGACAAGAGTAGGTTGCTACAGAATTGCTTTTGTGAGCATTGAAGTGTTGGTATAGCCCGGAAAACAAACCCCAGGACTTGTGAATGACAGGGCAGGTGGGATTGCATGGCAGAGAGTGGCAGAGAGGTCTGCAGAACTTCTGGGGATACTGCCACGGGTGCTTTGCACTGTGGTAAATCCAGTGTGGGTGTTTCTGGGGGGCTGCAGAGCACAGCTTGAGGTGCAGGGGGATCAGTGTGACCCCTGACCAGGTCTGCTCCCTGCCCTCTGCACACACCCCGAGCCAGGAGGGGCTCACAGCTCCATGTGACTCCTTTGTCCCTTTGCCAGGTGTCCCAGCCTGGGCTGAGAACCAGATCCTCCCGACACATTTGATTTCTGGTTTGCTGGGCTGGTGTGCCAGGAGGAGCCCGACAGGAGCTGCAGGAGCTGTGCAGGACCTGGAGAGCTGCCTGGGCAGTGGGGTGTGCACTGCTGGCCCTGCTGCAGCTCCCTGAGCATGTCCCTGTCCCTGTGCAGCTCCTGTGCAGTGCTGGCCCTGCTGCAGCTCCCTGAGCATGTCCCTGTCCCTGTGCAGCTCCTGTGCAGTGCTGGCCCTGCTGCAGCTCCCTGAGCATGTCCCTGTCCCTGTGCTCCTGCTGGGTGTGCACTGCTGGCCCTGCTGCAGCTCCCTGAGCATGTCCCTGTCCCTGTGCAGCTCCTGTGCAGTGCTGGGTGTGCAGTGCTGGCCCTGCTGCAGCCCCTCTGCAGCTCCTGTGCAGTGCTGGCACTGCTGCAGCCTCCTGAGCGTGTCCCTCTGCCTGTGCAGCTCCTGTGCACTGCTGGGTGTGCACTGCTGGCCCTGCTGCAGCTCCCTGAGCATGTCCCTGTCCCTGTGCAGCTCCTGTGCAGTGCTGGGTGTGCAGTGCTGGCCCTGTGCAGCTCCTGTGCAGTGCTGGGTGTGCAGTGCTGGCACTGCTGCAGCCCCTCTGCAGCTCCTGTGCAGTGCTGGCACTGCTGCAGCCCCTGTGCAGCTCCTGTGCAGTGCTGGCACTGCTGCAGCCTCCTGAGCGTGTCCCTCTGCCTGTGTGCTGCCCCAGCAGATGTTTTCGTGCCAAATGCCACCATGCCCACTTGCTGGCCACCTCTGGCAGTCCCCCAAGCTGTGCTCCTCAAAGACCAGAGCTGTGCCTCACCATGCCTGGCACTGGGGCCATCCCAAGCACCTCCTCACTCACCCCTCAGGGTTCTTGCACCCATTTTCTTGTTGGCTCAGAGCCCCACCCATGGCCCCATGCTCACCTTGCTGGGCCTTGCTTTCCTCAGGCCCAGGTGATTTGTGTCCTGCTGTGAGGTGAGTGGTGGTGGGAGTGCAGGAGCCTCACCTGGGAGCAAACCTGTGGCCATGTTCACAGGGCTCCCAGGATGAGGGAAGAGACAAGGATCTGACTCCGTGTTTCAGAAGGCTGATTTATTATTTTATGATATATATTACATTAAAACTATACTAAAAGAATAGAAGAAAGGATTTCATCAGAAGGCTGGCTAAGAATAGAATAGAAAAGAATGATAACAAAGGCTCTGTTTTGGACTCTCTGTCTGAGCCAGCTGACTGTGATTGGCCATTGATTAGAAACAACTACATGAGCCCAATCCCAGGTGCACCTGTTGCATTCCACAGCAGCAGATAACCATTGGTTACATTTTGTTCCTGAGGCCTCTCAGCTTCTCAGGAGGCAAGATCCCAAGGAAAGGCTTTTCCATAAAAGATGTCTGTGACACAGACCTGTCCCGCTGGCAGCACCCTGCAGTGTGCCTGAGCCCCAGGCTGGGTCAGCCCTGCCCCTGCCCGGGGCTCTGAGGCAGCTGCTGCACCAGGAAGGGGCCTCGGGAGCCACCAGGGCACGAGGAAATCACAAACAGGAGCAGCTGCATTGCAAAACTGTGGCTCCAGGAGAGCCAGTGAGCCAGCACCAGTGCTGTGCTGGAAAGGTAAGTGATGACAAACTGGGCTCTCCAGTTTGGATAAGTGACTAATTTTAATTTCTAGATTTAATTATCAACAGCAAACTCTTAAATACCCACCGCAGACAAGTGAACCTCTGTGCCTTCCTTGTGTTTGATGTGCTAAGCATAAATATTCAGCTCAGTCTCTCAAGAAAATGTGAGGTTTTACACAAGAACAACTCTCCCAGATGAGCAGGATTTATAGCTCCAAAATGGTCTGGTTTCATCATTTGTGAAAGCTTTAACCTTTCAAGCATTTCCAAACCTATTTTAGCATGCAGGGAGTAGTGATGCAGAGACATTAACATTAAAACTTTGTGTGTCTCCAGTGAATATTCTTACAACAAGGAGCATAACATATCTTTTTGTTTATTTCCTTTTCTAATATTTCAATGCTGTTTGCCTCCATGAAGGAAAAACAAAAGAATAGTCTTATAAAATTAACAAATATTGCAAAGCTTTAGCTGCCAATTAAGGTGAGTAATTTAATGTGTAGATACAAGTGCGTGACAACTCTGTGCCTTGCCTCCCTGTTCACCAGCTCGTGCTGGAAACTTGAGGCAGAGCTGCTGAAGCATTTCACACTGCCTTGAAGGGCTTTTTAATGGATTTTCAGATTTCTTTTCAGTCTTCAGATGATCCTGTTAATGCTTGGGAAAACCAACCAACCAAGCTAAAGGAAGCAAGAGCAGATGGAATAAATCATGGCATCCTTGGTAACTCAGTATCACATGCAGAGGTCAGGTGTTTATCTTGTTTTCCATCCTCACAAGCTGCAGACATCCCAAATACTGAGCTCCTGCCTCGGGTGCTCCCTGTCTATGAGTCCTTGGGCTGTGGAGCATCTGCCCATTGTCACGCTCTAAAAACAAATGTGGGTGATGGAGCAGCTGCTTGAGGGTTTGGGTGATGATTCTGATCTGGGGTTTGCCTCAAATATCAGCAGAAAGAGAACAGTGGCAGAGTATCCACCTCACTTGGGAGAGAGTGCCAACCAGGATTGTGCTCTGAAAACAAAGCACCAAAAATCTGCAAGAAAATGTCACAGCAGGACATTTGCACTACCCTGACTGCTGCTGAAGGTGAGCTGGGGAGAGCCATGAGAGCAGGTCTGAGGGGATGTCAGCAGGGCTCTGGAGGATGCTCACAGCCCTGCCTTGCCCAGGAGCTGCCAGTGCCGCGTGTCCAGGGCTGGGGCTGGGGGTGGTGTCACAGACATCTTTTATGGAAAATCCTTTCCTTGGGATTTTCCCTCCTGAGAAGCTGAGAGGCCTCAGGAACAAAATGTACCCAATGGTTATCTGCTGCTGTGGAATGCAACAGGTGCATCTGGGATTGGCTCATGTGGTTGTTTCTAATTAATGGCCAATCACAGCCCAGCTGGCTCGGACAGAGAGTCCAAGCCACAAGCCTTTGTTATCATTCTTTCCTATTCTATTCTTAGCTGGCCTTCTGGTGAAATCCTTTCTTCTATTCTTTTAGTATAGTTTTAATGTAATATATCTCATAAAATAATAAATCAGCCTTCTGAAACACGGAGTCAGATCCTCGTCTCTTCCCTCGTCCTCGGACCACTGTGAACGCTGTCAAAGGGTGGTTCTGATCCAGTGTCTCCATCAGCTTCTCGGAGATCTCTTCATGTCCTCACAGCAGAAATCAGCAGGAATGCAGGGTCCTGGGGTGATATCACAGACTCAGCATTGAAATAACCATTGCACTGACTCACTCAGCTGGTGCAGGCGAGTGCCAGAGCTGCCCTCCATCAGCACTGGAGTGCTCACAGTGATTGTCAGGGACAGCTGAAATGAGCTGAATGGATAATAAACTCCTCACTGCCATGATACACTGTGCAGAGCAGCGTGAGCCCTGCGCTGCAGCGCAATTCAGGAGCAGGGAGGCGGCTCTGGCAGGGATCATTGGAGCTGCTCAGGGCTCTGCACCAGGAGAAATCGATGCTGCACGGCAGGGAGGGCTCAGAGGAAATGGGGCATGGTGAGCACAGGCAGCAGCACCTGTGGCACCTGGAACTGCTAATCACTGCATGAATTGGGCCATCCCTCACTTGCCTCGCCTTCTGCTGACTGAAATCTTAATCTTGGTGCACTGAATTGAACAAAATTCTGTAACCCCTGCATAAGGAAAGGTTCTTTGCGCAGCTGCACCCTGGCCACTCTGGGCACCCTGTGCCAGGGCCTCACCCCCTCACATGGGAGAATTTCCTCTCACATCCCATCCAGCCCTTCCCTCTGTAAATGGGAAGCCATTCTGCCTTGTCTTATCACTCCAGGCCCTTGTACACAGTCCCTCTCCAGCTCTCTTGTAGTGAATTCTCATAATCTGATTTTTCTAATCCATATGGATAAACTGTGTCTGCCTCAGCTGTGTGGTCTGCTTTGGTTCCGGAGGCTCTGGAGGAAACTTTCTGCCCTGTTTTCAAGGAGATTAACTGAACAAAAAAGGTAAGAAAAAGTGGGGACAAATGGAAAGCTCCTTATTTTTTGGAAATGAAATGAATAGCATAGCATAGCATAGCATAGAATAGAATAGAATAGAATCACCTGAAAGGTAAGGCTGGAGGATGACTGGCTCAGCAGCAGCTCTTCAGCAAATGATCTGGAAGCTGGCATGACTTCAAGATGGCTGGGATTCAGTGAAGTGTGTGTGATAAAGGCAGTGTTTGGGCACTGTGAAGAGAAGGACAAGCTCCAAGTTCGTCTCCTAAGGTCTAAGCCTTATCTGACCAGGTAAAGCCACACCTGGGGTCACCTATTTCCTTTCCCTTGTGTTTCTCCTCATGGTGGGAGCTGTGATGCTCCTGCTCCACTGCAGACCCTGGGGTCACCTCTGGGAGAGCGAATGCCCAATTGCCCAAATGCCCAATTGCCTGAATGCCCGAATGCCCAAGTGCCCAAATGCCAAATGCCGCAATTGCCTGAATGCCCAATTGCCCAATTGCCTGTATGCCCCAATTGCCCGAATGCCCAATTGCCTGAATGCTTGAATGCCCAAATGCCCAATTGCCGGGCACCAGGGCTCCCGTGGGCAGGGGAGGCTGCTGAAAGGCAAAGGCAATATTGTGGCTGTCACCACCTGCCCAGCCAGGGACACACAGCCCTGCCAGTGGAAAGGGACAGTGCCACGTTGTGCCCACCTGTGCCCACCTGTGTAGGTGTTGGAGAGCTCTGGGGTATCCCCAGCTCATCCCTCAGCTGCCCAGGGGTGCAGGAGGGGCAGTGATGTGCCCAGAGCCCTGCCAGCCCTCCCCGAGGTGCCACTCCTGGGGCCAGACAGGGCACAGGAGGTGGAAGCAGCCACTCTCCCCTCTCAGCTTACCTGGAACCTGGCTGGGAAACTGTCTTGAGATCTTAACAACTTCCCACTGCCAGGGGGCAGGGATGGATGGGAGACTGGGATAGAATTGTTCCCTGGCAGGGTGGGCAGGCCCTGGCACAGGTGCCCAGAGCAGCTGGGGCTGCCCCTGGATCCCTGGCAGTGCCCAAGGCCAGGCTGGACACTGGGACTGGGACACCCTGGGGCAGTGGGAGGTGTCCCTGCATTGGCAGGGGGTTGGAACAGGAACTGTTCCAACTCTGAGCTTCCTGTTGGACCCTGGGATTCCTCCCCACCCAAACCCCTCTGTGTCTGTGTCACCTGTGACCTTCAGCTGCTTGCTGACCTTTCCCCACGCTGCTGACCCCCCTGGTCCTCACTGCTCCTTTTAGCTCAGGGAGCATCAGAATGATAAAATGCAGCTTATAGTGACCTCCCAAACTGCTGACACCCCCTGAGGTGCTGTGTGTGGAGGAAGCTCTGTTTGATTTCCTTTCTAACCCGTTTAATGAAGAAGGATCCCAAAACAGGTGGCATTGGAAGTGTTTAGATGCAGAAGCATATGTTTTGCTGTCATAACAGTGTGGCTCATTATGTGGGGATGGAATTCAAGGAAGTTGATGTATTTATTGCCTACAGAGAGCAACAGCAGTACAGGGTGCTGCAGTCCTGTTTGTAGCATGCGAGAGCTTGCCTGAATCTATGAAAGTTCAGCTGAGGCCAACAGAAGAATAATAATATTAATTATTCTGTTGTAAAAAAAACATTGCCTCTGTGCTTCTTGTACCTTTTTACTGTTTTATACCCTTAAGCATCTATTTACTAATGCTTTGTGCTTTACAAGGTTGAAAAGATAATATTCCTTTTCTCTTTGTTTACCTTGGATTTTTCAGTTTGTTTCTGCTCATGCTGGTGGGGGGTGCTTTGTGTTTTGTTTTCCTGTTACCCTGAGGCTCTTCAATATTTTAAATCACGTGTGTCACTTGGATTTACACGCACATCACCTGGATTATCACATACATCATTGAATTTTTTTTACAGAATTCAGCTGTACCTGCAGGTGGTAATAAACGAGGTACCCATGGCCCATTGTGCAGGGGGCCTTATCTGACCAGGTAAAGCCACACCTGGGGTCACCTATTTCCTTTCCCTTGTGTTTCTCCTCATGGTGGGAGCTGTGATGGTTCTGCTCCACTGCAGACCCTGGGGTCACCTCTGGGAGAGCGAATGCCCGAATGCCCAATTGCCCGAATGCCCAAATTGCCCAATTGCCTGAATGCCCAATTGCCCAATTGCCTGAATGCCCAATTGCCTGAATGCCCAAGTGCCCAAATGCCTGAATGTCTGAATGCCCCAATGCCCAAATGCCCCAATTCCCCAATTGCCCGAATGCCCAATTGCCTGAATGCCTGAATGCCCAAGTGCCCAAATGCCTGAATGTCTGAATACCCCAATGCCCAAATTCCCCAATTGCCCGAATGCCCAAATGCCCAATTGCCAGGCACCAGGGCTCCCATGGGCAGGGGTGGGCCCTGGGCAGTGAGCACGCAGAGCTCAGCACGCAGCCAGGCCTGGCACAGCTCCTGGACCTGCCCATGGCTGTCCCCATGGCTGGGTAGCTCACAGAGCCTGGGACAGGGCAGGGGACACCGTGGTGGCAGCAGAGGCTGGCACAGCTGGTGCCCAGCCCTGCCACGCTGAGCAGGGTCAGGGTGCTCAGGGGGGCTGCAGAACAACCCAAAGGAACACTGGATGGAAGTGGGGTTTGCTTTCCTTGCCTTGTGAATGCCCTGAAAAGCTGTTTGTTAGGAGGTGAGAACAGCCAGAGTGTCACTGTGACATTTCCTGAAAATCCCTTTGCCAGGATTTCTTCTCCTGGGAATTCGAGAAGCCTCAGAGAAAAATATAAATAATAATTATGTGATTGCTTCTCCTGTGTTTGGCTGCTTTGGAATGTGGTTTGGACATCGTTTACCAACTGGTGATTGTTTGAGTGGTTTCATGTGAATTGTTTTAACTTAATGACCAATCACAGCCAGCTGTGTCGGACTCTGAGGAGTCAGTCACGAGTTTTTATTATTCATTCTTGTTAAGCCTTCTGTCTGTATCCTACTCTTTCTTTAGTATGTAATATAATATAATATAATATAATATAATATATCAGCCTTCTGAGAACATGGGGTCAGATTCCCATCTCTCCCCTTGTCCTGGGGACCCTCACATCCCCACACCCAGAGCTGTGTGGGCACTGCTGGCTGTGCAGGGGGGGCCGTGGGGCTCCTGGGGTGCGTGGCTGGGGGCAACCCTGGCACCTGCCAGGTGAGTGCCAGCTCTGCAGGCTGGCAGGGCTGCTGTCCCCTGTGTGTCACCTGTGTCACAGGCAGGTCCTGCCAGGTGAGTGCCAGCTCTGCAGGCTGGCAGGGCTGCTGTCACCTGTGTGTCACCTGTGTGTCACCTGTGTGTCACCTGTGTCACAGGCAGGTCCTGCCAGGTGTGTGCCAGCTCTGCAGGGCTGGCAGGGCTGCTGTCACCTGTGTGTCACCTGTGTGTCACCTGTGTGTCACCTGTGTCACAGGCAGGTCCTGCCAGGTGTGTGCCAGCTCTGCAGGGCTGGCAGGGCTGCTGTCACCTGTGTGTCACCTGTGTCACAGGCAGGTCCTGCCAGGTGTGTGCCAGCTCTGCAGGCTGGCAGGGCTGCTGTCCCCTGTGTCACCTGTGTCACCTGTGTGTCACCTGTGTCACCTGTGTGTCACCTGTGTCACAGGCAGGCCCTGCCAGCCCTCTGCAGCACACCACAGAGGGTCACAGAGCCTGTCTGAGGGCTGCCCCTGCTCCTGGGGGCACAGGTGGAGTTACAGCTTTCCAGGGAGGTGCTGGGGACCCAGCCTTGCTGCAAGTGAGGTAATTATATTTCCATTACTCCAGGGCTGTAATAAGAAGAAATTCTGCTTCTAGCAATCCTGCAGCCGCCTCGCTGAGGCTCCAGTGGCCCAGCTCTGTGAAACAGGATTAATTAACTTTCTGCCAGCAGCAGCGAGCTGCCCAGTCCTGCCAGGGATGCTGTGCTCCACCGGGACACCCAGGGATGACTGTGACACAGAAACTGTCCTTGGGTGGACTGCACGATCCTTGTGGGTCCCACCCACCTCAGCATGTGCTGTGGTTCTGGGATTCTGTGAAAATGAACAAAAACTGAACCAGATAACCACACCTCAAGCCAAATAAACAAACCTGAGAATTGGGCTCCTGCCATACCTGCTGCTTATCAGGTCAGATCTTAATTGTGGTACTTAGGCGTGATTAACAGGTGTCTTGATTAGCGCACCAGAAATAGATCCTGCTCTGCAGAGAGGCTTACGTGCCCTGGGAATGGGAGGGCAGGGAGTGGGCAGGGAGGGGGGCACAGCCTGGCCCCAGAGCCTCCCAGCTGCCTGAGGAGCTCCTTGCCAGAGCCTGGTGTGGGTGGCACTGGCACAAAGCCCTTCCAGGTAATGAGGTCAGAGCAGAACCCAGCGTTCCTCCTCCTGTGCCACAGGACAGCAGGCTGACGGCTCCTTCCCTGCTGAAAGGGTTTTCTATTGAGTAAATAAAAGATCCAAGCAGGAAACCTCTGACCTCTCATTGTAATTCCACAGGATTGCCTGGACATTGGGAACTGGGAAATCAGTGTCCTGTGGAAAACCATAAAGCTGTGCCATGGAGGGCCCTGGCACCCTGCACCCACACCAGGGAGCGCTGTGAGGATGAGGAGCCTGCCTGCTGTGGGGATGAGGGAGGAAGGAAGGAGGGAAAGGAGATTTCTGCTCTTGAGGTTTCCCTTGCTGCACTCACATTTCCCCTGAGTTTCTGCTGGGAGGCAAAGTGCAGCACTGCCTGTTTTCCTCCAAGGGCAGGGATTGGCTTTCCCTTCCTGCAGAACAAGCCCAGAGCTCTCAGCTGTGCTCTGCACAAAGCCTGCCCAGCAGCCTGGAAAGCTGCATCCCCATGGCAGGGCTTGGCTGGAAGACTCCTGGCCAAACCCAGGCTGTGAGCCAGGCTGAGCCCTCACCATGGCCCTGCCCTGTGGAACTCCGGAGCATGGAATCATTATTTGGGGATGGAATAAAAAAAACATGTCATGAAAACAATTCCTGCAGCCAGGAATTCTCACTTTCCAAAACGTCCCTTCCCAGACCACCGCAGAGCTCCCACACCCAACTTCTGCCCCTGTACTTCTGCTGGAAGGAAGGGGTTCTGCTTTTCCAGAGGGATGATCTCAGACTGCTGGGACCTGGCTGCCCATGGAGCAGATGGATCCACCTGCCCTGGGCAGCCCCAGGGCTCGGGGATGGGCTCAGGGATGGGCTGTGGCTGCCCAGGGCTGTGCCATGCTCCCCTGGCTGTCCATGGAGCAGATGGATCCACCTGCCCTGGGCAGCCCCAGGGCTCAGGGATGGGCCCAGGGATGGGCCCAGGGATGGGCTCAGGGATGGGCTCAGGGATGGGCTCAGGGATGGGCTGTGGCTGCCCAGGGCTGTGCCATGCTCCCCTGGCTGCCTACAGAGCAGAGGGATTGGGCACCCTCGGGTGGGGCTGGGCTCCCAGTGGGCTTGGCTGACTCGGTGCCAGCCCCTACAAAGGAGAAGGGGCAGAGCCAGGAGCTCTGCAGCTGCTGGTGGAGTCAGCTATGGAAATACAGCTGTGTGTGGGAGCTGAAGGGCATTTCCTTGGGTTGTCAGCTCTGGTGGCTCCTCCCAGGCTGGGATCACCAGTCCATGGGCTGCACTGCATCCTTCCTGGCTCTGTACAATCAGTTTGTCCAGGCAAACCCTTTGTGGGCAGGAAGGGCCTGAAACCTTTGTGATGTTAGCACATGTGCCCTGGCAGTGGAAGTACAGAGCATATTGTTGGGTTTAAATAACAACAACAACAACAACAACAACAATAATAATTTAAAAACATAGGTGCTTTTCTCCTAGAGACTCACACCATTTGAAACTCTAATCCCATTTCTTACCTGTTCCTCTCTGCTCTGTTTCAAAGCAGCAGCTTTTGGCTTGTCACTTAGAGCTGAGGCTCAGGAGCCCCTCGTGTGCCTTCGGGGGTGGCTCTGGTGGTGCCCCCACACCAGGCAGGGATGAGTCAGTCCCTGGCCCCTCTCCAGACACCTGCCCAGGCACAGTGGGCTATTGGAGACTCCACCAACGGCAGGCAGGAGTTTTCCTGCTGTTGTCAGCACACAGGTGCTCCCAGGAGCCTTTGGGAGCAGGCAGAGTGAGCAGCCCCAATGAGCAGCCCCAGTGAGCTGCTGCTCAGCCTGTGCTGCTCCCTTTGCTCCCTTCCCTCTGTCATCTGTGTGATCACCTTGGTTCATCTGAAACCATTCTAGTTGTGAAAAACGCCAATCACTTGTTTTTAAAATTTTAAAACTTTAATAGTAATAAAATGGTTATAAAAATAGTAATACAATTAGAGTAATAATAATTTAGACACATTGAATTAAGACAATATGAGACAATAAAAACAAAGAGTTATGGACAGTCCAGGTACCTTTTCTGGGCAGCAGGAGCCCGAAAAAGGCCCCACACTAACAGAGGATTAACCCTTAAAAGCAACAGCCTGTTGCATATTCATACAGCTCATCCATGATGCATAAATTCCATTCCAACACAGGATTCTGTCTGGGCACTGTCAGCTTCTTCCTTTTAATCCTAACAGCCCCTTTGAGGCAGGAAGAAGTTCGTTTCTTCTGATAATGGAGCAATAAATCCTTTTTCTCTGAAAGATTTAGGGATCCCAGGGCTGCTATCTGGTGCGAGTGCCTCATTCCTTTCTTAAAAAAGTCCCACTAATATAGTTCTTATTTTAACTACAAAAGTTACCTTTTAACTACAAGACTACATTTATCATATTATTAAAATCTTAATACAGCCCTACTAATCAATACATCAAAATACATATGGTAAATATCTGCGGAGAGCCGTATAATGTGCACTTTTCACACAATTAATCCGCAGGTCTCTCCTCCTTGTTTCCCACAGACAGGAGCTGGACGTGGTCCAGGAAGGTGCCAGTGGTTCTCTGTGTGGTGTGTCCCTCATCTCCTGGGTGCAGGTGCCTGCAAATGGTCTGGTTTGGGAAGAGCAGTTGTCTCATCTTGGCACTCTCTATTGCCCTTCCCAAAGTCAGGATTAACTCTGCTAATAACCATGCTTTTCCCCATTCTCAATTAAAGCACAATAATTCGGTTCCTGCTTGGCTTGTAACTGCCCAGATTCACTGCCTGGGCTCCGTGCACAGATTAAGGGATTTACACATTGCAGAGGCAGAGGGGACTGGTGATTCTTTCCTCCCAGCAGAGGCCCCAGGAGCTCCTCCAGCACTCCTGGCTGAGTTAGAGAACTGCAGAAAGCAGCAAAACCAGCAGCATCAGTCTGAGCCTGATTGCAAAGCCCCAGGCCATGATCAGCGTGTCAGGTCTCTGGTCTCAGATCCCTGGAGACTCCTGTGGAGCAGAGCCTGTCCAGCCCTTGCCAGCAGTGCCCCAGCAGCAGCCAGGCTCAGCCCCGGGCCCCCACACCCACAGCTGTGCCCTGCCCAGCCCTGGGAATGCCCCAGGCCAGCCTGGACGGGGCTTGGAGAAACCTGGGACACTGGAAGGGTCCCTGCCCAGGGTAGGGGGTGGAAGGAGATGAGCTTTAAGGTCCCTTCCAACCCAAACCACTCTGGCATTCTGTGCTTCTATGAAAATTCCCCTTTTCCCCCATTTTGGCTTCCCTGGGAGGCATCCCCTGACTGTCCCATCTCCCCTTCTCTGTCCCAGAGGCAGCTCTTCCAGGATGTGCCCTGGACCCTGGTTTATGGCTCTGCTCCTGCAGAGCTTCCCCAGGCTCCCACACCCCTCTGGGCTGCTGGCCCAGCTGGTGGGCACTGCTGAAGCTCCCTTGAGTGCCCTGTGAGACTCTTAAAATGGGAATCCTGTCCAAGCAGAAGGTAATTATTCTGTCAAAGCAGCCCAGGCTGTATCTTGCTCTTGTAGCTGTCTCCTGATGGCTTCCCCAGCTCCTGCCTGTTCCCTGCCCTGCTGTGGGGCTGACAGGGCTGTGATGGTCTGGGCCATTTCTGTGCTCAGTGCTGATCCAGCTCCTTCCCTCCCACCTGTGCCAGCCAGACACAGTGAGACCTGACCAGCTCTGACAGAACCCTCTGATGTTACCTTTTATGTGTTATAAATGAATACTCCAATTTAATAATTAAAGAAATTTATTAAATTATCAAAGCATAAATTTGGAAAAAGCCACAAGCAATTTCGACTCTGAGCCAGGCAATTGGGGTTGCGGAGACTCAGGATTTGGCCTCTGTCACACCAAAGTCCCTGTGGGTCTCCAAATGTCATTTCTGGGGTCTGTTTTACACAGTCCTTTGGGCTCTGGAAGGGGCCCTTCTTTAGCATATTTTAGCACATTATTGTAGTTTTCCTTTCTTACTGCCGCACTTCCCGGAACCGGTGGATAATTCCTGGAATCCTGTCAGGTGAAAACTTCCTGGGATGAACTTCTGATGATGCCTATCAAATGCCTTCTGCTGGGGTCTTGTCAGACAAAAAATGCCTTGAAATATCCATCCCTGGAGACAGTGTCCTCCTGGTGTTTGAATCACCATCCTTATCACTTAACCTATTACTGCTTGCTGCCCGACACTGGCTTTGTACACAAAATGCTGTGGTTTTAATTTCCTTTAGCACGAATTATTTATAACAGATATCACATGTGTATCTCTACATCTTCTTCCATGCTACATCCAGCATTGCCTTGTTTTAGACAAATGCCAGCTAAAACAATTGCAGAACCTGGTGATAATTTTTGGGGCAGATGCTGCTGTATTTTTGCCAAATCTGACATGAGTTTCCCAGAGATAGACCACCTGACCCTGGAGCAGCACCAGGGGCCCTTGCAAGGCTGATCCCCACCTTTAAGGGAGGGACAATGAGATATTTGGAATCAGTCTGGGCAGCACAGGCTGCGTTTGTGCTGCTGGGCACGGATGGGTTTGACCTGAGCTGCTTCACCCCTGTTCCAGGCTGCAATGCAAGATGTTTTCAGTCACCATCTGTAGGGCAGATTGCCTTTGTCAAGTGGGCAGTTTGCCTTATCTCTCTCTCTGAGTGGCCACACCCACTCCTCCCTGGGGAGGGGACACCTGCTGATAACAGCCATGGAATGTCCCTGCATGGCTGATAAGAACTACAGCATCCCATTGGGAGATGTGAGCCCAGAGGGAGGAGCCAAGCATTCCTGCCTGGATAGAATCTGGAGATTCTGGAACACCAGCACGGCTTCTGCACTGGATTGCCCAGAGGAGCAGCAGCTGCCTCTCCTTCCCCTGGATCTGCAGAGGAAGCCTCCACCCTTCTCCAGGATCCCTGCTCCAGCAGAGCCACCCCTGGCACTGCAGGAGGGCTGAGCCACAATTCCAATGGGGCTGCTGCCAGCACCCTGACCCACAGGGTGTCAGGCTGGGTTCTGACTCTGGCACTGTTGGTTTGGTCACTGCATTGTTCATTTCATCCTTTGATTTTCTTCCCTATTAAAGAACTGTTATTTCCTGCTGCCATATTTTTGCCTGAGAGCCCCTTAATTTCAAATTTATAGCAATTGGGAGGGGTGGGGAGGGTTCACATTCTCCATTTCAGGGGAGGCTCCTGCCTTCCTTGGCAGACTCCTGGCTTTCCAAACCAGGACAACCCCCCTAAGGCACAGCCCTGACGTTTGTCTGATGCTTCCTTTGTCCATGGCCCTGCACACATCTGAGCTGGGAAGGAGTTAATTGCTTTTCCCAATTCCATGGTAGCTATCTCTGTGATCTAATAGAAAACTGAACCTAATTAGGCTTGTTCCAGGGGGACTGAGGAGGTGTTTTCCAGCTGCAGTGCTCATGGCTAATGAAGTGTGGCTGTGGGCTGTGCTGGTGCTCCCCAGCCCTGGCGCCAGCTGCACACAGCTGTGCTCGGCACAGCAGCCTCGGGTGCATCTCATGAGCAGCATCTCAGTTGCCCCAGGTGTGCAGGTGATTCAGAGGTTGCTGTGGGAAGGGGGGCAGCCCAGCCATGCTCAGGGATCCAGCTCTGCTCCTGGACACGCACCTGAGATGCTGTCATGCTCTAAGGTGCGCTCCTGGCAATCCACTGAGGGAACAGAGGAGGCTCAGGATTTAATTACAAATTACCAAACAGCAAATCCACTTCAGTTGTGTTACCTTTATGTGAATCTTGCTAAGAATTAGCAGAAAATATCTTCAAGAAATAAAATGTTTTGACAGGAATGTCTCTAAGCACTATTAACTAAAGGTAAAAATCAGTATTTATTTCAGTGTTTATATCTGTACAGGTAAATATTGCCTCCAGATCTGTCACTACAGGCCCATCTGACTGAGCAGATGTAGGAGCCAGATTCTGGTGGATAGGATTTCCACCTGAGCCTGACGAGTTTGGGAAAATCAGGCTGAAATATTCACCTGAAGTCCTGGCATGTCCCACAGAGCTTCAGGAGTTACTCAGAAGGGAGATGGGGGCTGCACAGCACCAGGTCACTGCTGCATGCTGCAGGGAGGCAGGAGGCTCCCGGAATTTCCCAGCTGCTAATTAAATCCCAGAGGATTTAGAGAAAATTGTGAAGAGCAGAAAAGATGAAAGGGAAGCCCAAATGAAGTGCCTGAGCACGTGTTCAAGAAACCCTATTAAAAGGAGATTTAAATTAAAAAAGTGTCTGTAAACAGCCTTTGTGCTGAACCATTCCCAAGGTCAAAGAGCACAAACACCTCAATTGCCATTGTGATGGTGTTCACAGGGCTCCCAGGGTGAGGGAAGAGATGAGGATCTGACTCCATGTTTCAGAAGGCTGATTTATTATTTTATGATATATATTACATTAAAACTATACTAAAAGAATAGAATAAAAGGTTCTCATCAGAAGGCTGGCTAAGAATAGAATAAGAACGAATGATAACAAAGGTTTGTGGCTTGGCTCTCTGTCCAAGCCAGCTGGGCTGTGATTGGCCATTAATTAGAAACACCCAACATGAGCCCAATCCCAGATGCACCTGTTGCAGTCCACAGCAGCAGATAACCATTGGTTACATTTTGTTCCTGAGACCTCTCAGCTTCTCAGGAGGCAAAATCCTAAGGAAATGATTTTCCATAAAAGTTGTCTGTGACAGGCCATTTTGGTGTGGAAAGGTCAGTTCTGTCCTGCTCTGGAGGACAGGATGAGGCAGAAGCTCCTGGGAAGGGGAAATCCCACAGTTCCAGAGCCTGAGCACTCATCCCTCCCCTGCCCGGGTGTTGGTTCCACTGCTCCTTCCCAGCTGGGACCCGAAGGGCTCAGTTCACGGGGCTGTCCCTGTGAGCAGCAGTGCCCTCCAGCAGGAGGAAAGCAGCGTTCAGCCAGGACAGGCAGTGGAGGGTGTGCAGGGCAAGTGTTCAGCCAGGACAGGCAGTGAAGGGTGTGCAGGGCAAGTGTTCAGCCAGGACAGGCAGTGAAGGGTGTGCAGGGCAAGTGTTCAGCCAGGACAGGCAGTGGAGGGTGTGCAGGGCAAGTGTTCAGCCAGGAGAGGCAGTGGAGGGTGTGCAGGGAAAGTGTTCAGCCAGGACAGGCAGTGGAAGGTGTGCAGGGAAAGTGTTCAGCCAGGAGAGGCAGTGGAGGGTGTGCAGGGCAAGTGTTCAGCTAGGACAGGCAGTGAAGGGTGTGCAGGGCAAGTGTTCAGCTAGGACAGGCAGTGAAGGGTGTGCAGGGCAAGTGTTCAGCCAGGAGAGGCAGTGGAGGGTGTGCAGGGAAAGCGTTCAGCCAGGAGAGGCAGTGGAGGGTGTGCAGGGAAAGTGTTCAGCCAGGACAGCAGTGGAAGGTGTGCAGGGAAAGCCCGGGGGGTCTGTGCCAGTTTCTGCTTTAATTGCATGGAGCTGAGTGGCACCGAGAGCTCCTGCACAGCCCCTGGAGCCTTCTGCTGCCTTCGAGGAAGAGGGGGAGCTCTTCCTCCCTTCTCCACCCCCGCAAGAGCAGTCTGAGGAGCCCTGTGAGCCTGCAGCCACTGACCAGCCATCCCTGAGCCATGCAAATCCAAAGGAGCAGTAACAGTGCCTATTAATTAATTATTATCCTATTAAAGCTGTGCCGTTGCAGGAATTAGGCATTTGTTTCTCTGAACCCCCCTGAAGCACTTCACTCTCCTCAAATCAGCCATCTTCTTCCTCACAGTGCTCACAAATGCTATTTATTAATAAAATTTATTATTATTAGCCATCTTCTTCCTCACAGTGCTCACAAATGTAATTTATTAATAAAATTTATTATTATTAGCCATCTTCTTCCTCACACTGCTGACAAATGCTATTTATTAATACCATTTATTATTATTAGCCATCTTCTTCCTCACACTGCTCACAAATGTAATTTATTAATAACATTTATTATTATTAGCCATCTTCTTCCTCACACTGCCCACAAATGTAATTTATTACTCAGGTGTGCCCCCCTGCCTGGCTGGTGGCCCCTGCCCTGCTGTGCCCCTGCCTGTTCCCCTGGCCCTGCCCAGACAATCCCAGACTTCTTGGGCTGGGAATAACCTTAAAGCTCATCTTGTTCCACCCCTGCCATGGCAGGGACACCTCCCACTGTCCCAAGGTGCCCCAGTGTCCAACCTGGCCTTGGGCAGTGCCAGGGATGCAGGGGCAGCCACAGCTGCTCTGGCAATCCCAGCCCAGCCAGGAATTCCCAATTCCCAATCTCCCATCCATCTCAGTCAGGAATTCCCAATTCCCAATCTCCCGTCTCCCCCGTTCCCCTTTCAGCCCATGCCCATTTCCAGGGCCCTGCCTGGGCTGGCCCTGCCTCCCCCCTCCACCAGCCCTGAAATGCCTGCTGTGAGCTCAGTGCCACTGTCCCCACTGCCTGCAGCAGCCTCACCTGCCCCGGGTCCTGCCCCAGGTGAGCCCTCCCACCCGCATGAAGCAATCCTCACTGCTCCAGGTACACACACCCCTTGCTGCAGAGGTGAGAATGATGATTTGCTGTTTAAAGGGCCTTTTTCTTCTGTGTTTCAACAGTGGAAAAAGTACTCAGAAGACAGGAGAATAAATTGATATTTAAGACCTTCATATTGAAAACCAAACCTTACTCTATGGCAGGTGATTTTATTAATCATTAGCAGTCTGTTTGTATTTACTACAAAGTGTAAAAACAGAATAGTTAGAGTCAACACTGGGTCAAAGCCCTGCACTCTTGCTTTTACTGAGGCTTCCTCTGGACATATTCAGTTCAGGGTAATATGATTTAGTGACAAATTAAAAATAAATTAGTGTATTCCCTCTATTAATTTTTTTGCTGAAATGTTCATTATATTTATAATTTGCTTGCACAATTGTTAGGACAATATCTGAAATGCATACCAAACAGGTAGGCAGGGATAAAGAGTTGAGCATTCCTCACAGGCAGGGCTGAGCCCTGTCCTGGGCTCTGGGGGCTTCCCCAGGGAGGTGTGAGAGGTCTCAAGGGACCATGCCCAGCCTGTGCCACCTCCCTGTGCCAGTGCTGTCCTGTGGCAGGGCCACCGGGGCCACTCCCAGGGGTTCCTGGGTTCCCCCCTGGGTTACCTGTGCTGGGTCACCCAGGGCTCCCTCCCAGCCCTGTCCTGGGGCTCTGGTGGTGCCATGAGCATCCCCAGGGTGCTGGCAGCTCGGGGAGGTGTCCGTCTGTCCAGCTCCATGAGCTCTCCTGCTCCCCAGCACCCCAGCCCTGCCCTGGCTCCTGCCTGGCCCTGCAGCTCCTCGTGGAGCTCGTGCTGTGGGGACAGCAGAGCCAGGGACTGGTGTGAAATGAGCCCCATTGTGTGACCGTGCTCACTGGGGTCCCAGGGTGAGGGAAGAGATGAGGATCTGACTCTGTGTTTCAGGAGGCTGATTTATTATTTATGATATATATTACATTAAAACTATGCTAAAAGAATAGAAGAAAGGATTTCATCAGAAGGCTGGCTAAGAATAGAATAAGAAAGAAGAATGATAACAAAGGCTTGTGTCTCGGACAGAGAGTCTGAGCCAGCTGGGCTGTGATTGGCCATTAATTAGAAACAACCACATGAGCCCAATCCCAGATGCCCCTGTTGCATTCCACAGCAGCAGATAACCATTGGTTACATTTTGTTCCTGAGGCCTCTCAGCTTCTCAGGAGGGAAAATCCCAAGGAAAGGATTTTCCATAAAAGATGTCTGTGACAACATTGCTCTTTGCTCACTGACTCCTACTCCTATTCCTCCTCTTGCTTTGATGGGCAAGAGGCTTTTAATCAATTTAAGTGGGGCTCTCTGAGGGCTGACAGAACGCTAGGCTGGCTGATAAAGTGCATTTCAGTGTGTGACTGTGCCGTGTGCCCAGCACATCTCTGAATGTCAGAGGCCATGGCAGAGCTCTGGATCTCTCTCTCTGTAATGTGGAGTAAAAATGCCTTCAGTCCTTTGGGTTTAAAATCTCATCTCCTGCTGCAAGGCCATGTGTAGCTCAGGGCAATCCTTCTCCTGTCTCTCCAGAGATGGGCCCATTACTGCAGTGCTCGAGCAGGTGCTCATGGTGAAAAAGAGCACAGTGTAAAACCAAAGGTTAAAAAACAGCCACAGGGCTTAATCTCCTTGTAAAGGTGAAGATCATGTATGTTTTACCTCTGGCTTGCACTTTGTTTAAAGATAAGGTTGCCTGGATGAGGTTGTAAAGCGTGAAAAAGCATTTCTAAGAAACACTGATTTAAAAAGTGATGGCAAAATGTGTAAGTGAGCAAACAATCCAGCATGGATTATGGCAGGCACAGCTATTAAAAGGAAGAGAAAATGTGGAATAATCTATGTAATCTATGAAAAGAATATGACAGATTCTTTCACATGGAAATAATAACAGCAAAATGGCACGTTTACATTTTATTTGCAGATTTTTGTATACAAGATGAATAGGCTGTTGGTGAATTATTGCAACTATTACATTTAATATGAATCCCTACAATCAATAAAAGGTGAGGACAAAAAGCCACTGCCACTGTACAGCAAGTCAGAATATGGCTGTAATTTGTGCTGGAAGCCTGAATTCTGACAAGATTTTTATTTCCCTGCCCAAGGAGGGTTGATGTTGGTCCAACAGTTTGCTGTGGCCAGGGGATCCCTTGGCTCATGGAGCAGAGGAAGGAGCCCCAGTGCCTTGTGCACAGCACCGTGGGGTGGGTGCAGGAACCTCCAGAACAGCTGTGGAGGGGTCACTGATCCTCACCAGCAATGGTGGAAAAGGGGTTCCTGTGAGCAGCACTGGCACCTCTGCAGCTGGAGCTTGGTGAAATGGGTGGAAAATGGTGGAAAAGGGGTTCCTGTGAGCAGCACTGGCACCTCTGCAGCAGGAGCTTGGCCAGCTCTGGTCTGTGCACACCCAAGGGCAGGGAGGATGGGCAGGGTGATTTCACCCTTTGGTTTGCTGGAATGGCCTCCAAATCTTGCCTGGGACCATGAGGAGATGGAGAGCTGAAAGTGGTTAAAGAGACAACCTGAGGCAAGAGCATTGCTCTGCCTGCCAAGGGGTGTGCTCCATGTCAGGCAGCCCTGGCTCAGCTCTGTGCCCAGCTCTGTGCCCAGCTCTGTGCCCAGCCCTGCCTCAGCTCTGTGCCCAGCTCTGTGCCCATCTCTGTGCTCAGCTCCAGCCTCCTCCCATCCCATCCCATCCCATCCCATCCCATCCCACCCCATTATCCCATCCCATTATCCCATTATCCCATTATCCCATCCCATCCCATTATCCCATCCCATTACCCCATCCCATCCCATCCCATTATCCCATTATCCCATCGTGTCCCACAGCCCACATGCTCTGCTCTACTCCCCTCATCCTCCCATCCGTGGCTGCATTTCCCTCCACACAGAAAAGCCAGGCACAACTTCCCAGAGATATTTCCTGGGAATCGCAGCGAGGAGCCTCAGACACAGGAAAAACAATTCTTCTCTCACTTGCTGTGCCTGTGTTTGTGCCACAGCAGAATGCAATGTGGGCATTGTTCACCCACAGTGATGGGGTTTGGTTCCTGTCAGGGCCAGGTGTGTGTCCAGACTGTCACAGGTCAGCAGTCACAAGGTTCAACTGAGTGCACTTGAGTGCTTGTGCAGATTCAATGTACTATAGTGTAATTTAGTATAGAATAATACAGTATAATAAAGTAATTAATTAGCCTTCTGATTGTTATAGGAGATGTTGGAGGTCTATAACACACCCAAGATAGCTCAGCTACCCTCAGAGGCATAAAATTAACAAAATGGTTTCTGTTGCAGTGTTAGAACCAAAAAAGTTTAATAAAAGGCAAAATAACAAACAAACAAACAAAAAAAACCCCCAAAAAACCCCGAGCCAGGTGTAAGGTGTTTTTTCTCTTTGTACAACACTTTACAAAAGCAATTAGTTATTTTGTTTTCTTTTTTTTTTTTTTAAGTAAATTGTTCAGGCAGGACTTTTTGGCTTTTGTCCCATAAGCTATCCTGAGGTTTGAAGTGAAGTCCTTAAGGTCCTATGAAGTGTCTTTTTCACCTAATTGAGGAGAGAAACTTCTGGGCTTTTTTCCTTTTTGAAGGGACAAAGAATGGTTTTGTCACCCGGTTACCAAAAAGCACATGGCATCAGTGGAATCAGAGGTGTCATTTCCCCCAGAGGTGGGAGTCCCCCTGATTTTACCGTACCCGTCCTGCAGGAACACGCAGGGAAAGCTGATCCGGGAGGGTGAGCTCAGCCCTGCCTCGTCCCCAGAGCCAGAGCATGCAGGGGCTGAGCCCGCTGGGGCCTGGGGCATCATCCCCAAGGAGCTGGGCAAAAGCAGCGGCTGTGGGGCATTCACAGCCACCGGCGGGAAAGAAGAGGGAAGCAGAGAGTGCTCACAGGAACACTTGGGATCTCCTTCCAGGAAAGTGCTCGGGCAGCTGGGGCGAGGGTTTGCAGGGGCACCCCAGACTGGGGCTGCTGGGGCGGGCAGTGCTGAACCCACTGTGCCGGGCTTCGTCCCATCCACAGGAAACACCAGGGTACGGCACTGGAAACGCCAGAGCTCCCCAGGCACCCCCTTCAATCCCAGCAGGGCACGGGAAGGATTCTGGCCCCTGCTTGTGCAATGGCTGGAGGAAGAAGCCGTGCACTCACACCCCAAGGGGGCACATGGAAGCGTCTGCCCCCCGTCTCTGGCTGTAAAATCTCCATGTGGGTGGTAAAATGAACAGAGCAGGAGACTTTTCTCCTTTTTAATGCCTTTAGCAAAGGCGATCAGCTCGGGTGGGGAGAACCGACGGGGCCACGCTCACGCTGCCGCTGCTCCCAGGAATGGCTCAGAGGAGGAGGAGGAGGAGGAGGAGGAGGAGGAGGAGGAGGAGGAGGAGGAGGAGGAGGAGGAGGAGGAGGAGGAGGAGGAGGAAGAAGAGGAAGAGAGCAGCTGTGTCCACTGGTCTGTGGGCAGAACTGGGGCTCCATCCTCACGAGAGCATCAGAAGATTCCCAGTTTCCAGTCTGACATTCCAGGTCCTCTTTCTAGCAGACATCCTGTAGGTTAGGGTGAGGGGTACAAAGGGTCTCAGTGCACACTGGAGTCTGTTCCTCACCTCCAGACATCACTCAGATCTCTTAATTCCATGGTGGCTCCTTGTTTTAGGGTTTTTCCTGCTAGATTTGGTGAGGGTTTCCTCATTTGCCTGCCAGCCCCGATGTCCTCTCCTCCTCCTCACAGTGCGGGTGCCACCCTCCAGGAAGCAGCAGGGGGATACAGGGTGACCAAGGGGATTTCCAACCATCAACAACAGGTAATTAAAGGAAACTATTAAGAACAGGGGATCACAACCTGAAAGTATTAACAATAAATAGTTGGAACTCCAACTTGGCAGCAATTGGTTTAACTTATGAACTCTGTGACCTTTAAAAAAATGGACAACTTTTCTACTCATAACAGGTGATCCTGGCCCCCTGAACACACAGCCCCGTGTCTCTGGCTGTAAATCTCCATGGGGTGATCCTGGCCCCTGAACACAGAGCTGTGGCCACAGGACTCTCAGCAGCTGAGTGCTGTGGCGCAGTGAAGGCTCCAGAGCAATCTCAGCTGATGATTTAGCAAGTGGCACTCCCGGGTGGGTTGAAGAGGACTTTATGGTGCTTCTGACAAACGGTAAAGCTTTGCTTACCTACCCTACAGGAAAGTGAAGTGATGGGGAAATTTTTATTTTACCTTTGCTGCCATAATTTTATTTGCAGTGGCAGAGTGGAGGGGCTGGATTTATGGGAGCAGCAGCCCCCAGGGCTGTGCTGAGCTCTGAGCGCTGGGCACGGGCTGTGCTGCCATGCAGGGCTGGCACACTCCTCTCTGTGCCAACAGCAGGCTGTTAGGGCACTGCTTCTGACACACAAACTGCTGGATCTCCTGAGACACAACTCCCTGCTGGATATGCAGCTTGTACCATCAATGAAGTGATTTCCTTGTTTAGGTCTCGTTGTGAAACGTCCTCAACCGGGAAATGGCTTTTCCTGGGGAAAGATTTGTGTCCGATTAAAGACACCAATCCTCTCAGTGGGCAACCAATTAACTTGGAAGGCTTTTGGGGGGTGTGGGGCCCTGGGAGCTTGGTGTGTGCAGAAGGAAATGGGAAATGTCCTTGGGCAGAGAGCAGCTCAGGCTGACACTCCTGAGAGCGGGGTGCTGCACAGGGCAGGGCAGGAGCCCGCTCCATCCCCTCTGCAATGGGGGATTTCTGGAACTGATCAACACTGGCTCTGCTGGGGAGGACAAGGCAGGGGAGCAGATCAGGGGCTGGCAGCAGCACCCACCTCCCTGGGCAGGGCACTGCTGGCAGGGAGTGTGGGACACACAGAGCAGCACAGGGGCAGTGCCAGCTGTGCCGCATCTCGGCAGGGAAAGGCCTGGCACTGCGGCTGTGGGGACACCTTGGTGCCACCAGGCACACACAGACCCCTCAGCTGCCCCTGCCACCCGTCCCAGCCCTGGCTGGGGCTAGTCCCTGTGCCCAGGGCTGCCTGCAGGTGCCAACACAGCTCCAGCAGCCGCAGTGTTCCCTTGGCACCAAGGGCAGTGTGCCAGCAGCCTTGCTGCAGCCCCAGAGCAGCAGAGCTGGAAGCCCCTGTGGCTTTGGAGCTGCCCAGGCTGGGAGCAGCTCTGTCACTGCTGTGCCCTGGGCTGTGTGTGCATCACCCCAGCCCTGCATGGAGCATCACCTTCCACAGCTCCCAGAGACGGGCACCAAGGTGCTTTTGTCCCCTCAGCTCCCAGAGAGAGGGATTATGGTGCTTTTGTACCCCACAGCTCCCAGAGAGGCAGATGATGGTGCTTTTATCCCCCACAGCTTCCAGAGAGAGGGACCATGGTGCTTTTATCCCCCACAGCTTTGGGAGAGGGAGATGATGGTGCTTTTGTCCCCCTCAAATCCTGGAGAGGGGGATTATGGAGCTGTTGTCCCCTCAGCTTCCAGACATGGAGACCACAGTGCTCTTGTCCCCACAGCTCCCAGAGGCACACCATGGTGTTTTTCTCCCCTCAGTTCCCAGAGGCAGACCATGGTGTTTTTGTCCCTCACAGCTCCCAGAGGCAGACCATGGTGTTTTTGTCCCTCACAGCTCCCAGAGGCAGACCATGGTGTTTTTGTCCCCCACAGCTCCCAGACAGGGGGATGCTGGTGCTTTTGTCCCTGTGCCCTTGAGCCTGAGGCCGTTCCCAGGGGCTGCTCCCAGAGAAAGTGCCTGTCAGCAGCACTGCTGTCCCTGGCTGTGTCCCCATGCCCCGGGTGCTCCTAATTGCTTTCACAGGTACCTCTCTCAAAATTACCTGTCAGGGCACAGGCAGTAAAAATGGGCAGAGCTTTTGCAGCTGGAAGGAGCGTGATGGATTGCCAGCTTCCCTGTGCTGCACCTTCCCCAGGATCTGTGCATTTCCTGGCAATTTACAACAATTATCCTTGCCTCAGCCTGCATTTTCCATGACCTCTGACTCCTGCCCTGGGATGGAAGCTTTCATTCTAAAGTGAAGCAATTCCTCAGTGTAGTCTTGGCACAGATGACTGTGTGTGTTTGTGTTGGGCAGGTGCTCTGCACCCATCTCCAGCCCCTCCAGCCACCAGGCTCATCCCTGCCCTCTGTGCTGAGCTGGGGAGAGCAGAGCCTTGCCCTGGCACAGCTGGGATGGTGCTCTGGGAGAGCCTGAGGGGGTGGGAAAGGTGGGCAGGGGGGACCTGGCCCTGGGCCAGCCTGGGCACAGACCCACCCTCAACAGGGGGCACAGACCCACCTTGGGCCTTGGGGCAGCCTGGGGACATCCTGGGCAGACCCATCCTGGGCCCTGGGGACAGACCCACCCTCATCCGGGGCACAGACCCCTCCTCAGCCCTGGGTCTGTCCTCAGCCCTGGGGACAGACCCATCCTCATCCCTGGGGACAGACCCCTCCTCATCCCTGGGGACAGACCCATCCTCAACAGGGGGGACAGACCCCTCCTCAGCCCTGGGGACAGCCCCACCCTGGGCTCTGGGGACAGACCCCTCCTCAGCCCTGAGTGTCCCCTGGGCTCCCCAGGGCTCTGCCAAGGGCCAGGAGCTGCTGAGGCTGCTGAGCATCTCCTGCTGCCCCTGGGGACGGCCTCACCTTGTTCTGGAGGGTGAGGAGTCCTGTGGTGGGAAATGCTCTCTTGGAAGGGGCAGGGGCAGGAAGACAAAGGAAAGCCAGGTGAGGCTGCAGTTCTGAGCCTCGAGGCTCTGCAAAGGGAAATAAAAGCCAGGATGAACATTCCTGGGCTGGTGATGGCACTCCCAGGGAGAGGGGAGTCTCCAGCAGTGCAGAAAGAATGGAGGGGAGAGACCCTGAGTCGAGGAGATGGATGTGGTAATTTCCAATCAGTGCTACAGGCTGTCAGCACAACAGCATTGCTCCTTTCAAAATCATCAGCAAGACAATTATAGAATTTAACACAACCCTACAAGTGTTTGGGTGACGCTCCAATTGCAAGGAACCGGGATTTTTTATTTGTTTATTTGTTTGGTTTCTTATTTATTACCACACTACCTCTGTCTCCCTTTGAGTCAGGGGAGCCAGATGGCAGCACTTAGAGAAAGTCAACAGCGGCACTTTGGGGAAATAAAGTGTGTTCATTTAAAAATAAATAAATAATCCCTGCAGTCCATTAACCAGAGCTCAAGGCAAACAGCCTTAATGGTTTTCTTAGTTAAAAGGAAAAGCCCATTCTGGAGTCCTGGCAGACCCTGGGACACACCTGCTGGGGACACACCATTGTCACCCCATTTCCCTGCCCCTGAGTGCGCCCACAGCACCACAGGGGTGACCTGGACACTGGGTCTGCAGGGGGGCATTGCCTGGGCCCAGCCAGCACCAGGGGGAGATGGTGTGCCTGACACAGAGGGGGAAGGCAGTGGTGATCATTAATTGAACAAAGATAAGGGACCTGCATACATAGGTACACAAACAACTTTCCCATATAGAGTCCACACAGAACCCCAACGTGCCTCATGGAGACCAAACTGCTGCACATTTGGCCAGGCTGAAAGCTCTGCTCAGGAAGGGCTTGATCCTTCTCCTCTCTGGGGACACAAAGGGCTTTGTTTGGCAGGCAGCACCCTGACGGAATCACTCCCCACTGCTGGGAGCAAATCCTGGCAGGGAGCAAGGAGAAACCCCAGTGGGCTCAGCTGCTGTGTGTTCTGGAGCCCCTTGTGCAGGAGCAGAGGATGGGGATGCTCTCCATGAGGAGCAGGAGCAGCTGCAGCTCTCCCTGGGTCTCCTGCTCCTCCCTGGGCTCAGCTGCTGTGTGTTCTGGAGCCCCTTGTGCAGGAGGAGAGGATGGGGATGCTCTCCATGAGGAGCAGGAGCAGCTCTCCTTGAGTCTCCTGCTCCTCCCTGGCCTGGCAGCACCCTCAGGGTCTCACCTGTGGGATGAGATCCACACTGTTATGAGGAGAAAAGTTGCCCGTTTTTTTAAAAGGTGGCAGAGTTCACAGGTTGGGCCAGTTGCTGCCAGGGTGGAGTTCTAACTGTTTGTTGTTGATAGTTTCATGTTGTAATCAGCTGTTGTTAATAGGTTTTCATTAACTACCTGTTGTTGGTGGTTGGGAATTGCCCTTTTTGTCAGTGGCACCCTGCCTGCTGCTTCCTGGAGGATGGCACCCGGACAGTGAAGGGAAGGGGACATCGAGTGGGCATGCAAATGACATTGGGGCTGGCATGCAAATGACATTGGGGCTGGCATGCAAATGACATCGAGGTTTGCATGCAAATGACATTGGGGCTGGCATGCAAATGACATTGGAGCTGGCATGCAAATGACATTGGGGCTGGCATGCAAATGAAGAAACCCCTCACCAAACCTAGCCAAAAACCCCTAAAAACAATGAGCCAACATGGAATCAATGAATCAAAGTGATGTCTAGACATGAGGAACAGAATCTAGTGTCTGCCAAGACCCTTCTTACCCCTCACCCTAACCTAAGATGTCAGCTCGACAGAGGACCTGGAATGTTGAACCAAAGAGGAGGGAATGTGCTGGTGCTCTTGTGAGGACGGAACTCCCAGCTCTGCCCACAGACCAGTGGACACAGCTGCACTCTTCCTCCTCCTCCTCCTCTGTGCCATTCCTGGGAGCAGCAGCAGTGTGAGCACGGACCCGTCGTTTCTCCCCACCTTTAATAAAGGTGTTAAAAAGGAGACAGGTCTCCTGCCCTGTTCATTCCACCCTGCAGACCCGGCTGTCCCTGCTGCTCTCTGGGTATTCACTGCTCGTGCCCACGGTGCTGGAGGAGCTGCTGGTGCCTGGCTGGATGGAGCCTGTTCCAGAGCTGAGAACCAGCACGAGGGGCTGAGCAGGAAAATGAGCAGGGAGGTTTCAGGGAGTTAAACTCATTAAACTTGAAAATAATACTACCCATGGTAATACATGTTATGGAAAAGCCAGATGGTTTGGTTTGAAGGAGACATCAAAAAACTCCAATTTGAAAGCTCAAGTGAAAGGAGCTTTCTCTTTGTATGGCGTTTGACAGAATTTTTGATTTTTACATTGATGCAGTTCACTCCCCCATCCTTTATTTTTCATGGCAAAAATTTCATTCTTTTGAGAATGGAAACTGCTGAGTTTGGAGCCCCTGGTGACCCAAAGGCTGTTGCCATCTCCCAGAGGGACGCTCTGGGGGTGTGTTTGCTGCCAGAGCTGCAGGGGCTGTGTCATGCTGGGGTCTCACCCACACCTGCACTCCTGGGCCCTGGGCAGGGTCCCCAGGCAGGGCAGGGCTGTGCCTGCAGTGCAGGGGAAGCAGGACAAGGAGGAATAGCAGCACAGATCCGTCTGCATTCACTCTGAGATGTTTTCCTGCAACCACATTCTGCCTCAAATTCCTCAGAAACTCCTTCCCACTGCCACTGGATGTGTTTTCTGTTCTGTCCAGTGACTTTTAATGTATCATTGAACTTGCTTTTATAATGAATATTGTGTGGTTTAAATATTTAACTGTCTCACATCTTCCTCTGAGCGTTTGCACAGATTCTGCTCTCATTTCTGCTGGGAGGTCTGATTTCCCATGGATAATGTCTCTTCTGATTCTCCTTTATGTTTTCATTTTATGCCACTGTGAGAATCGAGTGCTTTTACTGTTAATATGAACCTGTCATTAAACTTACCCAAGACCAATTAATTAATAACTGAGCTGGCTAAATGGATTAAATGAATTGTGGCACCATCATCCTGCCAAAGCCAGAACTCTCAATGAACTTCACAGGAATTCCAAAGGTGGCAATTTTCACTTGTTTGTTTTTGCTCTCAGCCATGCCCCAAGTGTGACTGAAGGAACCAGAGCAGAGCTCCTCAGGAGAGGTTTCCAGGCTGTCAGGGGAGAGCAAAAGGTTCTGCAGAAAGAAACAGAAAGAAACCCTCCGTGGTGGTTGAGCACACCCAGCACAAGCCTCCTCTGAGCTTTGCTCTTCCCAAGCCACGGCGGGGATTTTCTCACTGAGAGGAGCTGCAGCTGGCTGTGTGCTGGCAGGACACACTGACCTGGGCAGGACACACTGACCCGGGCAGGACACACTGACCCGGGCAGGACACACTGACCTGGGGATGGTCACTGAGTGCTGGGCAGGACACACTGACCTGGGCAGGACACACTGACCTGGGGATGGTCACTGTGTGCTGGGAAGGACACACTGACCTGGGCAGGACACACTGACCCGGGCAGGACACACTGACCTGGGGATGGTCACTGTGTGCTGGGCAGGACACACTGACCTGGGCAGGACACACTGACCTGGGATGGTCACTGTGTGCTGGGCAGGACACACTGACCCGGGCAGGACACACTGACCCGGGCAGGACACACGGACCTGGGTAGGACACACTGACCTGGGATGGTCACTGTGTGCTGGCAGGACACACGGACCTGGGATGGTCACTGTGTCCTGGGCAGGACAGGAGCTGCCTGCAGGGATGGTCACTCCCAGTGTGATTCCATGGGCTCAGCTCCAGGCCTGGTGTTCCTGCTGAGCCGTGGGACAAAGGGACAGTAGGAAGTCAGCAGCTCTCTGAGGGTTTTCTGGGCTGGAGCAGCTCCACAGGACACAGCAGGAGAAGGGGGGGGGGGCAGAGCTGGGCAGGAGGAGGGAGGAGAGGGCTGGGAGAGCCTGGGCAGGCTGGGACAGTGCTGCACTGGTGCCACGTGCCTGGCTCAGGAGGGACATCTGATATCAGCCTGGTCATCCAGGTCAGCCTGGTCAGCCTGGTCAGCCTGGTCAGCCTGGTCAGCCTGGTCAGCTATCAGAGCTGCTCAGCCTGGTCAGCCTGGTCAGCCTGGTCAGCCTGGTCAGCCTGGTCAGCTATCAGGGCTGGTCAGCCTGGTCAGCCCCCAGGAGAATGACTTCAGTGACCTCCCAGTGCCAGGCTTGGGGCAGCCCCTTCCCTGCCAAGCCTGCAGCTGGCTCCAGCACACATTTAACATCAGCTCAGGGCCCTGGCAGGGAGGTGTGGAGCTGGAAACCTCACATTTCCCAGCTATTTCAGTCCATCCACTGCAGAATGTCACCCTGTCCTCCAGACCTGCACCTGCTCTGGCCCAGCCCCTCAGGGCACAGGAGGGACCCTGGGGAGCACCTCTGACACCACAGCACTCTCCAAAGAAGCTCGTTGCTCGTCTGGTTTTGGTTCTCAGCCTTGGCAGGAGGGACAAGCAGCAGCTCAAGGGGTAACTGTGGTATTTTCTGGGGTCCCCATCATTGGAAGGAAAAATGAATCTGATTCCATGTTCTTAGAAGGCTAATTTATTATTTTATGATCTATATTATATTAAAGAATGCTATACTAAGGAATAGAGAAAGGATACAGACAGAAGGCTCAAAGAAAATAATGAAAATCTTGTGACTCTCCAGAGTCCAACACAGCCTGACCGTGATTGGTCATTGAGTCCAAACAATTCACATGAAACCAATGAAACAATCACCTGTTGGATAAACAATCTCCAACCACATTCCAAAGCAGCAAAACACAGGAGAAGCAAATGAGACAATTATTGTTTTCCTTTTTCTCTGAGGCTTCCCAGCTTCCCAGGAGAAGAAATCCTGGCGAAGGGATTTTTCAGAAAACGTGACAGTGACAGGTAATGGCCTCAGATTGCACCGGGAGGGTTTGGTTGGACACAGGCAAAATCTCCTTGGTGGAAGAGCTGTCAGCCCTGGCGCAGCTGCAGGGCCGTGCTGGGTCCCTGTGCATGTGGCACTTGGGGACACAGGTTCCTGATGGCCCTGGCAGTGCTGGGGGATGGCCTGAAAAGGTCTTTTCCAACCAAAACATTTCTCTGAATTTGTGATTCAACCCTGCCCACACCACCCCTGCCATTGCCAGCAGCTGTCACCCACACTCTGCTCCTGGGAAACATTGGAGGCACTGAAGACATCCAGCACTTCTCTCTCATAAAAATATTTCTTCCTCTTCCAATAGCAAAATTAAAGAAAATCAAGTTTCTGTGAAAAACCTCACAAAGAGAAAGATGAAAATCACAGAAATCTCATTAGAAAACACATTAGAAAACAAATCTTACTGAGCCTCATCTGCATTTAACATTTTAAACTTGGTATTTTAAATATGCTTAAGGGCACAGTTCATTTAGATTTAAGGTAAACACTTCACTAAATATCAAACAATAATAGAATTTTTGTGAAAATATTGTTTGATGCTGCTTGCAGACTACGTTTTTTATAGATAGAGGTGCAACCCTTGCTATGCATAATTACTCTGCAGAAAGTTTTAAATTGTGAAGCGATTGAAAAAAAATGCGCCCAGTTAAATAATTATATGTAAAATAAAATTAAAGAAATGAATGCCTCATTATCTCTTTCAAAAGCTTTTCTTTCTCCTCCAGGAGTGAACATTTTGGATCTTATCTGCACCCTGGTAGGAATAAAGTGCTCTTGCTGCTGTCCATGACACACAGCTCCTGTTCCAGCTGCACAAATGGGCGTGAGGAGCGCAGGGAGGGGGGCTCTCAGGATCCCTGCTGCTCACAGTGACCCCAGATGTGTCAGAAAGTCTCTGTTCCCAGCCTGGCAGTCACAGAAGGAGTCAGAGCTCTTCAGTTCTCATTCTCAAGGTTGTTTATTGTTCCTTATCTAGAAAATTCTTTCTCCTGTCCAGCTGAGGTCTCTTCAGCAGGACAGACAGAGGCACTCTGCCTGCCCCTGGGGTGGTGTTGTCTTTTTATACTAAAAACTACGTGTACAATATTTACAATTACTTTGCAATACCCATCACCTATGTTAGACAGTGAGCTTCTACTCTAAACCAATCCAGAAGTGCCACCATCACAGCAGAAGATGGAGGCCAAGAAGAAGAAGGAGAAAGGCTGGACATGCCCAGATTCCTCTATCTTGCCTCCTGAACCCCCATTCTAAAACCCCCAAAATCTATTTTTTCACCTTGTGATAACTTCACTATTATTCTACTTAACTGTCATGGCCTGCAGATCTTCATCTAAGGTTGGTAACTTGCTCCAGGGGTCATAATCCAAACCACAGGGGCATCCTGGGCTCTGTGCCAGGGTCTCTGAGCCCCCTGGCAGGGGTCCTGGCAATCCAGGGCAGCCAGAGGGATCTCCTGGGTTCCACCGGGGGGTTCAGAATGCCAGTTTGGATTTAAGGGGTGTGAGTGTGAGTGGGTGAGTGTGTGAGTGTGTGTGTGTGTGAGTGTGTGTGTGTGTGAGTGTGTGTGTGTGTGTAGCTGTGTGTGTGTGTGTGTGTGAGTGGCTGTGTCTCTGTGTGTCTGTCTGTCTCTGTGTCTCTGTGTGTCTGTCTCTGTGTGTGTGTGTGTGTGTGTGTGTGTGTCTGTGTGTGTGTGTGCTGCTCCCCCTGTGAGCTCCCACCCTCCTGTGGGTCACAGACAGGCAGGACTGGGGGTCACAAACAGGACTGGGGGGGTCACACACAGGACTGGGGGATCACAGGCAGGACTGGAGGTTAACAAACAGGACTGGGGGATAACAAACAGACAGGACTGGGGGTTAACAAAGACCCACAATGGCACCAGTGAGTGGGAAGAGGAGTGTGAGGGAGCTGGGTCAGGACTCGCTCCCTGCACACTTGGCCATCATCCCTGCGTGGCTCAGCCATTGCCATCTCAGTTTCCAACCAGGGCAGCGTCAGTGCTGCAGGCAGGGAGCTGCAGAAATGCTCAGATAACCATCTCAGGAGGGGAGTTTAGGAAATCATCCTGTGCAATTAAAAAAAAATAAAAATCTTCCGAGCGGCAATGAAAGCTGCCTGTGGAAAATCAGAGTTTTCTTCCTTTGTCTAGCCAAAGGGAAAGCTGGAAGTGCTGGAGCTGTGGCCACTGGAAGTGGCTTTGGTATTGGCCCTGCTCTCAGGGGGACAGTGGGCTGGGGACCCCAGGAGTGCCCTCCTGCCCCTCTGTCCCCCCATGCTGGTTCTGTGCTGCCCATCCCAGCAGGGCCAGGCCAGGATCCCAGCAGGGACCTCTGGGCTTTTCCAGGGGCAGCTGGGGGGTGCTGGGTCAGAACCTGCTCTGCCAGGGCTGTTCAGATACTGTGTGAGAGCTGTTGGCTGGTTTGGGTCAGAACCTGCTCTGCCCAGCCCTGTGTGAGTGCTGTGGGCAGGTTTGGGTCAGAACCTGCTCTGCCCAGCCCTGTGTGAGCCCTGCTGGCAGGTTTGGGTTAGAACCTGCTCTGTGTGAGCGTTGTGGGCAGGTTTGGGTCAGAACCTGCTCTGTGTGAGCCCTGCTGGCAGGTTTGGGTCAGAACCTGCTCTGTCCAAGCCCTGCCAGCTCTGCTGCTCACAGAGGCTCTCCCTGGGGCTCCTGCAGCCTCCCAGAGCCCTCCAAGGCACTGCTCCTGCAGAGCTGCTCCAGCTCCAGCTCCCTGCTCTAGCCCAGGGTCAGGACAGCCCCGGGGTCTCTGTTCCCTCTTTAGCTGGCTTTGTATTATCAGATAGAGCAGTTCCCAGTGTTTTTTGGAGTTGGGTACTATTAAGTGTTGGAGCAGTTCCCAGTGTTTTTTGGAGTTGGGTGCTATCAAGTGTTGATCCGTCAATGCTCTACCTGTATCTGTAAAATCTGCTTTGGGTATTGACTGTCCCTGGGTTACTCACTTGGTGCTTATCTCAGAAAATCCTTCACTTGTGCCATGGAAATAAAAAACTTTGATATTTATATGAAAATACTTTTGTTTAGAAAACAATTGCGATTTACAGCTCAAACAGGCTTTCTCGATTCCTATCTAAATTTATGACTCCTTTCTAGAAGTGCCTTCTGGGGACATTTCTGTCTCTTTCAGTGCATCTTCATGCTCTGAATACATAATTTAGTACGAGATCCTTCTCAACAATATCCCCCCAGCAGCTGGGGAATTGAAGATGCTCGCAAAGATTTGAGCTTGAAATGTTTAACTGTCATTAATTTGCAGATTACAGTCAGAGAGCTTTGTAGATTGTAATGTGTGATGCAATTACACTCTGCTAATGTAATATATCTAATTTTTTGAATAGATGATTTGTTTTCATGTTTCCAATGCTCAAAGAGAAAGAGATTTACGATCCAAAATGCTAACTCAGGTGGGATAATTTACTGCTATGGTTACAGTGGGAACGTCCTCTGCCCAGACTTTCCTGGTTGCTGGATTTCACTTGGTCAGGCAGAGAGAATGGGTCGCTGTGCTCTGTGTTAACAGGGTATTTTATTAGCAGGAGGCACAGTCCTGTCCTGCTTGCAGGAACACTTTAATAGCACAGACTGGTTTGCCTTGGAAAGGACCTTAAAGGCCATTGAGTGCCAGCCTGTGCCAATGCACACGCTGCAATTCAGTGCCAGCCTGTGCCAATGCACAATTGCAATTCTGTGCCAGCCTGTGCCCATGCACTCATTGCAATTCTGTGCCAGCCTGTGCCAAGGCACACGCTGCAATTCAGTGCCAGCCTCTGCCAATGCACAATTGCAATTCAGTGCCAGCCTGTGCCAATGCACAATTGCAATTCAGTGCCAGCCTCTGCCAAGGCACACACTGCAATTCTGTGCCAGCCTGTGCCAATGCACAATTGCAATTCTGTGCCAGCCTGTGCCCATGCACTCATTGCAATTCAGTGCCAGCCTGTGCCAAGGCACACGCTGCAATTCAGTGCCAGCCTCTGCCAATGCACAATTGCAATTCAGTGCCAGCCTGTGCCAATGCACAATTGCAATTCAGTGCCAGCCTCTGCCAAGGCACTCATTGCAATTCTGTGCCAGCCTGTGCCAGTGCACTCATTGCAATTCAGTGCCAGCCTGTAGCAATGCACAATTGCAATTCTGTGCCAGCCTGTGCCCATGCACTCATTGCAATTCTGTGCCAGCCTGTGCCAATGCACACACTGCAATTCAGTGCCAGTCTCTGCCAAGGCACTCATTGCAATTCAGTGCCAGCCTGTGCCAGTGCACACATTGCAATTCAGTGCCAGCCTCTGCCAATGCACAATTGCAATTCTGTGCCAGCCTGTGCCAATGCACACATTGCATCAACCTCTGTTACACACAGCAAATGCTGTCACTCTCGTTAGCTTGCATAAAATAAAACATGCAAAATCATCTCCTAAATGCCTTATATCTAACAGCTGTTCCCCAAACTCTCACCTGTGGCTGCCCTAGAACTCACAGTGCAGCCGGTGCTGCCAGAGAACCCCCCCAGGCCCAGTCCTGGGGTCTCTGGCTCCTGCCAGGGGTGGTGCAGGGGTTTCTCACCCACCTGGGCACAGCTTTGCTCTGTTGGATCTGAGCCCTGTCCCTGAGGTGTTTGCTCAAACAGGACAATGGCTTGGCTGGTGTCCCAGATTGCAATGCAAGATGTTTTCCATTACCATCTGTAGGGCAGATTGCCTTTGTCAAGTGGGCAGTTTGCCTTATCTCTCTCTCTGAGTGGCCACACCCACTCCTCCCTGGGAGGGGACACCTGCTGATAACAGCCATGGAATGTCCCTGCATGGCTGATAAGAACTACAGCATCCCATTGGGAGATGTGAGCCCAGAGGGAGGAGCCAAGCATTCCTACCTGGATAGAATCTGGAGATTCTGGAACACCAGCACGGCTTCTGCACTGGATTGCCCAGAGGAGCAGCAGCTGCCTCTCCTTGCCCTGGATCTGCAGAGGAAGCCTCCACCCTTCTCCAGGATCCCTGCTCCAGCAGAGCCACCCCTGGCACTGCAGGAGGGCTGAGCCACAATTCCAATGGGGCTGCTGCCAGCACCCTGACCCACAGGGTGTCAGGCTGGGCTCTGACTCTGGCACTGTTGGTTTGGTCACTGCATTGTTCATTTCATCCTTTGATTTTCTTCCCTAATAAAAAGTGTTATTTCCTGCTTCAATATTTTTTTTGCCTGAGAGCCCCTTAATTTCAAATTTATAGCAATTGGGAGGGGTGGGGGGGGTTCACATTCTCCATTTCAGGGGAGGCTCCTGCCTTCCTTGACAGACTCCTGGCTTTCCAAACCAAGACAGCTGGGAACTCAGAAATGCACCATTTCTGAAAGCTTTGACCCTAGAACACTTCTATCCTCTGACAGAGGGGTGCCCTGCACTGGTGGTGACTGTGCAAAAAGGAATGGTGGCAGCTGCCTCCCCAGAGGCATAGGGACCTTCCCAGGCCTCAGGGACCTCCCCAGAGGCACAGGGACCTTCCAGGGTCTCAGGGAGGCTCCTGAGCCCTTTTCTCTCCTCCTGAGACTCTTGGGACTGCTGGGTGCACACACAGCTCAGTATTAGGCATGCAGTCTGCCTCTTATTTGCATAAGAAGTTCAGAGATAATTCAATAAATGCCATCACAACCTCAGAAACCCTTGTTGAGGGTTAATTAGATAGAACAATAATTTCATCTGTTGTTCATTGTAGTAAATGTTCCAGCAGTGTATTTATTTTTAGTGGAAGGAATAAATTTTGTAATTATTAGTGCTGAGTTCTTTTGGAATCTCTGAATTGGTCACCTTCTCTCTTGTGCCTTTTAGCATTATTGTGTGATAGTTCTGGGCTTTGTCATTGCTCCTGTTAAATCGGCTCTGACACCGTGCTGGGAGTCAATCCGCTGTTAAAAAGGGTTAATTGCTCTGTTTGTTTAATCCATTGTTAAAAATGGTTAATTGATCTGTTTAGTTAATAGTTGTTAAAAAGGGTTAATTGCTCTGTTTGTTTAATCGCTGTTAAAAAGGGTTAATTGCTCTGTTTAGTTAATTGCTGTTAAAAAGGGTTAATTGCTCTGTTTGTGTAATCCATTGTTAAAAAGGGTTAATTGCTCTGTTTGTTTAATCTGCTGTTAAAATAGGGTTAATTGCTCTGTTTGTTTAATCCATTGTTAAAATAGGGTTAATTGCTCTGTTTGTTTAATCGCTGTTAAAAAGGGTTAATTGCTCTGTTTGTTCAATCCATTGTTAAAAAGGGTTAATTGCTCTGTTTGTTTAATCCATTGTTTTAAAAGCGTTATTTGCTCTGTTTGTCCCTCCCCGTGGCAGCTGGGGGGATTCCCTGGCACAAGGGCTGGAGCGGCGCTGCAGCTGTGATACTCCTCTGTCCCCACGTCCTTGTCCCCTGGTGACCCGGCCCCAGAGTCGGATTGAGGCTTCAGAGGAGCTGCTTTGGTCCTGCAGCTGTCACAGGGATGGTGTCCCTGGAGCACTGGGATGGTGTCCCTGGGGCTGTCACTGGGATGGTGTCCCTGGGGCTGTCACTGGCATGGTGGCACTGGGATGGTGTCCCTGGAGCTGTCACAGGGATGGTGCCCCTGGAGCAGTCATTGGGATGGTGGCACTGGGATGGTGTCCCTGGAGCACTGGGATGGTGTCCCTGGGGCTGTCACTGGGATGCTGTTCCTGAGCAAGGGCCAGTTCCCATGGGTCACTGCTGTTATTGTCATTGTCACCCTGTGTGGGGGACTGAGCCTGCCAGGACAGATCACCTTCCTTGGCAATCAGATCCAATACTCTGGGATCACGGCAACTGAGAGATTGTCTTTGCACTTTACACAGCCTTGCCAAAACTGCACTGTGGCTGTGGTAGCCCACAACACTGTTAATGATAACTAATAATGTTTAAATAGAATTGGCTAAATATTTTATACAACAACACTTAAATTTTAAGTTGTTAAATATTAAATTATATTCAAATTATAAATTATATTAAATTTTATTAATTATATTAAATACTGATTAAATATCATTAATCAGTATTTTAATAGCAATCAATATTTTAAATGTATTGACTGCTGCTGCTAACCACCTCAAACCTGAAAGTTGATTTTTCCTTGATGTGAGAGTTTCACCATTGCCTGTTCCAGCAGAAGGAACCACACAGCTGGGGAAGTTCTTCCATTTCGTTATTGGTTTGTTATGTGTCATTGTTTCCATGAAAACAGCCTTGGAGGCAAACCCCAGCCACTGGGTGTTGAGTCCAAAGGCTGTGTGAACAAACAGCCCCTGGCACTGGGGCACATTCCTCACCCTCTAAACCACTGTGATGTTTAACATCACACCATGTCTTGGAGTGAAAAGTCTTTATCTGCTTGGTCAGAAGTCATCAGCAATCAGTATTATATTTTTATATTATCTTCTTTTCTCATCCCTATTTAGCAGAGCAGCTATTTCTGAGGATCACAGGATTTCCTGAGGGTTTTCCAGGATGAATCCAGCCAGCCCAGGGCACAGGAGCCATTTGCAGAGTGCAGAGAAAGGAGGGGCAGCTGCCCAGGCAGAGGGGCTGTGATGTCCCCCCTGCCAAAGTCTGCACTACTCACTAACAGCATTTCAAACAAAGAGAGATTGAAATAAAAATAAGAGGTCCTATGAGAACAGTTCAGGAAATAGAAGTTTCATACAGATTCCTTGTTTTGTTGCAGAATTTTGCAGTCAGGTTTGTTTTTGTGGCAGAACCTCAGGTACCCCCCTGCTGCTTTCCCTGGATCTGAGTCAGTCCCAGCCAGAGGACAAAAGGCCAGCTTGTGTTTTCCCCAAATCACACACTTTGTCTAGCTTTTCCTTCTCTCTTCTACTAAATCTTTTTCCTTCTCTTCTCCACCTGTTTTTTTCTTCTTTTCCCCTCTTCCTTCTCTCCCATGGGGTCAGAGGCCCCGGTGCAGGGGCTCAGTGCCCCTGGTGCTGTCTGTGCCTTTCCAGGTGTGTTACCCACGCTGGGAACAGACCTGAGAGCAGCACAGAGCGCCTGGAGCTGATGGCTGGGGCAGTTTGCCCTGGGCAGAGCTCTCCTGGGGCAGTGTGCTCTCCCACCCCGCTCATGCAGGGACAGCTGCTGCCTGCCCTCCCCTCCCAGGAGCCTCCTGCCTCCTGTAATAGATGAAATGTATAAATTCGTGCTGAGCCTGCAGTAATCTCCCTCTGTGCCCATCCCTCTGTGCCCATCCCTCTGTGCCCATCCAGCTGTGCCCACTGTGGATCCTGCTGCTCCTGCCAGCACCTTTTATTCGTGTTTTTGGCCCTTTTTGCTCCACCCCCCTGCCTTCCCATGATCTCCTGCCTGCTGGCAGCTGAGGAAGCTCCAGCCTGGGCTGTGCAGCAGCATTTCCCTTCTTCTTGTGAAAAACGCAAATCACTTGGTTTTAAAATGTTAAAAGTTTAATAGTAATAAAATGGTTATAAAAATAGTAATACAGTTGGAGTAATAATAATTTGGACAATTTGGATTTAAGACAATATGAGACAATAAAAACAAAATGTTATGGACAGTCCAGGTACCTCTTTCTGGGCAAAATAAGCCCGAAAAAGGCCCCACATTAACAGAGGATTAACCCTTAATAGCAACAGCCTGTTGCATATTCATACACCTCATCCATGATGCATAAATTCCATTCCAACACAGGATTCTGTCTGGGCAGTGTCAGCTGCTTCCTCTGAACCCTGACGGTGTTTCCAGGGCTGAGCAGGCAGGAAGAAGTTCGTTTGTGCTGATAATGGAGCAATGAATTCTCTTTCTCTGAAAGATTCAGGTGTCTTGTGGCTGCTGTCTGGTGTGAGTCCTCTCTTTAAAAAAAGTATCCTACATAGCACAGTTTCTATTTTAACATTTTGTTATAACCTAAAACTATATTTGACACACTACTTAAGAGAATGAACACAGCATCACATTCTAACAGAACACATATAATATTCATTTGAATCTTTGTGAAAAGCCAATCATAAAATACGCATTTTTCACACTCTCCTGCCCCAGGGAAGCCATGGCACAGACACACCCCAGACCCACCTGGGCAGTGCCTTCCCCTCATCACATGGCATGGGGGCAGTGCTGAGACAGAGACCAGGGCAGGATGCTCCAGATTGCAATGCAAGATGTTTTCCATCACCATCTGTAGGGCAGATTGTCTTTGCCAAGTGGGCAGTTTGCCTTATCTCTCTCTCTGAGTGACCACACCCACTCCTCCCTGGGAGGGGACACCTGCTGATAACAGCCATGGAATGTCCCTGCATGGCTGATAAGAACTACAGCATCCCATTGGGAGATGTGAGCCCAGAGGGAGGAGCCAAGCATTCCTGCCTGGATATAATCTGGAGATTCTGGAACACCAGCACGGCTTCTGCACTGGATTGCCCAGAGGAGCAGCAGCTGCCTCTCCTTGCCCTGGATCTGCAGAGGAAGCCTCCACCCTTCTCCAGGATCCCTGCTCCAGCAGAGCCACCCCTGGCACTGCAGGAGGGCTGAGCCACAATTCCAATGGGGCTGCTGCCAGCACCCTGACCCACAGGGTGTCAGGCTGGGTTCTGACTCTGGCACTGTTGGTTTGGTTCACTGCATTGTTCATTTCATCCTTTGATTTTCTTCCCTATTAAGGAACTGTTATTTCCTGCTTCAATATTTTTGTTGCCTGAGAGCCCCTTTATTTAAAATTTATAGCAATTGGGAGGGGTGGGGAGGGTTCACATTCTCCATTTCAGGGGAGGCTCCTGCCTTCCTTAGCAGGCACCTGGCTTTCCAAACCAAGACTCTGGGGACAGCCCTGAGCACAGAGGTGGGGTGGCAGTGCTGTGGCTGTCCCTGGGGGCTCTGCCTGTCAGAGAGCCCCAAACCCAGCCCCAGCTCCAGCACCCCGGCCCTTCTGCCATGGTTCTCCCTCTCAGAGCCTCTCCCAGGTCAGAGCAGATGCTTTCATCATGTAAATATTTGCCCTAAATGATTTTATACCCTAAAAAGAGCCCAGGTTCTCCTGGAGCTGGGGCTGCCCAGCCCTGCCTGGGTCCCTCTGAGGAGCAGCCAGCGTGGGAGCTCAGGCCTCTGCACACTCCTACTGAGGAATTATTTTTGTACCTCTGATTGCAGTGATCAATGGAAATAGCACTGATAGCACTCATTTGGAAAGAGGGAATGTGCACGTGAAAATGAATACAAAATAAGTTTGTTAATATCAGTGTTATTACAATGAATACTTAATTAACTCATCATAGCAGCATGCTGGCAGGGAAGTGTTCTCACTGATGAGAAAGTGCTAAATCTCCAAATGAACACCTACAGACACATGTATGACAGCACAGCAACAAACAAGGAATCAATTGTCTGCCATTTATAAAAAGGAACTCTTTCAAATAAGAAAAAATTAATTAAAAAAAAGAAAAGAAGCTATTTTTTCTCTGTCTCTGAGCAATCCAATCTAGTGGAAGGTGTCCCTGCCCATGCAGGGGGTTCAATGACACAGCTTTTAAGGCCTTTTTTAAACCCACACCACTCTGTGATTCTATGATTTCAGATCTTTTTTCTGATACCACCACATCACCAGCCAAAACCTTGAGAAATTTTGGCACAAGAGGAAGAAACAGGGCCCTTCCAAATATTCAACTTGTGCTGCATTTTCATCTGGGCACTGTATTTCCATCACTAGCCTTACTGGTGCTCTCTAGTCAGTGCTTTACTGCCCTGTGTTGGGCTTGGGACTGTTTCCATAGGAAATTTTGTAAATGCTCATACAGAAGGTGATTTTACCTGAAATCTAAATGCAAAATCCTAGAGCCTGGTTAGAGGGGCAGGAACCATGTGGCAAAACAGGTCCTGGGGAACAGCTGCTGAACTGCAGGGATTTCCTGCAGGAGCACACAGTCATGAGATCGCTGAGAGCTGTGGCTACTGACAGGACAGGAATTCTTGTGTGAGCTGGGGAAACAGTCTGTGCAAGGCTCGAGTGCAAAACGTGCACTAATGTGCAATTTCACTCAGGCAAAACCCGAAATCTTAGAACCAAACAATCTCAGAAGCTCCTGAGCTGGGACCCACAGGATCATCCCAGCCCCATCCCTGCCCAGACCCCCAACAATCCCACCCTGGGCATCCCTGGCAGCGCTGCCCAAACCCCCCTGGAGCTCTGGCAGCCCCGCATCTCCCTGCTGTGCTCCCTGGGCAGGGCAGGATGTGCTGCTGGGTGCCCAGGGCAGGAAGCCGAGGGGCTGGGCTGTGTGCCCAGCTCGGTGCAGGTCTGTCAGCAGTGGGGACAGGTCTCCCTGTGGGTTTCTGGCTGCCAGCCAAGCAAAGGAAGGATAACTTCACATCCCTCCCCGTCTCCAGCGTTCCCATTTGCACTCAGAGAAGGTGGAGCAGCAGAAGGGGTCATTACAGGGCTGCTCCTCCCTGCCTGCCTGCCCTCCCCTGCACCATCCTCTCCCTGGGCCAATCTGACCTTTCCTGGTGTGTGAGTGATCCCCCACTGGGGCCAGAGTTCCCAGGTTTGGTTTTCCTGGGCAGCCAGCTCCTGCTGCTCGCAGCCTCTGCAGCACATTGTCTCACAGAAGTATGAGCAGATCCACGGGAGCATCTCCTGGTGACTGACTCTGTAATTTGTCTTGTTTTCTCCTAGGGAAAAAACACTTTACAGATTAACAATCAAGCTAACAGCTTCTGTTGTGGCTATGAAGGAACATTACCCTGGTGGCACACTCAGCCCTGCAGCTCTGTGCCAGTGTGCTGGCAGACAGGCAGGGCAGGCTCGGATGTGGACGCGCTTCGATGTGTCTGAAATCAAATTTATTGCTCCTGAGAGAAAAGAAAACGGATTGTTCCCTGTGTCAGATCAGAACCAAAGGCCTGTGTTCCTCTAGGCCTTGTGGATGAAGCAGGCCTTTATTTTCAGGCTGGTTTAGTTTTGTGATGTGGCATTTTGGGAGTGCAGGGCAGCGTGGGCTGGGCTGGGCTGGGCTGGGCTGGGCTGGGCTGGTGGGGAGGGTCCCCCGGGTGTGCTGGGGGCTGTGGACAGAGCCCAGAGCAGGAGCTGGGAGCCTCCAGGCAGAGCTCTGCTGTGCAGGGACACCTGTCTGTCTGTCCTGGCTGGGTGGCAGCCCCACAGGAATGCCCACGAGCCCCTGCCTGGCAGAGCTGGTGCTGTGAGACCCTTCTGCCCTCCATGCTCTGCAGCCCTGTGACACAGACATCTTCTATGGAAAATCCTTTCCTTGGGATTTTCCCTCCTGAGAAGCTGAGAGGCCTCAGGAACAAAATGTAACCAATGGTTATCTGCTGCTGTGGAATGCAACAGGTGCATCTGGGATTGGGCTCATGTGGTTGTTTCTAATCAATGGCCAATCACAGTCAGCTGTCTGGACTGTCGGTCACTCACAGCATTTTGTTATCATTCCTTCCTATTCTATTCTTAGCTAGCCTTCTGATGAAATCCTTTCTTCTATTCTTTTAGTATAGTTTTAATGTAATATGTATCATAAAATAATAAATCAGCCTTGTGAAACATGGAGTCAGATCCTCGTCTCTTCCCTCACCCTGGGACCCCTGTGAACACCACCACAGTCCTGTCCTGGCAGAGCTGGCACTGTGGAACCCCTCTGTGCAACCCCTCTCTCTGCCCCCTCCATGCCCTGCAGTCCTGGCAGGACCCAGCCCCTGGGGAAGCGGCTCCAGCCAGCCTGGCAGCTCCTGCCCTTGCAACGCCACTGTTGAGAAGGCAGCTGGCAAGAGCCTCTCATGGGGCTCAGGGCTCTTCCCTCTGCTCTCCCCCGAGCCCCAGCCATGCCCCTCACCCCCTTTGCTGCACCTCCCACTGTCCCAGGTGCTCCAGCCCCAGCGTCCAGCCTGGCCTTGTGCACTGCAGGGATCCAGGGGCTGCCCACCCTGCCAGGGAACTGTCCCTTCCCTGTAGCCAATCTCAATCTGCCCTCTTCCAGCTCAAACCTGCTAAAATCCATCCCCTCTGATGTGTCTCTTTCCCCAGAAGGATCAGATATCCTGAGCCATCAGTGCACTGGAAGCCCTGGACCTCACTCCTGACTCTTGGGCCAGGCTCGGTGCTGCAGCTTTTAGTCCTGAAGCAAACCTCGCTTCCCTCAGCCTGGAGTACTCCAAAGTGCTTTTAGAAAGCTAAACAATCTGATGGAAAGTCTTTCCAGGCATTTTTCAAACTGCTTTTTTGTTCCTTCAGTGCTGACCCATCTCCAGAGGCTGTGTCTGGACCATTCAGTGTCTGTGCACATCCTCACGGATGAGGTGCTGGGTCAGCCTCCAGAAACCCTGGAAATGTCACTTACCCACAGCTCCCAGACCTGCTGCTCCCACAGCCTCAGCTGCCACCTGAGCCCTGCTGGGTTCAGTGATCCTGAGCTCTCTGCACCTTCTGCAGCTCTCCTGCACCTGGGTAAAAGTGGGTCCTGCCCCATGGGAGGCGGGCAGGGCTGGGCTTGCCACGATCCCTGAGCTTGAAGAGGAATTAATGTGTCCCTGCCCATGAAAACACTGTGAAAAGGATGAAAGGCAACACCAACAGCACCACAGAGAAAACACTCCTAAGAAACAAGCTGATCTCTCAGTGCAGATAGGTGCATGGTTTGCACACACGTGTCCAAAGGCACACACGTGTCCAAAGGCACACACGTGTCCAAAGGCACACACGTGCCAGTGCCACTTTGCCACTTCATCTCTTCCAGGACAGGCCACCACAGTGCTGTGCTCGAGGCCTCTCCTTGCCCCACTGCCAGGCAGTGCCAGGCAGTGCCTGGTGCCTGTGTGAGCCCATTCTGGAAAGGCAGGATGGTGTCAGGGTGGTGCCAGGGTGGTGCCAGGCAGTGCCTGGTGCCTGTGTGAGCCCATTCTGGAAAGGCAGGGTGGTGCCAGGGTGGTGCCAGGCAGTGTCTGGTGCCTGTGTGAGCCCATTCTGGAAAGGAAGAATGGTGCCAGGGTGGTGCCAGGGTGGTGCCAGGCAGTGCCCACACATCATCCTGTCCCCAGAGTGGATGGAGACCAGGAGCTGCTGGGGGGAGCCTGCAGCCGGTGCTCAGTGCCTTGGCCTGGCCACTGAGGGCCCTTTTCCCTCCCCTCCCACCCCAATCTGATTTGCTGTTTTTCCAGTGCCAGTGTGATCCCTGGCTGGTGAAGGGCTGTGCTCCCCAAGGGCTGGGTGAGGAACAGGAGGAGTTTATGCACCCTGAGCATCCTTTGATGGTAGCACACCTGCTTTTACCTTCTCTCTGTGTTTTCCCTTTCTGGTCCCCTCCAGGAGGGCAGAAGCTCTGCATGCCTGGTACCTGCTCTGTCCTTGGGGCCAGGCACGGGTGTTTCTGGGGCTGAGCTTGAGCTTTGCCTGGGGGTGCAGCCCCTGCCTGGGCCGGGCAGGGTGTCAGGATGGCCCAGGCAATGGACTGGAGGAGAAATGTGTGACCCTGGTACCTCTCTGGTGATCAGCTCTGCTGCTGCTCCCCATTAATGCTCCCAGTGCTAATGCAACCAGAGGGCAGGGGGCTGGGGAGGAGGTGGGGGGCTGGAGAAAGCCAACCTTGTGTTTGTGTCACCCTTTGTGTCATCCTTCAGGACCCACCTCCACGCCTGGGAGTGTCCAAGAGCTGGAGAAACCTTGGGACCCAGCCTTTGTGTCATCCCTCAGTATCACTGAAGGAGCACGAACCAGTCCAATGCTCCTCCTCACAGAGCAGCACCATTCATTGCTAGTTGAAAGCTGTGCAGGATCACAAACGGGACAGGGCTGCTGGGAACGTGCCTGGAGCTGTTTGATTTTCAGCATCAGCCTCATTCCATGGCTATGACAATGGGAAGATGCCAGCAGCTCACAGCCCAGCAGCAGACCAAGAACTCAATGTCACAACTCACTTGATGAGTTTTGTGACCAATCCCACAAAGCAAAAGCACATTGACAGTAGCTCCATCCAACCACTGTAAGCACAGGTACCTTTGGTTAAACAATGCTTGCTTATTTCAAATCCAATACCTGCTTGTGAGCCTTCAAACACAATGCACACAGCTCCATTATGAAGCTGAAAACTCCCTGATATCTCACTGGATAAACTTTTCTGCAACGTAGGGAGTTATTCTAAACAAATGTTGATACAGAGCCTATTGTTTTATTTGTCCTTACTTTTCTACTTCTTACATAATTTTTCTGCTGCCCAATCTCATGGCTGCTGCTCAGCTCCAATCCCAGTTCTGCTGTCTCTGTCTTTTGCAGCTTTCCCAAACCCTCTGATTTTCAGGATTGCCACAGTGCAGGACTCACCTGCGTGCCTGGGAGTGTCCAAGGGCAGGGTTCTGTGGCTGTGGCAAGGGGAGGGGTTGGGTTCCTGCCCCAGAGCTCAGGAAAAGGGGCAGGAGCTGCCCTCCAGCTGCAGCCCAGGCACAGGGGGTGCCCTGCAGGGAGGTGCCTGCCCAGGGAGCCCCAGGGATGGGGTGGCCCCTGCTCCAGGGGCTCCCTGGGCTTGGCAGGGCTGCCCACAGGACCCCACGTGTGGGCACAGGGGCTGGAGCCTCCAGCAGCCAGGGGTTCTCCCTGGCAGGGAACTCAGATTATTAAACCTCAGCCAGTATTCGCTGTGCTCCCTTCCTTTCATCAACTCTCCTCTGCAATATTGTGTTTTCTGCTCTTTTGGGAAAGCAGTGCACTCTTTAATAAGAAGAAGGGGTTGCTGTGGTACACCTGAGAATTGATGATTGACTCAGAGTTTTTTAATAATTCATCTGCAAGACAGGCCCTGAGCACCCACAGCACCCAGAGAACACCCTGGAGGAGAAAGGAGAGCTGCAAGGTTTTGCTGCTGGGGGCTGAGGCTCCTTCCAGGGCAGCTGGGAACAAACCCACCCATCTGTCCTGAGAAAAGGGGGTGGTTCCACCTGGGAACCAGCTCCTTTACTGCCCTAGGGCCAGAGGGAGGCAGTGGGTAAAACCCAGCACAGAGCAGAGATGGAGGCTGACCCCGGGGATGCCTTGATGTGTGGAGTGTCTCCATCACAAAGTGTTTGAGGCTGGCATTCCAGAGCCAGCAGATCTGCTCTGAGAGCTGCTTTCCAGGGGAGTTTGGCTCAGGGGTGTGGGAGCTCTGCCAGCCCCCAGCAGGAGAAGCCCTGTGCTCTGCCCGTGTCCTGGCCTGGCTGGCTGCACTGGAGCCAATCCTGACCCAGAGCAGAAAAGGAGCAGGGTGAGGCTCCACTGACAGCCCCCACAACACTCCCATGAGCTGGGGCCCAGGGATGGCACAGGGGTGTCTGCAGCAGAGGGATGGCCATGAGCAGTGTCCCAGGGATGGCACAGGGGTGTCTGCAGCAGAGGATGAGCAGTGTCCCAGGGATGGCACAGGGCTGTCTGCAGGAGCCATGAGCAGTGTCCCAGGGATGGCACAGGGCTGTCTGCAGCAGAGGGATGGCCATGAGCAGTGTCCCAGGGATGGCACAGGGCTGTCTGCAGCAGAGGATGAGCAGTGTCCCAGGGATGGCACAGGGCTGTCGGCAGCAGAGGATGAGCAGTGTCCCAGGGATGGCACAGGGATGTCTGCAGCAGAGGATGAGCAGTGTCCCAGGGATGGCACAGGGATGTCTGCAGCAGAGGATGAGCAGTGTCCCAGGGATGGCACAGGGATGTCTGCAGCAGAGGATGCCCATGAGCAGTGTCCCAGGGATGGCACAGGGCTGTCTGCAGCAGAGGGATGGCCATGAGCAGTGTCCCAGGGATGGCACAGGGCTGTCTGCAGCAGAGGGATGGCCATGAGCAGTGTCCCAGGGATGGCACAGGGGTGTCTGCAGCAGAGGATGAGCAGTGTCCCAGGGATGGCACAGGGCTGTCTGCAGGAGCCATGAGCAGTGTCCCAGGGATGGCACAGGGCTGTCTGCAGCAGAGGATGGCCCTGCACAGCTCAGGGAGGGCTTTGGATCCTCCCCAGAGCTGCAGCAGAGCCCACAGTGCTGCTCCTGGCAGGAAAGCCCTGCCCCCAGCCTGTCACCGTGATATTTTCTGAAAAATCCTCTTTGCTCAGGATTTTCCTCCCGAGAAGCTGAGAAGCCTCAGAAAAGAAATGCAAACAATAATTATCTGATTGTGGTCTGGAATGTGGTCTGGAATGTGGTCTGGAGGTTGCTTATACACAGGTGCATCTTTGATTGGTTCCATGTAAATTGTTTTCAATTAATGACCAATCCCAGTCCAGCTGTGTCAGGACTCTGGTCAGTCATGAGTTTTTATTATTCATTCCTCTCTAGCCTTCTGATGTAGCCTTTCTCTTTCTTTAGTATAGTTTTAGAATATAATATAACCTAATATAATATAACGTAATATAACATAATATAACGTAATATAACGTAATATAACGTAATATAACGTAATATAATAATCAGCCCTCTGAGAACATGGAGTCAAATTCTCATCTCTCACCTCGTCCTGGGGACCCTCACAAACCCCACAGCCAGCCCTGGGTCCCTCTGCTGCTCAGGAGAGGCTGTTTGGGATGGATTCTGGAGATCTGGAGGATTCTGGAGAAGGACAGCCAGCCTTCTCCTGGCCTGAGCAGTTCCAAATGTTAATCCTGCAGATTTCCAGGAGCTCAGAGCCAGGCAGGCTGCAGGGCTGTGAGCACAGCGAGCACCCAGCTGAGGTTGTGCTGAGGACAGGGTCCTGCTTACCCCACGCACAGAAAGCTCTTCCCAGAGCCCTGGGGACACCAGCACGAGCTGCTAAGCAAGGGGATCAGCACTCTGCAGGCAGCACATGAGGAAAACAAGGGTGGATGGCTCAGGAACGCAATGGAGTGGATGCATCCTGAAGAGTTAGGGGAAAATGTTTGTTTTATCTTTTCTGACATTAGCAGCACAAGCGCACACGCACCCCCCAAAGCCATTACTGTGCAGGAATTTGTTTCCCATCCTAGTTTTTTCACAGGCCTTGTGTTTTTTTCCATGTTCTCTTAAGTCCCTGGCAAAATTTCCCTGGAGTTCAGCAATAAATTAGAGCTTTTATGAATTACACACCTCTGACACCTCCTTGGAGAAATAAAGCATTAGTGGGAACCAGTGCTGTGCTGGAGCAGCCAAGAGCTCTGAGAATTCCTCCCTCCATCATCGCTCCAGCTGCCAAAGGCACCCCGTGATCAATGCCAGGCTTGTGGCTCACCCAGCAGGTGGGGTTCACCCTTTCTGCTGGGATATTTTACATTTCACTATTTACAGTGATCAATGCCAGGCTTGTGGCTCACCCAGCAGGTGGGGTTCACCCTTTCTGCTGGGATATTTTACATTTCACTATTTACAGTGATCAATGCCAGGCTTGTGGCTCACCCAGCAGGTGGGGTTCACCCTTTCTGCTGGGATATTTTACACTTCAGCTCCTTGCACTCTTTCTAGCTGTGCAGGAAAAGCAAGGTTACAGCAGCACCCAGAGATGGTTCTCTGTGCCAAAGGGTCACAGAGCTTACAGGGCATTAAAATGTCACCACGTTTTACATGGCTGTCAGGAAGCCCTGACTCTGTACTCAGGACATTCAAACAGAAGTCAGCCTCAAAGTGATGAACACACCTGGGCTGACAGGACCCATCCTGCCCACTGTGCAGCATCCCCAGTGTCACAGACATCTTTTATGGAAAATCCTTTCCTTAGGGTTTTTCCTCCTGAGAAGCTGAGAGGCCTCAGGAACAAAATGTACCCAATGGTTATCTGCTGCTGTGGAATGCAACAGGGGCATCTGGGATTGGCCCATGTTGGATGCTTGTAATCAATGGCCAATCACAGCCCAGCTGGCTCAGATAGAGAGCCAAGCCACAATCTTTGTTATCATTCATTTTTCTATTCTTAGCCAGCCTTCTGATGAAATCCTTTCTTCTATTCTTTTAGTATAGTTTTAATGTAATATAAATCATAAAATAATAAATCAAACCTTGTGAAACATGGAGTCAGATCCTCATCTCTTCCCTCACCCTGGGACCCCTGTGAACACTGGCACACCCCAGCTCCTGGTGTCCCTCCAGGCCAGCTCTCAGGGGCTTTGGGATTGCTGGTCACCACTGCTGCTGCTCGGGGTCACAGCCAGCCACCCCTCTGTCCATGCAGCTGCCAGGTGTGTTCCTGGGCTTCCCAGCAAGGGGAATGTCCAAGTGACACCCAACAGACAAGGTTGGTAAGGTTTCATTGCACTCGAGAAGCTGGAAACATCTTCAAACAAGAAACACGTCCCAGATGCTTCTTGGGCTCTCTTCCCTCACAGCTGCTGGCCACAAGAGCACAGAGTCCACGAGAGCACAGAGTCCATGAGAGCAGAGGGGTCCATGAGAGCAGAGGGGTCCATGAGAGCACAGAGTCCACGAGAGCACAGAGTCCATGAGAGCACAGAGTCCATGAGAGCATAGAGTCCACGAGAGCACAGAGTCCACGAGAGCACAGGAGTCTCCCCCCATGAGCTGCTGGCCAGGAGGGCACAGGAGTCCCCCCATGAGCTGCTGGCCAGGAGGGCACAGGAGTCCCCCAGCCCTGCCCAGGGCTCAGCACTGTGCTCAGGCTTCACACAGGGGCTGGGGATCCCTGGCAGTGCCCAAGGCCAGGCTGGACACTGGGATTGGGGCACCTGGGGCAGTGGGAGGTGTCCCTGCCATGGCAGGGGTGGGATGGGTGGGATTTAAGGTCTCTTCCAACCCCACTCTATGCTCATTGTCCTTCACCAGGGCTGTGCTGCCACAGCATCCCTCCAGCAGCTCCTGACTCAGCTGGGCCAGGTTTGGGTCATTTCCTTTGGAACCTGGTTCTGATGTTTGGGTCATTTCCTTTGGTTCTGCTGTTTGCAGTGCAGACCATCCCCTGCCCCTGAGGATGCTCTCAGGGCTCACCCAGGCTCCTGCCCGAGACCAGAGCTCTGGGCAGCCTCTGCAGCTCCCGAGCTCAGCTGTGGGTGCCAGGGGCTCCTGGTGGCCCCTGGAGCTCAGGAGTCCCTGCAGGCACAGCCAGGGACAGGCTCACAGGCAGAGCCATGTCCAGCAAGCAATGCCAGGGCAGCCCAGTCCTGCTGCTGCCTCTCTCTGAGCCCTGAGCCAGGTCTGGGGTGCCAGGGGAGCTGCATGGCCTCAGCCAGGCTCCCCCAGCCTGGGCAGGAGCTGCTCCTCACCCGAGGGACCCCTGCAGTGCTGCAGCCTCCATAACCCTCAGCATCCTCTCCTGATCCAGGGGAGTCCCCTGGGACACAGACAGGAACGCTGGGGAGCTTGAAGTCACTCTGGCAGTTGTGATCCTGTGCTGACAGCTTTGTGTCTGAAAAGCAATTTTAGTTTCAATCACAATGAATAAAATAACAGGTTTAACATGTGGAAAGCTCATTACTGGAAACTTTATAAAACTTAGGGCTAACAAGGCTGAATTATTGCTTCAAAGAGCAATTTTTTTTTGGTTAAAAATACAGACATGAAAAGATTTATAGTATGTAACCCAGTTATGATTTTGAAGCAAAGCATTGGTATTCTACACTCTTCTTTTTTCCCTGAGTCTCTTGTTTTTCACATGCCAGTGCATCCAGCTAAGCACAATGCCATTAGCACAGAGCATTTAGCACAGACACTGCTCTGGGGAGGGATTAGGCAGGCTCTGGGAGCCCTCCCTGCAGCTGGCACTGCCTGCCTGCTTCCCCAGGCCCCAGAAGGACAACAAACAGGACTGCACCGTGATGAGAGAGATTTGGGAGTGGGGAGGCAGTCAGCAGAGAGCAGCCTGGATGGTGTCAGCAGGGATGGGTGTGCACAGCAGGGCCAGCACCCTCCTTCCAGCCAGCAAACTGCAGCTCTGCTCCATCCATGGGTTCATTTATCCATGGGTTCACTATGTATGGATTCATTGATTTATAGATTCATTTATTTATTGATTCATTTATCCATGAGTTCATTTTTCCATGAATTCATTCATTTATGGATTCATTTTTCCATAGATTCATTCATGTATGGACTGACCAGTCTGGGAGCAGAGTCCTTCCCTGCACACACCCAAACCCACCTGAGCCAGGTGGTGCCCAGCTCCCAGCAGTGCTGGGTTCTCACCACAGCACAGCAGAGCTCTGATGTGCTCCACAGCACAGGGGAACACGGGACCCTGCTGGTGACACAGGGGAATGTGGAACCCTGATGGTGACACAGGGGAACATGGAACCCTGCTGGTGACACATGGGAACATGGAACTGTGCTGGTGACACATGGAAACCTGAAATCCTGATGGTGACACATGGAAACATGGAACTGTGCTGGTGACACATGGAAACCTGAAATCCTGATGGTGACACATGGAAACATGGAACTGTGCTGGTGACACATGGAAACCTGAAATCCTGATGGTGACACATGGGAACATGGAACCCTGCTAGTGACACATGGGAACAGGAAACCCTGCTGGTGACACAGGGGAACATGGAACCCTGCTGGTGACACATGGGAATATGGGACCCTGCTGGTGACACATGGGAACAGGGAACCCTGCTGGTGACACAGGGGAACATGGAACCCTGCTGGTGACACATGGGAATATGGGACCCTGCTGGTGACACATGGGAACAGGGAACCCTGCTGGTGACACATGGAGACATGGAACCCTGCTGGTGACACATGGGAATGTGGGACCCTGCTGGTGACACATGGGAATATGGGACCCTGCTGGTGACACATGGGAACAGGGAACCCTGCTGGTGACACATGGAAACGTGGAACCCTGCTGGTGACACATGGGAACATGGGACCCTGCTGGTGACACATGGAGACATGGAACCCTGCTGGTGACACAGGGGAACATGGAACCCTGCTGGTGACACATGGGAACAGGAAACCCTGCTGGTGACACAGGGGAACAGGGAACCCTGCTGGTGACACATGGGAACATGGGACCCTGCTGGTGACACATGGGAACCTGAAATCCTGCTGCTGACACATGGGAACATGGAACCCTGCTGGTGACACATGGGAATATGGGACCCTGCTGGTGACACATGGGAACGTGGGACCCTGCTGGTGACACATGGACACGTGGAACCCTGCTGGTGACACATGGACACGTGGAACCCTGCCGGTGACCCTGCCATGTCTTCTGGCCTGGGGGGAGCACAGGCTCACCAGCCTGGTTTGGGGAACAGCTGCTCATCCATTCATAGCAGCAAGGCACACAGAAACCACATTCTGTTTGTTTTCCCCCTAAACACACACAGAGAAATATTGTGGCTGTGAAAACTCGATCTATGTTCTGGAAAAGCAAGGGCTCTGGTGCCTAGTTTGCCCAGAAATGTGCTTAAATATTGATAATTTAATGATGCATTCTTCAGAGTGCCCCGTTTTCCTCATTTTTAGAGGCTGGCTCTAAAAGGCGTCGGGGGAGCTGGAATGGCAGCTCTGGAGGCTCTGACAGAAGGCAGGTTTTGGTAGCAGCACAGTCAGTGCTGAAGGGCTCCTCACAGAGCCCTCTCTGGCATGCCCTGGCCTCTGCTGTTTGGCACCAGGGCACTGGGCACTGTCCTGCTCCACATCCTCCTCTCTGAAATGCAGAGAGATGGATCTGAGGGATGGACAAAGGGGAGAGACTCACACAGACAGGGCAGGGTGAGGTGGGATACTGGAATAGCGGGATACTGGGGGAATTCTTGGCTGTGAGGCTGGGCAGGCCCTGGCACAGGTGCCCAGAGCAGCTGTGGCTGCCCCTGCACCCCTGGCAGTGCCCAAGGGCAGCTCTGTCACCCTGAAGGGCTGCCAAGAGCCTCATGGTGGCAACCAGAAAGAGACACCAGGGGAGCGTTGTGGGCATGGAGCCTCCTGAGAGAACCCACAGACCCCTGTCCCTGAGGATGCCACTGAGGATACCCCTGCTGGGCCTGGGACAGCCAGAGACACCACAAACCCCCACAGTGAGCAGGAGAAGGCAACCAGCCTGGGGGAACCCTGCCAGCACCTCCCAACCCCAGGAGCCTCAGTCTCCTCTCCTCTCCTCTCCTCTCCTCTCCTCTCCTCTCCTCTCCTCTCCTCTCCTCTCCTCTCCTCTCCTCTCCTCTCCTCTCCCAGAAATACAAAAACCCAAATTCCTGCTCTCCTGTTGCAGGTGCTGGCAGCAGCAAATGGGAGAACTTGGATTAAGATGAACTTTTTCTGTTTGTTAAAATACAAAGGTTTGTTTGTTTGTATGTTGTTGCTGGCTCGTTCCCTAAGCCCAGAGTTAATCACGGCTTTGTTTCTCAGACACCAAAGCATTCTCATTTCTGAGCTCACTAGCTAATGCTCATCAGCTATTTGGCTTTTTGTTTGTTTTATGTGCTGAAGGGGCACAACAGAGACCCAGGGAAACAGGATGGCCAAGGGCTCTCCTGCCGCTGGTGTGAGGAGCAAACTTAAACAGCAGGAATTAAACAGAGTATCCACAAAGTGGGAACAGACTGTGCCCCCGAACAGCAGAAATTAGAGAGTTTATTCAAGAATTGTGTGATAATAGCTTGGAGGAAAGAAAAATCATCTTTCAATTCAATATGTCTGATGTGCTTATAAAGCAAGAGGTGAATTCTGTTTAAACATTAAAAAAAAATAAATCTAAACCAAACAGCTTTTTTCAGGTGAGGTGCCAAAGCCAGCACTGAATGATGGGGATTTATCAGGCTGTATCAGTGGCCAGCAGCTGCTCAGGATTGTTGCAGTGTGGGTTTGTTTGTTGCCTGCAAATGTGCAGTTCTGGCTTTTGGCATTCACACCCCAAAGTGGCATTAGCCTGTGAGCAGAGAAGGATGTGTTAGCTGACAGAGCTGACAGAGCTGCCAAAGCTCATGAATTCCCTGGGCCAGCTCTGCAATGGGGGGACCCCATCCCAGCTTGTGGTGGGTGTGAAAGCCCCAAAATCCACGGCTTTGGTCTTGAAAAGAGACTGGAAATGGCTCCCAGAGGGTGGCAGTCCCTTGTTCTTGGCTGTCACCAGCAGCCTGCCCGTGTTTCAGAGCAGCTCCTTACATCGCAGAATCCCAGACTGGTTTGGGTGAAAGGGATCTCAAATCCCACCCAGAGCCACCCCTGCCATGGCAGGGACACCTCCCACTGTCCCAGGGTGCCCCAGTGTCCAGCCTGGCCTTGGGCACTGCCAGGGATCCAGGGGCAGCCACAGCTGCTCTGGCAATCCCAGCCCAGCCAGGAATTCCCAATTCCCAATCTCCCACCCATCCCTGCCCTCTGGCACTGGGAGCCATTCCCTGGCTCCTGTCCCTCCAACCCTTGTGAAAATGTGTGAGGCTCCCTCTGAAAGCAAACACTCCCTTTCTGAGGAAGCAGTCAATAGTTTGCACCCATTTTCCTCCCATTTATTTGGATAAAAAATTATTTACACCAAGCTAATCTTTGGAATCTCCTGAAACTACATAAGCTTGTTGAGAGGGAGAATGCTTCATCTGAGCAGGTGCTCTGAAGGTGAGCCTACGCTGTGTTTTACCACTTTAGATAAATTACGGGAATTAAATATTCATAAAGCTCCATTGTTTGGCTTTAGTGTGTTTGCTTCCTGTAGCATAATTCCTTCAACACTTTCGTACAAACTGTGTAAGTGTGTATTAATTGCTGTAATGTAATTTACAGATTTCCTCCCATATGGCTGATTGGAATAGTAAATACAGCAAAATATGGCAGCAGCATTTGCTAATGAATGGTGTGCCTGGGCAGGGAAGTGCATCCTCAGGAATTCAGTGTTTGGGCTTGCATGGCCCAGTTTGGCTTCAGCCAGTGCTTGACACGAGCCCCCAGCCCACGGCACCACCAGGATGGGCAGCAGGGGAGGCAAGGAGGGCCCAGCTCAGCTGGGAGCAGCAGCTTGGTGCCTTGGCCAAGAGGGCTGTTATCCAAAGTCATTGTTATTTTAAAAGAAATTGCCTGTTCAGTGGCTCAGGTATGGCAGAGTGCAAACCAAGAGTGTAAAGAGGCTGTGTGCAGAGGGCATTTGAAGTCTGTGTGTGCCCAAGGAGAGCTCCCACATCCTTCTGTGACACTTTGCTGATGCCTGCACCAGCTAATCACAGCCAGCTTTAATACCACAGATGATTCTCCCCTGCCTGCTCACGTTAATGATATGTATTGACTCTCCCTGTTGTAAATTGGGCATGAAATGACCCAATTCTGGCTGTGGGAATGCTTCTGGGCAGTTTTTGCCTTGCTGCAGTTAGAGAGAGTCTCAGAAGTGTTCCCTAGCAAGGGAGTGTGTCCAAGCCCCAGAAGTGCATTCCAGGAGCAAGAGAATGCATTTCAAATGCCTGTTTATGAGGAAAGAACCTGGGGATTTATCCTTGCAGTCCTGCACATCCGTGTGTGCTCCAACACAGGTGATGGGACCTGACAAATGGCTGGGGGAGCAGGGAAAAGTCATGGAATGCTCACAAATCAGTGATGGGAGCACAGAGTCCAGGAGTGCTTTGGGATGGGAGAGACCTTAAAGCTCACCTTGTTCCACCCCTGCAGGGCCAGGGACAATTCCATGGTCCCAGGTTTCTCCAAGCCCTGTCCAGACTGGCCTTGCACACCTCAAGTCCCTGTGCTGCCGCCATTGGTCCCCTAATACATTTCTTTTTAATTAATTAAATAAATTGCTGGAATTTATTTAAAACTGTGCTACTGAAAGGAGGAAAATCAAGAATTGTTAGTGCCGTTTATGATTTTTTCCATCTTCATCCTGGAGAAGGGTCAATACAATTAAAAAAAGGAATAAAAAATTAATAAAAGTTCATGCACAGATATGGCAGGAAAGTAGTGTGAGGCGGAAAAGCTTTCCTCCCATTTCTGCAGAGCACACTGAATCATCCCCACCCAAAGTGTTCCCATCTCAGGAGCTGTGGGCCAGCAAGGTGGAAGTAAAACTGCAAATGATAGAGCTGGAACAGTTTCAAAGCATAATCCCCTAATTAATCCAAAGAACAAGTATTTAGTACAAAAAAGCCTTTTAAAATCATGCCATCCTAGGACACATCCGTGCTTTTCCTTAGCCTTTAAATAGCTCCCTGGCTGGATTTCCATGCCAGTTCAGCTTAGCCTGCTTCCTTTTTTTTCTTGCATTTTTTTCCAACAATTCTTTCTTTCAATAGCTCCTTCACATATTTCATTAACATTGTGTCTTATTAAAATCCTTTTTCAGTGATTAGAATTTTAAATGTGTGTTTAAAGAGAAGCCAAAGAGATTAAATGAATGTTAACAGAATTTAAGACACTCCATTAGCAACTTTTGGCCTCATTTATAGAATTCATGGAGCAGTGTGTTTAATTATGGATGCTGATGGACTCCAGGTTGCGGGCCCTAGAGTGAATGAACATCATGTGCTTAGTGTAGGGCTGGACAATGCATCAACCTTCCTGTTTCCTGCAAGAAGTCATTGATCAGTGCTGTCCAAGTCACCTGGATCCCACTATCAGCCAGGCAATGACCATTTACAGAGGAGATCATCAGGCAGTTTGCTCAGCCTCTGCCTGGAGCTTTCACATCTGCTCTCTGCTTTCCTGAATTCGTGTTCTGCAGCACCTCAGGAGCCTCATTGAGGCATGTTCCTGCTCTTGAAGAGACTCAAAATAGCAGAGGAATAAAAGCCCATCTCATGGCAGGAAGTGAGGTAATTCAACCCCAAATATATTTTCTCTAGGATCATAATACAGCCCTTTAACTCCCTGCAGTCCTTCACAACTCCTGAGCCAGTGCTCCCTGGCCTTCAAACCCCTCTTGCCCCAGGCCATTCTGAGCTGTCTGTCCCCTTTTAAAGCTAAATCTGCATTTGTGAGTGATTTGGGGAGCAGTGCCCCCACAGGAGGGGACAGGTGCCCCCCTGAGCCCCAGCCTGGTGACACCTGTGAGGGAGCCCCCCGGAATGAGGCCTTGGAGCAGGTGCCCCCTTCATGCCCAGCTTATCTCTCCCATTTCAGGTGCTGCTGCTGCTGATGCCCAGCTGTAGGAGCATTGGGGTAGGACGGTCAGGATGGACAGAGAGCAGAGATCTCTGCAGCCAGGGCTGGAACTTGGGGTTCATTGCAAAGGGCCAAGTGCAGGGCCCTGCTGGAGCTGCCAGGCACAGCTCAGAGCAGGACTGAGAGAAGAGAGGGGGAGAGAGGATGAGAGGGTGAGAGAATAAGGGAGTAAAACGGGTAAGAGAGTAAAAGGGTAAGAGAGTAAAAAGGCAAGAGAGCAAAGTTCCCATTCCAATACAATAAATCTTCTTCTGTGCTGAATATTCTGATTCTCACTGACCAATCCAGTCCAAGATACAAATCCTACAGCATTTACATACAGCCTATAAGAATCATTACATTCCCATATTGTGTTACATTTCAAACCCTATAAACTCCTCTTTGGGCCCCTCTGCCAAGCTGTAGGGTCTGCTCTGACCCTTGGGCCTGTCTGCAAGCAGAGGGTGTTGTTCCATCAAAAGGGGATCACCTTCAGCTGGCCACACCATTGTTTTCCAGTTGTTCAGTAACTGAGGGATCTCAGAGCTTGCTTTCATTTCAATCTCACTTATAGTTTCCATATTCTCAGCATCTTTTGCCAGGCAATCATATCTATAAGGCTCTCCTGTTTCATCTTCCCCAGCAGCCAGTCACAAATGGCTGGGCTGTTCCTGCATTACCCTGGGCAGGCAGGATTTCAGCCTGTGCTCTGGCAGTTAAAGCTCAGCTCCCTGGTGTCAGCTGGGGAATGGAGCACTGGGAAGGTAATCACTGACGTGCTGGCTTTCAAGGCTTTTTTCCCTGGTTTTATATCTTTGTAATTCTGCTCTCCAAAATAAGTTTGCTCTGTGTGAGCCATGAATTTGGGGACTGCCTGTCATAGGTGGCTTAATGCTGGGTTTGCAGGCTCTCTATATTCTCCTGATCCTGATTAAAAGCCTTGCTGCCACTGTTGCCTGGAAGTTATCCACTATAACAATTTCACTGGAGAATGGGATTTCATCAAAATGCATTACAGGAGTGTGCCACTTTCAAAAACTTTAATCAGAAAAGGGATCTTGGAGACAGGAAGGTATTTTGTGTTGAAAAGAGACACAGTGTTGAATGCAGGTGTACTCTTGGTCCATAAGCTCTATTCACAATCCCTGCCTGGCAGAGCTGCTGCTGGAGAAGTTTTGTTCCTCTCTGCTCCCAGCTCTGGGCACAGCCCAGGGGCACTGGGCAGGGTTGGTTTTCCCTGCTGAAAGCAGTCCTGTGGCATTGTCACACTGCAAGGCCTGGCTAATTATTTAACAAGATCTTTAAAAAGCAGAGAGGAAAAACCCCCAACCCAGCAATGCAGTCTGCTGAGGTGAGTGCTGCACACTTGGTGCAAACCCAGCCTCCAGGCAGCTCAGCACATCTGTGCCACTGTCCCCTCAGCCAAGGGCAGCCAGGGGCTGGCACTGCCCCACGGCAACTGATTTCTGTCCTGAAACACAGAAAATGCCCAAATCCTCATCAGCCATGGGCTGGCAGCAGGGCCAGAGCAGTGCCTGTCCCCTGGGCACCTCTGAGTGCTGTGTCCAGGGCTGGGCCCTCCTGGGGGCTGGAGAGTGTCCAGGGAAGGGACCAGGGCTGGGAAGGGAATGGAGAATCCCTGAGGGAGCTGGGCAGGGGCTGCAGAATCCCTGAGGGAGCCGGGCAGGGGCTGCAGAATCCCTGAGGGAGCTGGGCAGGGGCTCAGCCTGGAGCAAAGGAGGCTCAGGGGGCCCTTGTGGCTCTGCACAGCTCCTGCCAGGAGGGCACAGCCGGGGGGGTCGGGCTCTGCTCCAGGGCACAGGGACAGGAGCAGAGGGAACGGCCTCAGGCTGGGCCAGGGGAGGGTCTCAGGGTGGGCATTGGGGAAATTCCATCATGGCGAGGGTGCTCCAGCCTGGCACAGCTGCCAGGGCAGGGGTGGAGTGCCTGTTCCTGGAGGGATTTAGGAGCCCTGTGGATATGGCGCTTGGGGGCAGGGGTTAGCGGTGGCCTGGGCAGTGCTGGGGACCTGGATGATTTGAGAGGCCTTTCCCAAGCCCTCCTAGATGGCTCTGTGGTGCTGTGGCTCTGTGATTGTGTCTGCAGCCCCTCCTGTGCTGGAAGCTGGGGCTCAGCCCTGGAGGGGAGCTGGGCTCTGCACCAGGGTGTCAGGGGCTCCTCCAGCAGTCTCTGTGCTCCCTCTGTGCCACACCCAGCTCGTCTCTGGGCCCACTGGGGCTCAGGGCTCGTGGTTTGGGACCAGCCACCAGCATGCCTTGCTCTGGGCTCAGGCTGGGCACTGCCCCAGTGGCACGGTGGGAGCTGTGCTGGCACACTGAACTGGCATCTGGACCATCCAGGAGGGAAATATCAATAATATTGGACAATGTCCTTAAGGTCTGGTCAGCTCTGAAAGTGGTCAGGCAGCTGGACCAGATGAGTACTGTAGGTCCCTTCCAACTGAAATGCTCTATTATTCTACCCTATTCTATTCTATTCTATTCTTTCTTTTCCATTCCATTCCATTCTATTTTTAATAATGTACTGAACTGTTGTTCTCGTTCTCATTCTCTCTATTCTATTCTATTCTATTCTATTCTATTCCATTCCATTCCATTCCATTCTATTTTTAATAATGTACTGAACTGTTGTTCTCATTCTCTATTATTCTATTCTATTCTATTCTATTCTATTCTATTCTATTCTATTCCATTCCATTCCATTCCATTCTATTTTTAATAATGTACTGAACTGTTGTTCTCATTCTCCGCGATGCTTTTTGTTCCCTGAGCACCTTCTATGAATGAGAAACCCCAAACACACAACAAAATGTGAGGAGAAGCTGAGGCCAGCAGAGCCCCTGGGGGTGCCTGGCTCAGCTGTGCACTCCAGGCCAGGCTGGCTCTGCACTGAGCCCTGGCTGCCCAGGGCTGAGCTTTCCCCCAGGCTGCTGGGCTTGGCCCAAGTCAGGCACTGCTGGAGCTGCAGGAAAACCAGGAGAGGTGGAGAGATGGGCTCCTGACCTGACCCTCTGCAGAACAGGAGAATTTACCAAAATCAGGGCAGTTGCAGGAAAATCTCTGACTAGAATCCAGGTTTTAGTTTCAGCTGCTGCTCTTCAGAAGGAGCTTTTCTGGGTCCTGTCCCTGTGTTTGGTCCCACAAATCCCATCCACTGATTTTTCCGCTTTCTGCTCTTGTCAGCTCCTGATTAGTGGTGACATCATCGGTTTTGCTGTTGAAGAACATTTTATAACAAAAACCAGTATCTCAGCCAGATAAAAATAATCCTTGGTTTAGTGCCCATGGATTTATTAATGTGGCTCCCTGTCTCGGCTATTGATGTTAAGCCTGATGTATTTTTAAAAGTCTCTCACAAAGATCACGGAATACGAGTCCCTGTCTGTTACAGACACTCAGTGTGGGAGCATTTCAGAAGGAAAGGAGAAAGCATGAAAGGCACAGCGGGATTTGTTACCTGGGTACAGGTACCTGGCACGTGAGGTGCCCTCAGTTCTGCCCTGGGGAGTCACTGTGAGCAGAGCTGCTCCCAGGCACGGGGGCAGAGCCACCCTTTCCTGCCAGTCTCACCCATTTTCACATTAAATGCACCCAGAAATGGCTTTGATGGTGTTATCAGTGGATATATAACTACAGCAGAGAGATGGAGCTGCCTGTGGGCTCATTTAGCACAAAAACTCAGTCTCTGGAAAAATTGTCTGCAGAGAAGGCAGGGCAGCGTGAGGCCAGTGGACATTGTGCTGCTCTTAAACGGGGTTGCATTAAGCACATATTTAAAGGGAATTGCTGAGCTCAGTCACGGGCAGAGCAGCTCCCTGGGGCCCGTGGCAGCCCCCAGACACCTCCTTTGTGAGAGATCCTGGGTGAGGAGCTGCTGTCACTGCCCGTGCCCCGCTGTCCTGCTGCTGCCCTAATCCTCTCTTTGTCATTAATTGCAGCCGCTAAAATGCTAAAATTGCTTCCTGCGAGCCCCTGGCAGCCCTGGCTGCCCAACCCCGGCTGTAGGGGAAGGTTTGGGGTCTGCCCTCATGTCTGCCCCCCTTGGCCTGCCCAGGACCCCGGGGAGGTGCTGCAGTGGGGACAGGCACCCGAAAGGGGCACAGGCACCCAAAAGGGGCACAGGCACCCAAAAGGGGCACAGGCTGTACCCCACTGCTCACACTGGCTCTGGTTGATGCCCAGGCACCCTAAAGAATCACAGGCTGTACCCCACTGCTCACACTGGCTCTGGTTGATGCCCAGGCACCTGAAAGGGGCACAGGCTGTACCCCACTGCTCACAGTGGCTCTGGCTGATGCCCAGGGGTGGGTGTTTGAGTGCAGCTGCACCTCAGTGTCAGCTCTGTCTGAAACAGCCACGTTCTCTGGCATGGAGGAATGAAATCCCAAATTCCAGCCCTGCTGGTGCCACAGAGAAAATAAAGAGAGAGCTGGGAAGATCCTGGCTTTGGGAGGGTGGGAAGGACATCCCACCCCTTGGTCAGCATCCCATGGATGAGGCTGGGGGGATGCTGTACCAGGCTGAGCATGAGATGGTGTGACATCTGCCACTCCCACTGCTGCCTTCATCTTTGGGGTTTGTCACGTTGTGCCCCAAGTTCCCTGGGGCTGAGGCACCTCCAGGGCATGGGAAGGATCTGGAAGGAGAAGTGGACAGACAGCTGCAGTCCTGAGCAAACGTGGGGACACTTTATCCACCTGTGTTTAGGGGTACCCAGCCATTACCCACCTGCACACTGCTTGTGCCACCATGTCCCACAGCCCAGCCCAGGGGACATCACAGGGTCCAGATCCACTGCTTGTGCCATCGTGTCCCATGGCCAGCCATAGCCCAGCCCAGGGGACACCACGGGGCATGCCACTGTGGCCCTCAGGTGCTTTGGAGGCTTGAGGGCAAAAGCCCTGGGGTGTCAGTGACTGCTGGGGGTCAGAGGGGACAGCCAGGGGATCTCCTCACTGAGGGGCTGTCACTGAGTGCTGGGGGTCAGAGGGGACAGCCAGGGGATCTCACTGAGGGTTTTGGGGGTCAGGGGGTCCAGCCAGGGATCTCCTCATGAGGGCTGTCAGGCCAGCACTGCCTTCAGAGCCATTTGCATCACCCCATTGATGTCAGCTGGGAGATGGCTCATTGCCCTAATTGGGCCCGTCGCAGTCCATAGCAGGAGAGGAGATACTAAATACGTTCATTTCCTTCCTTGAAAACACTAAAATAGGAAAAAGAGTACAAAACCTTGGTGCCTAATTAAGCAAGTAAGTTTCTGCTAAGGTGTTTTCTGAGATTTTGGCCAAGGTTAACTCCGTAAAAACTGCTAAACAGCCCACTCCACATTGTCTTTGCCTCTGTAGGTTCATTTTTGTATTAATACCTCCTTTCATAAGTAGTGCAAATATAGTCTTCTGTCTGTTTACAAAAAGAGAAAAAAATATTTTGTTCCAACATAATGTCATTAAAAATTAATATTTTACAGCCAAGCTTATCGCTGGAGGGGCTTTATTTTTGCAGGATTAGTCTCTCCTGTTTCATAAAATTAAAGGGCAGCAAAGATATCAAGTACTTTCTAATACCATCAAAAAATTGACCGCTTTAATTGACATTTCTAAATAAGATTAATTTAGCACTTGAGAGAGATGAAAGATTGGTAGGTCAGGAAAGTAAAGGCTGGGGTTCATGAACATGACAAAATGTGGGCTCCAAATGCCCGGCTGGTCTGTTCGAGCATGGCCTGAGCAGACTCCTGGGACGATAATTCAACCTTGGTCACATTTTGTCCTGCTGCTTGCTGGGTGAAGGGGGGAATGGCATTGTGATGGATTTGGCTGACCTGTGGATGCTGGGGATGAAGGAGCAGTGCAATGCTCCCAGGAGGGATCCGAGCAGGGGAAGTGGGGAATGGCATCATTTTGGATTTTGAGCTGTGGATGCTGGGGATGAAGGAGCAGAGCAGTGTCAGAGGTGCTGAGCCACTGTGCTCCCAGGAGGGATCCGAGCAGGTGAAGTGGGGAATGGCACTCGAGATGGATTTTGCTCCCCTCCCAGGAGGGATCCCAGCAGGAGAAGTAGGGAATGGCACTCGAGATGGATTTTGCTCCCCTCCTGGGAGGGATCTGAGCAGGTGAAGTGGGGAATGGCACTCATGGTGGATTTTGCTCCCCTCCCAGGAGGGATCCGAGCAGGAGAAGTAGGGAATGGCACTCGAGATGGATTTTGCTCCCCTCCTGGGAGGGGTCTGAGCAGGGGAAGTGGGGAATGGCACTCATGGTGGATTTTGTTCCTCTCCTGGGAGGGATCCCAGCAGGAGAAGTAGGGAATGGCACTCATGGTGGATTTTGAGCTGTGGATGCTGGGGATGAAGGAGCAGTGCAGTGTCAGAAGTGCTGAGGCCGTCACGCTCCCAGGAGGGATCTGAGCAGGGGAAGTGGGGAATGGCATCATTATGGAATTTTTTGGAGCTGTGGATGCTGGGGATGAAGGAGTAGCACAATGTCAGAGGTACTGGGGCTGCCGTGCTCCTGGGAGGGATCTGAGCAGGGGAAGTGGGGAATGGCACTCATGGTGGACTTTGCTGAGCTGTGGGTGGCTGGGGATGAGGGAGCAGTGCAGTGTCAGAGGTGCTGAGGCTGCTGCACTCCCAGGAGGGACCTGAGCAGTGTGGAGGTGAGAGCCCCCTGCCCAAAGTGAGACCTGTCATTCTGTCCTGCACAGAGGGCCCTCTCCTGAGCTAATGCTTGCCATTTAAATACAGCAGCAAGGATTAATAACCTTCTGTTTTAGGCAAGCACTGCTTGCTATGAGTGATGGCATTACTGTATATTTGAATATGTCTGAAATAGTGCACTCAGATCACCCTCAGAATTTAAAAGACGTGACAGTGGTAGGAAATGCAGTGCTTTTCCTTGTTCCCCTTTCTTTCTCTTTCAGAGGAAGAATCATAGCTGAAATGCTGAACAACCCAGAGTATTCCTTAAAGTTCATTGTAGATGGAATAAATGGCCCATTCCTTAGAGGCCGTCCAGCTGTATGGTATCATCTTCAGCTTCATTATGTTTTCTCCTCAGGTGCAGAAGGATATTCTGGCTGATCAGTATTTCCCAGACATTGCTCAGACTAACTTTTCTTTGAAGTCTGTTATGAAGAGCAAAACCACTTGCATTAGATTCAGGATCGGGGGGTTTTGCCATGGGGAGAGCAGCAAGGTCAGCAGAGCTTGGGGTGGGGCCACCAGAGGAGGACCCCCCCTCTGCCACAGGTGTGCCAGCAGATCCTAGGGGCCACCCTGGGCTCCCCAGGACAGAAAAGACACTGAGGGCTGGAGCATGGCCAGGGCAGGGAATGGAGATGAGAAGGGGTTGGAGAATTCCTGAGGGAGCTGGAAAGGGGCTCAGCCTGGAGCAAGGGAGGCTCAGAGGGACCTGCTGGCTCTGCACAGCTCCATGGCAGAAGGCTGGAGGCAGGGGGGTTTGGGAGCTTTTCTCAGCAAAGATGCAATGGAACAAGAGGAAACAGCCTTGAATTGCACCAGAGGAGGTCTAGGTTGGATATTGGGAACTATTTCCTCCTGGAAAGGACTGGCACTGTGTGGAGCCCTGGCACAGCTCCAGGGCAGTGTGGAGTCCCCATCCATGGGAGGATTTAAAAGCTGTGTAGATGTGACTCTTGGGGCCAGGGCTGGGGGAATGACTGGGCTGGATGGGCTCAGAGGGATTGTCCCACCTGAACAGTTCAGTGATTCAGTTATGAAGGGAGTCATGAAGGGAGAGAGCAGCTCCCCAGGCAGCTGTACCTGTGAGTGATTGTCCTCTTGTTCTGGAGAGGGAAGGGCTGCGAGGCCAGCCCGGCCCACAGCCCTGGGAGCAGAGCAGAGATGAAATCCCCTCCAGTCACCATGTGTGAGTGCCAATGGTGCCAGTGTGTGAGTGTCAATGGTGCCAGTGTGTGATTGCCAATGGTGCCAGTGTGTGAGTGTCAATGGTGCCAGTGAGTGAATGCCAATGGTGCCAGTGTGTGATTGCCAATGGTGCCCAGTGTGTGAGTGCCAATGGTGCCCAGTGAGTGCCAATGGTACCAGTGTGTGAGTGCCAATGGTGCCAGTGTGTGAGTGCCAATGGTGCCAGTGTGTGATTGCTAATGGTGCCCAGTGTGTGAGTGCCAATGGTGCCAGTGTGGGACTGTCAATGGTGCCAGTGAGTGATTGTCAATGGTGCCAGTGTGTGATTGCCAATGGTGCCAGTGTGTGAGTGTCAATGGTGCCAGTGTGGGAGTGCCAATGGTGTCAGTGTGTGAGTGTCAATGGTGCCAGTGTGGGAGTGCCAATGGTGCCAGTGAGTGAATGCCAATGGTGCCAGTGTGTGATTGCCAATGGTGCCAGTGTGTGAGTGTCAATGGTGCCAGTGAGTGAATGCCAATGGTGCCCAGTGTGTGATTGCCAATGATCCCAGTGTGTGAGTGCCAATGGTGCCAGTGTGGGACTGTCAATGGTGCCAGTGTGTGAGTGCCAGTGGTGCCAGTGTGTGAGTGCCAATGGTGCCAGTGTGTGAGTGCCAATGGTGTCAGTGTGTGAGTGCCAGTGGTGCCAGTGTGTGAGTGCCAATGGTGCCAGTGTGTGATTGCCAATGGTGCCCAGTGAGTGCCAGTGGTGCCAGTGTGTGATTGCCAATGGTGCCAGTGAGTAAGTGCCAATGATCCCAGTGTGTGAGTGCCAATGGTGCCCAGTGTGGGATTGTCAATGGTGCCAGTGTGTGAGTGCCAATGGTGCCAGTGTGGGATTGCCAATGGTGCCAGTGTGTGATTGTCAATGGTGCCCAGTGTGTGATTGTCAATGGTGCCAGTGAGTGAGTGCCAATGGTGCCAGTGTGTGAGTGCCAATGGTGCCAGTGTGTGATTGTCAATGCTGCCCAGTGTGTGAGTGCCAATGGTGCCAGTGTGTGATTGTCAATGTTGCCCAGTGAGTGAGTGCCAATGGTGCCAGTGTGGGATTGCCAATGGTGCCAGTGTGGGATTGTCAATGCTGCCCAGTGTGTGAGTGCCAATGGTGCCAGTGTGTGATTGTCAATGCTGCCCAGTGTGTGAGTGCCAATGGTGCCAGTGTGTGAGTGCCAATGGTGCCCAGTGTGTGAGTGCCAATGGTGCCAGTGTGGGATTGCCAATGGTGCCAGTGTGTGCTGTGCTACAAGGCCCGGCAAGGCCACGAGGGATCACCTGGCTCCCAGGGTTCACCCAGTACCCAGGGCTCATCTGGCTCCCATGGCTCACCCGGCTCCCAGGGCTCACCCATCTCCCAGGGATGACCTGGTTCTGAGGGATCACCCAGCTCCCATGGCTCACCCAGCTCCCATGGCTCACCCAGCTCCAAGGGCTCACCCAGCTCCCATGGCTCACCCAGCTCCCATGGCTCACCCAGCTCCAAGGGCTCACCCAGCTCCCATGGCTCACCCAGCTCCAAGGGTTCACCAGGCTCCCATGGCTCACCCGGCTCCCAGGGCTCACCCAGCTCCCAGGGCTCACCCAGCTCCAAGGGCTCACCAGGCTCCCAGGGCTCACCAGGCTCCCAGGGCTCACCCAGCTCCCATGGCTCACCCAGCTCCCATGGCTCACCCAGCTCCCATGGCTCACCCAGCTCCCAGGGCTCATCCGGCTCCCAGGGCTCACCCAGCTCCCATGGCTCACCCAGCTCCAAGGGCTCACCCAGCTCCCATGGCTCACCCAGCTCCCATGGCTCACCCAGCTCCCATGGCTCACCCAGCTCCCAGGGCTCATCCGGCTCCCAGGGCTCACCCAGCTCCCATGGCTCACCCAGCTCCCATGGCTCACCCGGCTCCCAGGGCTCATCCGGCTCCCAGGGCTCACCCAGCTCCCATGGCTCACCCGGCTCCCAGGGCTCACCCAGCTCCCAGGGCTCACCCAGCTCCAAGGGATCACCAGGCTCCCAGGGCTCACCCAGCTCCCAGGGCTCACCAGGCTCCCAGGGCTCACCCAGCTCCCAGGGCTCACCAGGCTCCCAGGGCTCACCCAGCTCCCATGGCTCACCAGGCTCCCAGGGCTCACCCAGCTCCCATGGCTCACCAGGCTCCCAGGGCTCACCAGGCTCCCAGGGCTCATCTGTCTCCCAGGGACCGGAGGCCCCCAGCCCCTGCCAGGCTCGGGGGAAGGAAGGCAGCGTTTACCCGATGATGCACTGGAGTGCACAATGCGAGGGGTGATCTTTGAAGTGCTCAATGAAGTACTGCAAAATGCTGTGAAACAACTGTTCTTAAGCGGCTTCTGGGCTTTGAAGAGACGTGTTTCATTTATTTGTGCGGTGTTCCAGGTCAGCGGGCCTTTGTTCCGCTCCTTGAGCCCTGCCTGGAACGAGTGCCATTGCTCACCCTGCTCTGATTGTTCCCAGCTTTAGTTAAGAAGCTGCTCTCTGCAGATCATTTAATGAGGAGGATTTCTTCACGCAGGAAAGCTTCCATCTTTCTCTGTTAAGTGTCAGGGTGGATGTTTCCTCGGCTGAGCAGGAGCCGTATTTAACTGCTGTGTTTATTTCTCAGCAGTGAAGTTTCCCTCCTCGGGTTCAGTCTGAGGTGACAGCTGTAACATGTCCCTTGGAAACACTTTAAAGAAAGCAGAGAAATTCTTGCTCAGACCCTGTGCAAAGTGCCTCTCACCAGACACACATCCATCTCACCCAAGATCCTGTTTGGCTCCTTTTGGGCTGGTTTTGGTGAGTGATTCACTAAAGCCAATGTCATTTTCTCTGCGGAGAGTCTGCAGTTCTCACACAGACTATCAGGAGTGGGAATCCAAGCTCTTGCATGAGAACTGGGGAAGAAATAGGGCTGAAGGTACTGGGAAGGTTTAAAGAGAGGTTTTAATTTCTTCCTGCCCTTTGGAAGGGATGAAACATGGGAGGAAAGGAGGAAAATGGGAACCACAGTAGCAGGGGGAATCATCCAAGGCAGGGCTGGGCCACCCCTGCTGGTCCTCCTGTTAGGATGGGTTTGTGTGGGGAAGGAGCAGAGCCCAAAGAGCTACCCTGAGGCTGGTTCCTATGATCTTTATTTATTATTCGTTTTTTCCCCTTTCTTTAAAGTGAAAAACTTTTTCCTTGGAAAGTAAAAGGCAAATCACAGCAACAGGAAATTCAGGCTCTCTTTTATCTTTGTTTTATACCCAGGTAAAAACTACTTAAAAGCAGTTTACTTAGTATTTTTCTTGTTTTCCAGCATGTTTTTACAATCCAAAATGCAAATTTAACCCTCAGTAACAAGTTCGGATGAAGAGATGCTCCAGCATCAGCTCCAGCTCTCTGCTATAAATGCTCCAAGGAAAACAATGTTATTTTTATGCAAAGCTGCTGCAGATATGTCTCTGTGCTCAGTTTCACTGGCTCTCACAGAATGAAGGAAAAAGAGGGTTTTTAAATCCTACTTAGGGCTATCCATCCTCCAGCAGGCATGGAGGGTTTTTGCACCCAAATATTGACTGCAGATCTGTTAATGCAGGAGATACAGAACCACAGAACCTTGGAAGCATTTATGCTGGAAAAGCCCTCAAAGATGAGCAAATCCAATGATCAACCAGCACCATCACCCTGTCCACCACTAACCCATGGCCTCAAATGTCACCTTCATGCAGTTTATCAATTCCAGCCCTGCCCTGGCAGCACATCCCAGGACTAAACCACCCTTGCCATGAAGAAATTTTCCCTATGATCAAACCCAGACCTCCCCTGGCCCAGCCTGAGGCCGTTCCCTCTGCTCCTGTCCCTGTTCCCCCGGCTGTGCCCTCCTGGCAGGAGCTGTGCAGAGCCACAAGGGCCCCCTGAGCCTCCTTTGCTCCAGGCTGAGCCCCTGCCCAGCTCCCTCAGGGATTCTGCAGCCCCTGCCCAGCTCCCTCAGGGATTCTGCAGCCCCTGCCCAGCTCCCTCAGGGATTCTGCAGCCCCTGCCCAGCTCCTCAGGGATTCTCCAGCCCCTGCCCAGCTCCCTCAGGGATTCTGCAGCCCCTGCCCAGCTCCCTCAGGGATTCTCCAGCCCATTCCCAGGCCCCCCAGCTCCATCAGATCTGTGCCCCAGCCCCCATCATTATGGGCAGGCCCTGGCACAGAATTGACAGAGCAGCTGTGGCTGCCCCTGGATCCCTGGCAGTGCCCAAGGCCAGGCTGGACACTGGGACACCCTGGGACAATGGGAGGTGTCCCTGCCATGGCAGGGAACAAAGATAACCTCCAGGGTTCCTTCCAATCCAAACCATCTGTGGCTCTGTGATTCTATGGTGCTGGCACAAGTGTGTGCCCATGGTGGCACTGTCTAAAATGGGGCTTGAATTTTTCTTTAATCATTCTGAAATAGGTGGTAAAAGTAGGGCAAACAGCTCAGTGTTCCTCGTTCGTGTGGCTGCTTTTTCTGCAGATTTTTGGGCAGAAGGGGGAGTCTGGCCATGGTTACAGGTGTGATCTGACTGCTCCTTTCCAAATTGCACTGGTTTATGCTGGATGTGATATTTCCTCCTATCTTCAAGCAGAAGTGTGCTCAGTAAATGATGCAATTCTAGTTTCCACCCTTGTGCTTTGCCTGTGAGTACTGTTAGCAAACACCACAGAGATAAGGGCCATTGCAGAAGTGAGGGCTGTTATTTCAACCTCCTCTTTCATTTTTATGTCAGATTCTGTCAGAGGGATGGGAATTCCTGCTCAGTGTTGGACCACCATGGTTTGGAATAGCATCAAATGTTCATCACTTCTGGCATCTGCTCCTATATTATTGTGAGGGTTTATGTTTGGGGTTTGGGGTTTTTTCAGTTGATTCCCCTTAATTTTTACAATGTCTAGCCCTCTTCCATTTTTTTTTCCCAAATTAAATTCTAGAGACAACCAGGGTCAGCAGGTGCCTGCTGTTGTGCACAGCTCTGCTAAACTGCACAGGAGGGGCTGAACTGCACTGAACTGCACTGAACTACTGATGCAACCATCAGCAAATGTTTGTGGGGCTCTGCGTTTACTCTTTTTATCTAGGACTGCAGCCAGCCTCGAGGTGTTTTAAGGCCATTTTGAGGGTCAACCCCATCACCTTTCACTTATATGACTTGGTTTATATTTTATATTCTATATAGAAAACTTCCTCTGCTACATTTCTACATCCAGATCTTTCCAACAAAGAAAAATGAAAACCCAGGGCTGAAATATGTTATATAGAGTTTTTATTTTCAATATCACTTCTCCTTATGTTTTTCGCTCTTAGGCTGTTTACTTGATTATTTTAAATTTTAAGTAAATTTTCTGGTGGACAATAGAGGTTTTTGTGTTAAGCACAAGATTCCAGCTTCCTGCAGAGGTCTCTCTAGGGAGACTGAAATCATATTACAGTGAGATAACATGTGTTCGGGAGTGTGAAAAATGAATACATTTGATTTATCAAACTTTCACAGCTTTGAAGAGCTCAGAATGAAGTGGCAGTGATCATTCCTGGCTCCCAGGGTAGCTCAGTCCCATCCTGTGGCTTCCCCTGGGGCACTGAGAGATTGAACATCTCTCCCAGATCCTGTTTGTTCTGGGATGGGGCCCTCGAGCCTTGCAGCAAGCTGGGAACAGGGGGAGGGAACCAGGAATACATTGGGTGTTCTGGGAGCTTGCAGTTCACACTCTGCTGTTAGAGAAACCCAGAAAGGTTTGGGCTGGAAGGGACCCTAAAGCCTCACACTGCCAGGGATCCAGGGCAGCCACAGCTGCTCTGGCAATTCCAGCCCAGCCAGGAATTCCCAATTCCCAATCTCCCGTCACCATCCCTGCCCTCTGGCACTGGGAGCCATTCCCTGGCTCCTGTCCCTCCAGCCCTTGTCCCCAGTCCCTCTCCAGCTCTCCTGGAGCCCCTTCAGGCCCTGCCAGGGGCTCTGAGCTCTCCCTGGAGCCTTCTCCTCTCCAGGGGAGCATTCCCAGCTCTCCCAGCCTGGCTCCAGAGGAAACCATTCATGGGGAATCTGGGAATTGTCTTTAACAAACACAGACACAGAAGGGTTAGAGTGGGAACAGCAAAACAACAACAGAAGGAAAAGGAAGGAAGGAAGGAAGGAAGGAAGGAAGGAAGGAAGGAAGGAAGGAAGGAAGGAAGGAAGGAAGGAAGGAAGGAAGGAAGGAAGGAAGGAAGGAAGGAAGGAAGGAAGGAAGGAAGGAAGGAAGGAAGGAAGGAAGGAAGGAAGGAAACCCAGGGCAGTCCCTTGGCAACATCTTGGCTAATCACAGTAAGAGGAGCTTCCTGAAGTGAGAGAAGATGTCATCCCCATTAATAGCATTATTAAATAATTCTCAGGAATAGTGATAAATACATAAATATCTTGTTATTTGCCTGTCATTTTCCAGCAGACTGTCTAGAGTGAATGAATCATGGCTTATTTTTCATTATGTCAGTGATGTAAATGCAGGTATGAGATTGGAATTATTGCAAAGTGACTGTGGTCTTTCATATCTGCATTCCAGGCATTCTTCCTGCAGTTTTTACAGCTGTGATAAAGGCAGGAGGTATTTTCTGATGATCCATGATCCAAGCTGTCCTTGAATTTTGGAACCATTTTGCTTGCCTCACATGAATTTCCTTTGCTAACCTCTAGCTTCTGTTTAAAATCCAGCAGAAGTGTTGTGACACCTGCAGTAAGTGCAAAGGGCAGCTTTCTGCTGCCTGGCTCAGGATGTCCACACTTGGTCACTGCCATTTTTTGGTGGTGTGGGAGGGTCAAACATAAGGTCTTGACATTTTCTTAAACATTCTGGCAGTGTATCACCCTCTGCCATGCCCAGGGGTCAGGAATGGGCATCCCTCTGCCCAGGGTGGCACCTCCTCCCCGCCAGGAGCTGACCCAGCTGCAGCCAACATCCTCAGTGGGGAAGGGAGCCTCTGCACAGTTTCCTCTGAAACTCATTTGTCCTGTCTTAAATTTCCTTCTCATCCAGCATAGGCTTCCAGGTTATCCAGGAGCCCATTGCTCCATCAGGCTCCAGTTCCCACCTAAGGAAAACATCCTAGTCTTTAAATTGGTCTTTTCTGTGGGTGTGAGTCTGGAAACCCTAGAACTGCCTGTGAGCCTGGGACCAGCACCTCAGGAGGCCAGTGGCTGTTTGTGTGCCCAAGTGCATCTTGGTTTTATATGGACAAGCAGTAAAAGTCTGGTTTTCCCTGGCATTGTCTCGCTGGCATCTTCCAGCTGTTCATCCTGTCCCATCATCCAGGGCTTCAGAAGGAGATCAGACATCCCACCCACCTGCCACTGACCCCAGCCAGCATCCCTGCTACCCAGCACTGGTGTAAACTGGAGCCCTTGGGTGCCTGTCCCCACAGCCTTTCCTCTGCCCTGTCACCCACCCAGCCAGGGCCAGTCCCCAGCGTGACCTCAAGGAGGATGTGGAAGATCACATTTAAAACCTCACTAAAACAAAAGGATTTAAGCACAAAATCATCCAGATAAGAGGGCACCTTTAATTTAGGAACCTGGCTGCCAGCACCTACTGAAGATGGGGTGTGGTGCTGTCACTGGCAAGTGGGAAAAACAAGGGACAGACATGTAGCTTTTAATACTGGATGTATTATTGCCAGAGCTCATGGCTGAGATTTGTGTCTTCTGTACTGCCTTGTTATTGTTTGATTTTTATATGGACCTGTTTTAGGAATCACTTTATTCCTCCCAGCCCCCTAGCAGCCCATTGCAGGTCCTGGGAATGACCCCCTCTCTCTGGGCTTACTGGGAGAGTTTCTGCCCTTCTGTGAACCCTCTTGCTAAAGGAATGATTAGAAAAATATAAATATTTCCTTATGAGGCACTAAATCTGCTTCTCCCTCGAGAGTGCCCTGTCCTTGACTCGTGTGCCCAGTCAGCTGCAGCCTCAGATGCTGTGTCAGGGGGCAGGGGGCTGTGAAGCCCCTGCTCAGCACCATACCTGGGACTGAGAGCTAACACTCATCATTGTGCCGTGCTATTAATTCACTAGAACACAGAACTAAGTGGTAATCATTAGCAGTGTCTGTTTATTATGGCCATTTTATTTTCCATGTCCCTTAAACATTAATCGTTCCTAATAGGACGAGGTTGGTTGAACAGATGTGAAATAAGTGGCAGAGGTCGGTGTTCAGCAAATGTCTTTGCATTGTTTTCCTTCTTTTTTATATCCTCCCTATGCAAACACCCCACTTAAGGTTATTCTGTGTGTTTAATGGACTCTTGTGCCTGCATGTCACCAGCAGTTACCAAGGACCTTAAAATAAATCAGCCGTGTTCTGTGTGCCCGGCACTTCTGCCCTGCCCAGCAGAATCCAGAATCCAGCAGCAGAGCAGGGATCCTGCAGGGGCTCTGGGGACAGGAGCTGCACCCCCCTGCAGCTGCCACCCAGGGCAGGGAAGGGCAAAGCCTGGCTGCAATGGTTTTTGTGGGATGGAAACTCTATATGGACCTGTATTGATGATGTGTTTGGCAGTGACATTCAGCTGCTCGGGTCACAGTTACTGCTGAGGATTACAGAACAGCAAATGATTTAATTCCCCTAACGCTCTTGTATTTCCTCAGCAGGAAAAGAACCAGGTAAGGAGCCATTTAATTCCCCTAACTCTCTTGTATTTCCTCATCAGGAAAAAAAATCAGGTAAGGAGCCATTTGGGTACCAAGTCACCATCCTTGAGAGCCTCAAGGGTTTACAGATGTTTGGTCTGGAAAAACTGAAAGCAGCCACTGCCACCTCCCTGCCCAGCTTTGAGCCCCTGCCCAGGTCTGTGTCGAGCATCACAGTCCCTCACAGGCAGGCTCAGGGGCCTCAGCTCCTCTTCCATGACAAGCTATTTGCTTAATATCATGTTCACTTTTGTCCTCCCATTATTTGAAAGGTTCTCCAGCCCTTGGGTCATTAGTTGTTGTTGTGATCATCATTAAACTGGGGCCTAAATTCCTCATTTCTGCTTCTCTTAATTGCTACTCTATGTTGGGTTTTTATTTGTTTGTTTATTTACTTTGTTTTCCCAGGCTAATAAAACCTCTACCATCATTCATCTTTTGGGAAGGTAGGGAACAAAATGCTGAAGCAGATTCTGGAAGTGCCCGCTGCAGTAATTTCCAGATGGTCAAGTTCTGGACCATTTGTGCTATTAAATACAAGTGCCTGGGTCTTTCTGTCCTCTTGCTGGATGCACGGGAAGAATCCTCCTTTGCTCCTGGAGCAGGATTTGTTTTGACAATACCACGTGGAATTATCCTATTCAGTACATGAAAACACAGTCCAGTCCCACAAGTGAGGCCTCAAAGATTCCAAGTCACTTCCACAGCCAATTTCAGACTCTGGAGAGTGAGAAAATCACCACAGATTACTTGGCAATTAATCCTAATTCTATTTCTGCCTGCCTAGAAAATCAGGCAACAGGATTTACTTGGGAACAATTGCTGCAATAAAGTCAGTCAAAGTTTCACCTGGCTTGTTTGAGCTGGGAGCTGCAGGAGCGGTAATCCAAAATGCTTGACCTTGGTGAGCATTATCTGTGTAGAGCCTTGCCCCAGGGCAATTGCAGCACCTCAAACCCCTCAGCGTGCTCCCTTTGCTCTGACCCCATCACATCTGCTCCTCCAGCTTCACACTGAGGATCAGCCCTGCTTTTCACACTGTGGCCAGGAGGGCAGATGTGGCTCCCAGCAAAGGGGCCTCGGGGTGCTCTCACAGCAGGTTCCCTTCTGTGTCACACAGGCTGTGCCTCTCCCTCCCCATTCCCACGGGCAGGGATCTTTGGGACTGATGGGCTGGCTTGCACTGAAGCACCCCAGAAATATTTCCCACAAACAGGAAAGCTCCAGTCTAAGGCAGCCATGCCCTCAGGGGGGAAAGTGTTAGAGCCCTGTAAGAAGGGAAGAGTTTTCTTCAACCTAAGAGCAAAATTAGAGGTCGTAACATTGAAAAAAAGGAAAACAAGATGAAAAGTGACACTGCTGTACTACAAGGGGTTGTCAGTGATTCCCAGAGGTTACAACATTATTTCTTTAAAGAAATAATGGCAGGGCAGTGATGGGCATTCCTGCACCTGCAGCAGCTCTGCCAGCCCAGCAGGAGCACAGAGCCACAGGATGGGCCAGCTGGGGAGGCACTGCGGTGGCTCAGCTGGTCCAGCCCCCCTGCCCAGGCAGGGTCACCCCAGAGCCCAGGGCACAGGTGTCTCAGTTTGGAAAGGCAGGAGCCTGCTAAGGAATGCAGGAGCCTCCCCTGAAATGGAGAATGTGAACCCTCCCCACCCCTCCCAATTGCTATAAATTTGAAATTAAGGGGCTCTCAGGCAAAAATATGGCAGCAGGAAATAACAGTTCTTTAATAGGGAAGAAAATCAAAGGATGAAATGAACAATGCAGTGAACCAAACCAACAGTGCCAGAGTCAGAGCCCAGCCTGACACCCTGTGGGTCAGGGTGCTGGCAGCAGCCCCATTGGAATTGTGGCTCAGCCCTCCTGCAGTGCCAGGGGTGGCTCTGCTGGAGCAGGGATCCTGGAGAAGGGTGGAGGCTTCCTCTGCAGATCCAGGGCAAGGAGAGGCAGCTGCTGCTCCTCTGGGCAATCCAGTGCAGAAGCCGTGCTGCTGTTCCAGGATCTCCAGATTCTATCCAGGTAGGAATGCTTGGCTCCTCCCTCTGGGCTCACATCTCCCAATGGGATGCTGTAGTTCTTATCAGCCATGCAGGGACATTCCATGGCTGTTATCAGCAGTGTCCCCTCCCCAGGGAGGAGTGGGTGTGGTCACTCAGAGAGAGAGATAAGGCAAACTGCCCACTTGGCAAAGGCAATCTGCCCTACAGATGGTGACTGAAAACATCTTGCATTGCAATCTGGAACAGCAGGGCTGTGTCCAGGCAGAACCCTCTGTCAGCAGGGAGGAATGCCCATGGGTGTTCCTGGCATCCTCCCTGCTCTCCCCCTGGGGGCTGTGGCTGAGAAAAGGGATGGCAAAGGAACATCCCTGCCCTCTCCTGGTGTGTGCCTCTCCCTGGTAAGGCAGGGTCCAGGACTCCTCAGGCCTCCCCTGCTGCCTGAACACGGAGAGGTCCAAGAGCAGCAGGCACAGGTCCAAGAGCAGCTCCAGTGCCTCCCATTCCCCTGCCCACATCAGCCTCTGTCCCTGCTCTGAGCAGCTCTCTGGGCTGGGGTGTCCTCACCAGCTCTGGGCTGGGCAGGGAGTTTTGCTGCCCCAGATCCCTCTGCACGGGATTCCCAACAGAGCAGGTTATCCTGCCACCAACGTAACCAAATTACCCTTCCCTCTGCTTCCTTCAGGATTCCAGCAGAGAGGAGACCCTTGAGAGAGTCCTTGACCTTCATGGGTCTCTTATGAACCATTAACCTGGAAGATGGATGGGGAGAGATCTTGCAGCCTGGCAGAGCAGCTCTTGCATTTCATTTCTGTGTGTGTAACTCTGTGCCTGCCTCTGTAGCATCCCTGCACATGGCAGCAGCACAGCAAAGGTCAGCATTCCCATATATCTGCTCAGTTTTACAGTCCCTGCCCTTTCTCCTCACACATTTACATAATGGCACTATAATGGAGATGCACAATTCTGCCTTCTCACTCCAGAACCTGCAAGTGAGTTTGTCACAGTGGCTGCTTCTTTAAAGAAATAATGTTGTAACCTCTGGGAATCACTGACAACCCCTTGTAGTACAGCAGTGTCGCTTTTCATCTTGTTTTCCTTTTTTTCAATGTTACGACCTCTAATTTTGCTCTTAGGCTGAAGAAAACTCTTCCCTTCTTACAGGGCTCTAACACTTTCCCCCCTGAGGGCATGGCTGCCTTAGACTGGAGCTTTCCTGTTTGTGGGAAATATTTCTGGGGTGCTTCAGTGCAAGCCAGCCCATCAGTCCCAAAGGTCCCTCCCTGTGTGAGGCTCTGGAGGGGGAGTGCAGCCCCAGAGGAGCATTTGGGTGGTTCCCTTGTTGCAGGTCTGTGGAAGCTCCTGGATCTCCAGGCAGCACTGGTGCTTACAAACCCAGAGCCCCAGTTTGGAAGGTCTGGTGGGGTTTGGTGCTGCACCCCCATCCCCCAGGCCCCAGCTGGCTCTGCCTTGTGCCACTGCCGTGGGCAGAGGCTGGCATGTGGCCACTCTGGGGGGAGGCAGAGGGTCACAGCAGGGTAAACCAGCCATGGCTTGGCTTGGGAGGGACCTTAAAGCTCATTTCAGTCCATCCCTGCCATGGCAGGGACACCTTCCACTGTCCCAGGCTGCTCCCAGCCCTGTCCAGCCTGGCCTTGGGCACTGCCAGGGATCCAGGGGCAGCCACCACACCTGTGCCCCCATGAAATGTTCAGGTAAGGGGCAGTGTGAGCACCCTCAGTGTGAAATTGCTGCACATGTGGGAGGGGAGCTGAGCATAAATAAAGGAAGGCTGTTTAGCATTTCCCTTTGTGTGACTACACATGGAGTGCTGCCTGGATGTGAGTTCATTTGGGATGGACAGAAAAGAGAGAGAAGGAGAAAACAAGAAAAATGAGATAAGGAGCACAGAGACAGGGATAGAAATGTGGATCATTCTAGCAGCAGGATTAATAATGAATTCCCTGCTCCTGATGTGAAAATGGAATAGGGCTGCTGCTGACAGTAATACATCCTGAAAAGAAAAACCCCACGATTTCCCATGGATTCCCTCCTCGATAATTTCACATGCCAAAGTGTATTACCTATGTCACCAGCCAGCTCAGGTGAGCCTGTGGCCAAAGTGGGAAAGGCAGAGTGTGATGCCAATTCCTTGGAGACATCTTTCCCTGGAGCACAGCACCAGTTTTCCCTGGGCTGGCAGCTGAGTGAGGGCTGCTGTGGGTGCTGTGCAAAAGGCACTCACAGACCATCACAGACCTGGGGGGGCTGGGTGTGAGCAGAGCTGGGAGCCCAGCACTGGGCACTGCAGGAGCGTGGGCAGTGGGTGCCCTGACTGTCCCAGGAGTGGGATCCGTGTGGAGCAGAGCTGGGAGCCCAGTGCCAGGCACTTCTGGAGCATGGGCAGAGGGTGCCCTGCCTGTCACAGGTGTGGGATCCATGTGGGATCTCGTGTGGGAGGCCTGTGTGCAGGGAGCACACACCTGGCACAGGATGGTGTCCTGGATTGCCAAGCAAGATGTGTTCAATCACCATCTGTATGGCAGATTGTCTTTTCTCCAGTGGGCAGTTTTTCCTTATCTCTTCCACACCCACTCCTCCCTGGGAGGGGACACCTGCTGATAACAGCCATGGAATGTCCCTGCATGGCTGATAAGAACTACAGCATCCCATTGGGAGATGGGAGCCCAGAGGGAGGAGCCAAGCATTCCTGCCTGGATATAATCTGGAGATTCTGGAACAGCAGCACGGCTTCTGCACTGGATTGCCCAGAGGAGCAGCAGCTGCCTCTCCTTCCCCTGGATCTGCAGAGGAAGCCTCCACCCTTCTCCAGGATCCCTGCTCCAGCAGAGCCACCCCTGGCACTGCAGGAGGGCTGAGCCACAATTCCAATGGGGCTGCTGCCAGCACTCTGACCCACAGGGTGTCAGGCTGGGTTCTGACTCTGGCACTGTTGGTTTGGTCACTGCATTGTTCATTGTATCCTTTGATTTTCTTCCCTATTAAAGAACTGTTATTTCCTGCTTTTTGCCTGAGAGCCCCTTAATTTTAAATTTACAGCAATTTGAAGGGAGGGGTTCACATTTTCCATTTCAGGGGAGGCTCCTGCCTTCCTTAGCAGACTCCTGGCTTTCCAAACCAGGACAGACGGGCACACACACCGTGCCTGCCCCATGGGCACGGACAGGCAGGGCTGTGTGCCCGGGCAGCTCTGCAGGGCTGGGGCTCCAGGGAATGCCACCCTGCAGGAACAATCCAGGAAAGGCTGGGAGTGTGCAAAGCAGCAAAGCCTTTCTGCAGGTGTGCTCACAGGGTTTGGTCTGTGTCCTGCTGAGCTCATGCTCATGAACTGTCAGCCCAAAGGATGTCCCAGCACTGTTACATCCCATGGTTCTGTGTCCTGCTCCCCACCCACGGGTGCTCTGTGGGACCTGGGGGTTTGGGAGGGCCAGCCTGCACCAAGGTGTCCCCTGGGGTCACTAAATACAGCAGGGGATGCCACCCCAGGCTGTGACTGCTCTGCCCTGGCACAGCCCAGCCTGGGGGCTGCTCCTCCTGAGCCCCCAAATCCCAGTGTCTGGGGGGAATGGTGCTGAGATCTCCACCTTTGGAAAGCAGCTGGACAGCTGGGTGCTTTGGCTGCTGTGGTTTCTCTGCTTTCATGGCTGTTTTGCCCTCAAAATCTCTTCTGATGTTTGAACATTCCCAGTCAGTCACAAGCAGTTCAACCCCGAGTCTCTGGAAGCAGCAGGGCAACGGGCAGGACTGAGCTGTGAATATCCACAGGGTTTATCCAATTTAAACCTGGCCCTGGGAGCACAGAATGTGCCCAGTCTGGCCCAGAAGCCTGGTCATCAGGGCAGGGAGCCAAGCCATGGTGTGAGGAGAGAGGAGTGTCCTGGGAAAAACAGCAAGTGGAGTTTGCTGTCTGTGATGGGGAAAGGAAAAGAAGCATTTCCCAGGAGCTGTTATTGGGTTAGCCAGCACAAAACACATGTGAATCCTTAAAACATACAGCCCAGAAGGGGAAAAAATGGAGATACCTACTGCCAAATGAGCAGACCCCATTCTCCCATCAGGAAAGTGCCTGTCCAGTTTGCCCATTCCCAGGCTCTGCAGCTGCCTGGCAGTGTGGGAAGGTTTTTTAATAACGAATGACAAAGCCTGGATCATTATCTGAAATCTCATTAAGGATCTGTGGGTGGGACTCTCTGATGACTTCCACGCTTGTGTGCAGCTCCTGCACAGAGGAACAGGGATTTCCTGCACTGTGCCCTGGAACACAGCCCTTCCCTGAAACCCCACATTTCCACACTCACATGTGTCACAGACATCTTCTATGGAAAATCCTTTCCTTAGGATTTTTCCTCTTGAGAAGCTGAGAGGCCTCAGGAACCAAATGTAACCAATGGTTATCTGCTGCTGTGGAATGCAACAGGTGCATCTGGGATTGGGCTCATGTGGTTGTTTCTAATTAATGGCCAATCACAGTCAGCTGGCTTGGACTCTTGGTCAGACACAAGATTTTGTTATCATTCCATTTCTTTTCCTTTGCTTGCAAGCCTTCTGATGAAATAATTTCTACTATTCTTTTAGTATAGTTTTTATATAATATATATCATAAAATAATGAATCAAGCCTTCTAAACACGGAGTCAGATCCTCGTCTCTTCCCTCATCCTGGGACCCCTGCAAACACCACCACATTCTCGTGTCCTCAGCTGCCTTTTTGCAGTCAGTGCATTCCTTTGCTGCAGGTTTCTCGCTGCTGCTCCCTCAGCCCCAGGGGCTGGATGCTCCCAGGCACTCCCATCCCCAGGCAGGGCTCCCCTCTCCTGGGCTGCTCTCTGGGCTCCCTCCCCAGCCAGCTATTCCCAGGGGGGCTGAAGCCCAGCTGGGCAGCCAGCCATGGGAAGGGCAAGAAGAAAAGAAACCTCTTTTCCTTAGGAAAGGTGGCCAGTGGCCAGCCAGGGACAGGAATTGGGTTTCTGGATCACCTGTGCACCATGGCACAGGCTGGAAACTATTCTACCAAAGGCAAAATCATCTTTATGAACATCCTGCCTGTTCCTGGGCACTGGCTGCTCCAGCAGGTCCATCCAGGAGCTGCTGTCACTGTGTGGAGTCAGAGAACCTGTTCTGGCTGTCACTGGGGACACGTTACCCTCAGGTGGACATGGAATCCCATCCCAGACTGGTTTGTGTTGGGAGGGACCTCAAATCCCACCCAGAGCCACCCCTGCCATGGCAGGGACACCTCCCACTGTCCCAGGGTGCCCCAGTGTCCAGCCTGGCCTTGGGCACTGCCAGGGATCCAGGGGCAGCCACAGCTGCTCTGGGCACCTGTGCCAGGGCCTGCCACCCTGCCAGGGAAGGATTTCCCAATCTCCCATCCATCCCTGACCTCTGGCAGTGGGAGCCATTCTCCCTTGTCCTGTCACTCCATGCCTAAAATGTCCTATCGCTAAATTGTCTCAGCCATTAATTATAGCCTGTATTAGCTACAGTTTCTTTTAAAATTTTCTTCTACTATTTTTTCCCCTCTTTTAATTTCTGGAAATTGAAATGCAGTCCTTTCAGTCCTGTTCTGCTTTTCCTGGTGGGTCAGAGCATTCCCAAGGGTCAGGTATCTCATCCCTGTATGTGGGGAGAGCCCTCACTGATGGGTCTGTGTGTGTGTGTGTGTTTATCTCACAATGAATGTTAAATTCCACACTGCCAAGTTGAGAAACACGGCAAAACCTGGTGAGGGGAAGATCTGCCCCGGGTTGGTGTCCCTCTTTTCCGGGAGGGTTCCCTTCCAGGGTCACAGCAGGAATAAGAGCACCCATCAGCTCCAACCCAGTGCAAAGCACAGCCAGACTTCCATCCTCCTGGGCTGGAGAGGAGCACACAGAGCTGGGAACATGCAGGTTTATTATTTGAAATATGCCCATGAGTTTGTACAATGTAATGATTTGAAAATACCATTAATTTCCAAATGCGCTGCCTCCTTGGAACACAGGGAAAATGAGAAACAAGAAAAAGAAGAAGATTTAACAAATGCAATTAATCTGGAATTGCTTGGCAGGGTAGGATCGCCATTGATGTATTTAACAAAGAACTAATTAAACAAAATGCAGGCTGAAATAAAAGACGTTATGTAATGCAAATAGCGCTGATTAAAAACTGTAGCCTGGAGAACTCAGCCTGTGTAGATAAATCACAGACACGTGTAGCTGTGTCGAGATCAGGCTGTAACAGAGCTCCAGCCCCGGGGGCGGTGGCATGTTTCAGTGGAAGATGTCCTTTGGAAGGCCTCCAGCCCCCAGTGCTGCAATGATGAGTGCACTCAGCTGGCTCCTGCTGGCCCTGGCAGGGCAGAGCCCACCCTGGGGAGGGATGGGCCAGGGGCTCCTGGGGCTCCCCAGCACCTCCAGGGCCCTGCAGGAGCCACCCACTCTTATGAGTAGAAAAGTTGCCCATTTTTTTAAAAAGATGGCAGAGTTCACAGGTTGGGCCAGTTGCTGCCAGGGTGGAGTTCTGTTTGTTGTTGTAATCAGCTGTTGTTAATAGGTTTTAATTAACTACCTGTTGTTGATGGTTGGGAATTGCCCTTTTTGTCAGTGGCACCCTGCCTGCTGCTTCCTGGAGGATGGCACCCGGACAGTGAAGGGGAGGGGACATCGAGTGGGCATGCAAGTGACATTGGGGCTGGCATGCAAATGACATTGGGGCTGGCATGCAAATGACATCGAGGTTTGCATGCAAATGACATTGGGGCTGGCATGCAAATGAAGAAACCCCTCACCAAACCTAGCCAAAAACCCCTAAAAACAATGAGCCAACATGGACTTGACAGATCAAAGTGATGTCTAGACATGAGGAACAGAATCTAGTATCTGCCAAGACCCTTTTTACCCCTCACCCTAATCTCAAAGATGTCAGAGGACCTCAAATGTCCAACTGAAAAAGAGGAATCTCCTGATGCTCTCATGAGGATGCGAGGACGGAGCCCCCAGTTCTGCCCACAGACCAGTGGACACAGCTGCACTCTTCCTCCTCCTCCTCCTCCTCGTGAGCGTGGCCCCGTCGGTTCTCCCCACCCGAGCTGATCGCCTTTGATAAAGGCATTAAAAAGGAGAAAGGTCTCCTGCCCTGTTTATTCCACCCGTGGTCTGATCAGGGAATTGGGGTGAAGGTGCTCCTGCAGAGGGAAAGGGCCTGAAGGGCAGCAGGAGAGCAGGAACCTGCCAGCAAGGCAGCTCCTGTGGGGTTTGGAGCTGGTGCAAAACCTTAAGGAAGCCCCAAATACCACAGGCAGTGTCCTGTCTGCATTCACTGCGTTCACTGCAGTGTTTGGGGTCAGGTGTCTCCTGCTAGACACAGGCTGCCATTGTGGATGGTGAGAGACTCATCTCACCCAGCTCCAGGGCCAGGAAGGGTTACCTGGAGCAGCTCTGGCACAGAGGGCATTGAGGAATATTGCATTTCAGACAAAGGTAATGCAGACCCTGGAAAATGGCCCTTAACCCCAGTAAGTGAAAACAACCCTGCAGTAACCCCCCCAGTTACTCGCCTTGCACTAGGAAGCATCCTAGCATGATTCCTCATCCCTTCATTTATCATCCCCACAAAAACCCCTCCAACAACCATACCACTCCATTAAAATAACTGCCCTGGTTGTGACAGCCCGAGGCATCGCTTTAGCCCCAGAAATCTCAAAAATAGCCCAAACACTCATCCTCCCAAAACAAACCCCTCTCTCAAACTTCTCCACATCCCTAGGGTACTTTAACCCCGTAATCCACTGCCTAAGCACAACTAACCTCCTCAATGGAGGACAAAACATTGCCTCCCACCTAATGGACCTTTCCTGATACAAAATACCAGGCCCAGAATGTGGGGCTGGTGCAGCACAGCAGGAATGGACCCAGCTCCACCCCCTGCCCAGCTCAGCTGGGCTCGGCCGTGTTTGTCATTCTGGGTTTGACGTCTCGGCTCACTGCACCCAGGCCACAGGATCAATGTGAATTATCAGTCATTGTCCAGGGCTGGATGAATGTCACCGTGGTGTGGAACTAATCCTTGCCTTGTGCCTGCCTGCTGGGTCAGCAGTGCTTGTTTTAGCCCTCAGAGGCCCCAGAGATGTGCTGCTCCATGCCACCCATCCGGGCACTCCTCAGGAGGTGGCACAGGTGGTGGCACTGTCAGCTCCTGAGGGGGGGACACAGGTGGTGGCACTGTCAGCTCCCGAGGGGGGGACACAGGTGGTGACTCAGGTGGTGACACCATCAGCTCCTCAGGAGGTGGCACAGGTGGTGGCACTGTCAGCTCCTGAGGAGGTGGCACAGGAGGTAGCACTGTCAGTTCCTGAGGGGGTGACACAGGTGGTGGCACTGCCAGTACCTGAGGAGGTGGCACAGGTGGTGGCACTGTCAGTTCCCGAGGGGGTGACACAGGTGATGGCACTGTCAGTTCCTGAGGAGGTGGCACAGGAGGTGGCACAGGTGGTGGCACTGTCAGTACATGCTTGTAGAGACCTGTGGAGGCAGGGAAGGGCCATGCAGCATCACTGGGCTCACACAGTCTCGAAGCAGATGCTGCCACGTGCTGGTGTTTGATTTGTCCCATAGATGGCTCTGGTGTCCCCAGGGCAGGCCCTGACAGCAGCTGCCAAAGGCTCCTGCTGGGGCCAGCTGGAGCTGGCACCCCAAAGCCCCCAGAGCCCCCAAACCCCCAGGGCTGGGTGCTCCAGTCCCTGCCCTCCTGTGCAGGCCAGGGAGCTGGGCTGGCTCAGCCTTTCCAAAGGAGAGGGGAGCTCTGGGGAGGGAGGGTGTGGGAACCCAGGGAATCCCTCTGGCTACCCTGGAGGATGTGGGACCCTGCCCAGGGGGCTCAGAGACCTTGGCACAGATCCCAGGCCCCCTGTGCCTTTGATTGAGCCCTTGGAACAAACAATTACCAACCTTTATATGAAGGATTACAAGCCACAAGGGTTTGAATAGAATGATAGTGAATTTATCACAGGGTGAAAAATAGATTTATGGGGTTTTAGAATGGGGGTTCAGGGGGCAAGATGGAGGGGACTGGGCGTGTCCAGCCTTTCTCCTTCTTCTTCCTGGCCTCCATCTTCTGCTGTGATGGTGGCACTGCTGGATTGGTTTAGAGTAGAAGCTCACTGTCTAACATGGGTGATGGGTATTGGGAAGTTATTGTAAATATTGTACATGTGGTTTTTAATATAAAAAGATAACACTGCCCAGGGGCAGGGAGAGTGCCTTAGACTGTCTTGCTGAGTGGACCTTGACTGAACAGGAGAAAGAATTTTCTAGATAAGGAACAATAAACAACCTTGAGACCGAGAAATGAAGAGCTCCAACTCCTTCTGTGACCGCCAGGCTGGGAACAGAGACTTTCTGACACATCTGGGGGTCACTGTGAGCAGCAGGGATCCCAAGAGGAGGGCAGGGTGGAGCAGGGCTGTGCAGGGTCACACCAGAGGGATGCTCCAGTCCTGCTCCTGCAGCAGCCTCCCTGCAGCACCACAGCACCAGGGCACGCTTGGTGACGACCCCGGGAGCCAGCTGACACTGAGGCACTGAGGGGACAGCTAACCTGAGCCTGGGGCTCAGCTGCATCCAACTGCTCATTAAAAATGAATGGGTGCATCTGAGAAGGATCACATTCCCTGTGCTGGGATGCAGTAGTAGCAGTCTGCTGTCCTGCTCTCCTCTCCATGTGGTCACTCCTCTGTCTCTCTGTGCCTCCTCACACTCCTCTGTGCACTGAAAACACACTCCTTCTGCTTTTTCACCCAGATTTCCTCCTTATCAATTCCTCTTCAGACACAAAGTCTGGAGTGTGGAGGCTTTCAATAGAGAAAGGAAGCAGCTTAGTGAGAGCAGCTCCTTGGTGATCCTTGGCCCCAACTCCATGGAAATTCCCCGTCCCAGCTGCTTTAGATGCACCTGTGCTCTTCAGGTCCACTGACCCTTTTTCTTTTGTCCACCTTTCATCCTGATCCTTTCAATGTTTTGAAACTCAAAGCATTTGAGTTTTGGGCCTCTGGGCTGGGCTCATGTCCTGTGCTTCTGCTGGCCCCAGACCAGAATAGGTTCAGGTTTGTCACGGGTCCTGCTCACGGGGCCACTCCAGCCACGGGCAGAGGCAGAGGGAGCTCTGCTCTGCTGTGACTCTGTCTTGGTTTGGAAAGCCAGGAGTCTGCCAAGGAAGGCAGGAGCCTCCCCTGAAATGGAGAATGTGAACCCTCCCCACCCCTCCCAATTGCTATAAATTTGAAATTAAGGGGCTCTCAGGCAAAAATATGGGAGCAGGAAATAACAGTTCTTTAATAGGGATGAAAATCAAAGGATACAATGAACAATGCAGTGACCAAACCAACAGTGCCAGAGTCAGAACCCAGCCTGACACCCTGTGGGTCAGGGTGCTGGCAGCAGCCCCATTGGAATTGTGGCTCAGCCCTCCTGCAGTGCCAGGGGTGGCTCTGCTGGAGCAGGGATCCTGGAGAAGGGTGGAATCTTCCTCTGCAGATCCAGGGGAAGGAGAGGCAGCTGCTGCTCCTCTGGGCAATCCAGTGCAGAAGCCGTGCTGGTGTTCCAGAATCTCCAGATTCTATCCAGGGAGGAATGCTTGGCTCCTCCCTCTGGGCTCACATCTCCCAATGGGATGCTGTAGTTCTTATCAGCCATTCAGGGACATTCCATGGCTGTTATCAGCAGGTGTCTCCCTGGAAGGATGAGTGGGGGTGGACGAGATAAGGGGAACTGCCCACTAGACAAAAGACAACAGCCATGCAGAATGTAAATGGAATACAACTGGCTTGGCAGTCCAGGACAGACTCAAACACAAAAGTTGGGCTTTGGCACACAAACACCTTAGCTGCACTTTATCATCCCTGTCCCCACTCAGTCTGCAAAAGCAAAGTGAGGCGCAGATGTACAAGACTCCAGTGGCATTTCCTCACAGAAATTTATGGCTGAGCTATCTGTGTCCCATCTTGGTGGAACACTTTGCAAGATGACTGTTAATGTCATTTTGTAGGTGCTCTGGCCAATCAGAGCAGTACAAGGTTCAGTGTTTTGCTGCCGAGGTGACAGTAAGGGAAAGGAAATATTTCTCCAGAGGTGGAAAATGTTTAAATCTCAGATTTCTATGTTTTTGTAATATGAATTTCTCATAGATTAAAAATTCCCAGTCCTACCCAGGCTGATTCCTGACTGTCATTGGTCTGCATTCACAAGTCTCACAACACTTTGTCCTTGCTTTACGCACTCCCCCAGGCTGGAAGATGTGAGTCTGCAGGTGGAAATGAGCCAGGGGAGCCTTAGGCTGTCCCCCATGCTCTGTCCTCACTCAGCAGGGTCCTGGCACAGCTGGCACCTGCCAAAGCCACTGCAGTGGTTGGCACTGGCACACAGGGGCTGGCTCTGCTGTGGAACACCCGTGGGAAACACTGGGAGTCCACTCATGGAATAAAATCACAGAATCTTTTGGGTTGGAAAAGCCTCTGAGGCCATCGAGTGCAACCCTTCCCCAGCTCTGCCAAGGCCACCACTGATCCCTGTCCCCAGGTGCCACCTCCACATGGTGTTAAATCCCGTTAAATCCCTTCAAGGATGGGGACTCCACCTCCTCCTGCTCCTGTTTTTTTAAAATTTTTCCATTTTGCTCCTTTTCAAGGGAGATGTTGTGGCTGAGCCTTTTGCCTGGGGACTCCCTTCATAGGTAATCTGGGTGTCTGTTCCTATTAGAAATGGTGCAACAAATCCAAATTATGTGCAGCACTGCATCAACTCCAGGATGGAGCAGGAGTTTGCTTTTGTTTTTTCCATTGCTTTTTGATTTTTAAATTTGTTTTGGTGAGATGAAATGTAGAAAGAAGAAAGCGATCCTAAAGGAATTATGACTCATGGAGATTAGATAAATAAGACAACTACAAAAGCCATGCTAAAAAGCAGTTTTGCATACAAGTCCTAAAAACTGTCTGGTGGTTTGTAATTCCATCATGTGAAGGCAAAGCTGTTTCTGAGACAAAGATTTGGGTAATAAGTATGCACTTGAATTTTAGTTAAGAAAATAATATGTCCTGAGGGTACATATTCTTGCAATCATTTGGCATGCATGCCGTGTTCCTTTGGAGATGAGGAATTGCTGGTATGTGACAGCTGACTCCAGAAACTCAGAAAATTAATAAGAGGATGTTCCTGGAGCACGGGCTGGAGTGCTTGGCCAGGCTGCTGAGCCCAGGGGTGCTGGGGTGCAGAGCAGTGCCTGGATGCAAGGGAGGCTGGATGAGCCCCTGCATGCACAGCCAGAGCCCACCAGGCATGTGGGGCAGCAAAACTGGGCTTTGACAAAAGGGAGAGTGATGGATCCTCGGGGAAATCACAAAAGCAATTTGTTCACCAGTTTTGTTGCTGAGCTTTTGTCAAAAAAAAAAAAAAAAGAAAAAGAAAAAGAAAAAAAAAAACCCTGAGCTCTGCTTAGCAAATGTTTCTGTTACTCCAGTAATGGTTTTTGTGGGAATTGAACAAAAACCAAGTGACAGAGTTAAATGGCAACTTGAGAGCTGGTGGTTATTGCCTCAACAGGGAAAGGGGTCTCGAGTGACCCTTTCCCTCTGGAAAACGCTGCTGTTGGCTGTGCTTGATCCATGGCTGAATAAAATATGATCTGCACTAATTGGAGCACACATCTGCCCCAGGATCCCTGCCCTGTGGGCCCTGCAAGGCCTGGTGCAGGAGGAGCTGAGCAGGGCAGTGATGACACTGCTCCCTTTGGTGCTGCAGGCTGTGGGGCCCTGCCCTGGTGCAGGAGGAGCTGAGCAGGGCAGTGATGACACTGCTCCCTTTGGTGCTGCAGGCTGTGGGGCCCTGCCCTGGTGCAGGAGGAGCTGAGCAGGGCAGTGATGACACTGCTCCCTTTGGTGCTGCAGGCTGTGGGGCCCTGCCCTGGTGCAGGAGGAGCTGAGCAGGGCAGTGATGACACTGCTCCCTTTGGTGCTGCAGGCTGTGGGGCCCTGCCCTGGTGCAGGAGGAGCTGAGCAGGGCAGTGATGACACTGCTCCCTTTGGTGCTGCAGGCTGTGGGGCCCTGCCCTGGCACCCCGGGAGCAGGGCCATGTGCCAGGGTCCCCACAGGGACACCGAGCAGTGGGACAGACAGATGGACAGCCTGGGAGGGACCCAGCCCCAGCCCTGCTCTGGACACAGGGGACACCATCTGAGCCACCTGGCTCAGTGCTGCAGCTTGGGTGGCACCAGAGGGGAACAGAGCCATGAGCTGGGCTGGCACCAGAGCCCTGAGCTGGGCTGGCACCAGAGCCCTGAGCTGGGCATCCCTGAGCTGGGCTGGGCTCTCCTGGGCTGGGCTGGGCAGGGCTGGGCTCAGAGCCCTGGGCTGGGCTCCCCTGGGCTGGGCTCAGAGCCCTGGGCTGGGTTCCCCTGAGCTGGGCAGGGCAGGGCTGGGTTCCCCTGGGCTGGGCTGGGCTGGGCTCAGAGGCCTGGGCTGGGCTCCCCTGGGCTGGGCTGGGCTGGGCTCCCCTGGGCTGGGCTCAGAGCCCTGGGCTGGGTTCCCCTGGGCTGGGCAGGGCTGGGCTGGGCAGGGCTGGGTTCCCCTGGGCTGGGCTCCCCTGGGCTGGGCTCCCCTGTGCTGGGCTCTGCTCCCCGGTGCCCTGGCTGGGCAGGGCTGGGCCCCAGCCCCAGGAGCAGGCTTGCAGAGGCACGTCCAGCTGCAGGGCTGTTGCTGAGCCTGTTCTCCTGGCTGTTGGACACCAGGCTGTGCTGCAGCAGGGAAATCAATCTCATTTCCATGCCCTGGGCTGCAGCCCCCCAGGGGCCCAGCCCCACTGCTCCCAGTGCTGCTGCATTGCAGGGCAGGAGTGTCCTGGCTGCAGGAAACCCTGCCCTGGAGAGGAGAGGGATGAGAAAACACCAGCCAGGTCATCTGAGAGCATTTCCAGAGGCAGGAGCTGCTGACCTGGGCCTGCAGTACAGGAGGGCAAAGGGTTGATGGCTGGTGCTGCCTCTCTGTCAGCAGTCCCAGCCCTGTGCTCCAGCTGGGGGCAAGGGACCAGCTCGTGCCTGGCGTGGGTGATGGGTGCCCTCCCTGCCCAGCCTGGTCTGGATTTTGGGGCACCCAGAGCTGTGCTGGCTCTGGGCTGTGTTCCAGGGGAGCTGGGGATGCTCCCTGAGCAGGGAAGGGGAGAGAGTGAGGAGTCCTGGCTCCAAATCAGCTTGTGGTGAGTTACCAGGTGCACAGGAAATGTTTCTCCTCCTTTTCCCCAAGTGGGACACACTCTGGAGAGCCCCTTCCTGCTCAGGTGTGCATTGTACAGAGCAGAGAGGGGCAGGGCTCACTGCCCCAGCTCTGCTCCCTGCTTTTACACCTTTTCCCTTTCTCACTGCTCTCAGGAGCTCTGCAGCCGTGGGTTATGTCTGAAATGCAGAGCAGGCCAGGCGTGTTTGCTGTGCTCCCTTTCCAGCTGGCAGGCAGTGGGAGACCTCGTGCCCTGCAGGGGTGGGCAGAGCTGGCACTGACTCTGTGTCCTGTGCTGGGGACAGCAGAACCCTCCCAGGCCCATTCCCTGGGGCATTGGCTCCTCTCTGGGCGATGTTCTGGGGCAGGGAGAGCAGCTCCCCTGGATGCCTTTATGGAGTGCTCAGCTCCGTGTGGGGTCACACACACCTCCACTGCTCCCTTTGGTGACACAGAGGAGGAGGAGGTGACAGTTTGGCTGCACAGCAGAACTGGGGTTTCTGTCCTCATGGGTGTACCTAGGAAGTCGCTTTTTGGCTCATTGTCTACGGTCCTCACTCTGATCCTGTTCTGGTCAGGTCATGGTGACATCTAAAACCTTGCTGGTTGTAGGAGCGTCGGGGATAGGATGGCCAGGATGGACAGAGAGCAGAGATCTCTGCAGGCAGGGCTGGAACTTGGGGTTCATTGCCAAGGGCCAAGTGCAGGGCCCTGCTGGAGCTGCCAGGCACAGCCCAGAGCAGGCCTGAGAGAAGAGAGGGGGAGAGAGGATGAGAGGGTGAGAGAGTAAGGGAGTAAAAAGGTAAGAGAGAGAGGTTCCCATTCCAATACCATAAATCTTCTTCTGTGCTGAATATTCTCATTCTCACTAACCAATCCAGTCCAAGATCCAAATCCTACAGCATTTACATACAGCCTGTAAGAATCATTACATTCTCACACTGTGTTACATTTCAAACCCTAAAAACTCCTCTGTGAGCCCCTTCTGCCAAGCTGCAGGGTCTGCTCTGACCCCTGGGCCTGTCTGCAGGCAGAGGGTGTTGTTCCATCCAAAGGGGATCACCTTCAGCTGGCCACACCATTGTTTTCCAGTTGTTCAGTAACTGAGGGATCTCAGAGCTTGCTTTCATTTCAATCTCACTTATAGTTTCCATTTTCTCAACATCTTTTGCCAGGCAATCATATCTATAAGGCTCTCCTGTTTCATCTTCCCCAACAGCCAGTGGAGTAGGAGAACTTTTCACTAGTAGGACCCATCACTTAGTTCCTTAAACCTTCGGCCAGCTCGTTGTTTTTAGGGTCTTTCATTGGATTTTCTTGACTGTCTCAAATTTGCATATTTTCCTGGAGATGCTGCCCAAGGCCATTTTGGGGAGCAGCGGAGGCAGAACCCAACAGATACAGCAAGGATACCAGTAGGGCAAGGGGATTAACAGTGGGGGTAACTTAAAGGTTTTACATTTAACAACAATTTAAATAACACAATTAATTTGTTACAGTTTCACATAACAACTAACATCTCTAATTGTATCAACTTGTGAACTTGTTCATAACACCTCTGCCCTGCAGTGGTGGACAGAGCAGGCACTGACTCCGTGTCCTGTGCTGGGGACAGCAGAACCTCGCCAGGCCCATTTCCTGGATCATTGACTCCTCTCCACATGATCTTCTGAGTCTCTATTAAACTCTGATTCTCAAAGAGAAGAGTCCGTGGCAGGCTCAGGTAAACAGGTTGGCTGTTCCTGGCTCTGTGCTCTCACTGCTGTGCAGCCACAGACACTCCAGGGATGTCAGATGGGTCTCAGGTCTGTCTGGGCCTCTCTGCATGGCTAGGCCTGAATATTTAAAAAACAGATTTACATATGTTAAGCCATTCACTGTTTCAAATGCAAATACACTTAGCCATACAATTAAAGGGGCTACTAAAGATCCTGATGGATTTGGGGACGTTCTGTCCAGATTTCTAACACTTCTCACTGCTCCAAAGTCCACTGTGCTTCCCACCCAGGGGTCAGAAACGCCTTTGCTACCCAGGGAGTGTTCAGCCCTTTGGAGGAAAGGAAAATCCAGGATAATCCTGCATGGAGTAGTGATGGGGATGCAGACAGTCATGCTGAGACTGCTCCAGCTTTAGTGAGAGCCAGCACAGGAAGGATGGGGTGGCACAGGACAGGAGGGAGCCTGGAGAGCTGCAGGATCTGCACAGGAGGGGTGACCTGGCACCACCTGCACCTCTCCCTGCTGGGTGTGCCCCTCCTGTGGGGCTGGGTGTGCCCCTCGTATGGGGCTGGGTGTGCCTTCTGTGGGGCTGGGTGCCCCTGTGTTCCCTGAGGGCAGCCACACAACCACCATTTTTAATTTACCCTCATTTTTCCCCACCAGCAGCATCTTTGAATTGCACTGTGGATTGTTTTGGCTGATTTTACAACCGACGCTGTGCCAAGGACCAGCTGGGTACACAGAGTCTCTCCAAGGAATCCAGGGTGGGACCATGGAATCCAGGGTGGGCAGGGTCCACCAGGATGGTTTGGTCAAGCCTGTCCAAGCTGCACCTGGAAAGGCCCCAGATCCAAAAGTGTTCCCGGACTGTTGCTGCACTGTTTTGGCATGGCCTGCACCTGATGATGAAGCTCTGTCCTGGATTTGGAGTCTCTCCTGAGCCCATGCATATAAACCCACCCAGAGTGGGCACTGTTCCTCTCTCAGGTGCTGCAATGCCCAGCCTGACCCACCAGGCTCCCGTAGGTGCTGTGCCCAGGGTGGCAGCAGTGCCTGGTTATAAACCCATGGTTATAAACCCACCCAGAGTGGGCACTGTTCCTCTCTCAGGTGCTGCAGAGCCCAGCCTGACCCACCAGGGTCCTGTGGGTGCTGTGCCCAGGGTGGCAGCAGTGCCTGGCAGCCGGGTTTGGCAGGGTGCTGTGCCAGGCTGCCAGGAGGGCTGCCCTGCTCTGGCCAGGCTGTCAGTGCTGCCAGGGGAGCTGCCCTGCTCTGGGGGGCTCTGCAGGGCTCAGCCTGATCAGGATGCAGCTCCTGGCACAGCCTCTCTCCTGAGGGAGGCTCGTGCTCCCTGGCTGGCTGCAGGAGACAAGGATCAGGCCAGCAGAAGTGGTTTGCAAGACACAGGTGCCCCCAGGTCAGCTGCTAGAGCACTAGGAAATATTTATCCATCATCTGTATCGCAGAAAGGGATGCTGCTGCCACGGACATTTGTAAACTGTCATTTACAGCAGCCTCCTACCTTCCCTGAGGTGATGGGTATCACCACGGAGGGAGGGAATTTATCAGATTCACACTTCTAACTCACCATTACTCATCTTCCTTTCTAATTCCAAACCCCATGTCCTGATTTGAAAAATGAAAAAGTCGACAGGGCTGCAATGTCCACCTGCTGCTGCTCCTTTCCTTTAGCACCTCTCATGTGGAAATGCGGATTTTCAGCTGAATTACAGCTCATCAGGCGTGGGTGTGCAACAACTTCGTTTATTTATCTCAATTTATCAGAAGCCAGCAGTAGATAAAACGGGAATAACAGGCCACCCACCCGGGCCCGTGTTTGCCGTGGTGGCTCAGGGGCTGCTGCAGAGCCCGGAGCTGCTCCTGCAGCCACTGCAGGATGTCCCGGGGGGGAAGGGGCTCTCCAGGGTGCTGAAACACAGCCCCAGAGCCATTTACTGGGAGACCACCCAGCCCAACCCTTCCCCAGCCATGACCGTGCTCACAGGGGTGCCAGGGTGAGGGAAGAGACCAGGATCTGACTCCATGTTTCAGGAGGCTGATTTATTATTTTATGATATATATTACATTAAAACTATACTAAAAGAATAGAGAAAAGATTTCATCAGAAGGCTGGCTAAGAATAGAATAGCAAGGAATGATAACAAAGGCTTGTGGCTCGGACAGAGAGTCTGAGCCAGCTGGGCTGTGATTGGCCATTGATTAGAAACGCCCACATGAGCCCAATCCCAGCTGCACCTGTTGCATTCCACAGCAGCAGATAACCATTGGTTACATTTTGTTCCTGAGGCCTCTCAGCTTCTCAGGAGGAACAACCCTAAGGAAAGGATTTTCCATAGAAGATGTCTGTGACACCCAGCCCTGCCAAGGCCACACTGACCATGTCCCCAAGTGCCTCCCACTTTAAACCCCTCCAGGGATGGGGACTCCACCCCTGCCTGGGCAGCTGTGCCAGGGCTGGCAGCTCCTTTTGGAAAGGAATTTTTCCCCATGTCCAATACAAACTTCCTCAAAACTTGCAGCCAGGACAGACAAAAAATAAATTTTTTAGCTAAATATTAAGCTGAGGAGCCTTACTCTTTATATGTTTTTGAGTGTGATTTCCCCCCCAGTTGGTTGCTTCTGTTTTCTGGAGTGACATTCCCATGATTTCCCATGGAGCAGTGCTTTGGCCAGCCCCTGTCCTGGACCCTGCTGGGTGAGCTCATCTCATTTGTTGCTTGGAAAGCAGAGGGGTGTTTGCTCTCTCTTTGTGCATTATTCCTGCTCCCAGGACGGGGCTGAGCTCTGTAAAGCAGAAACGCAGGAGTGAGCACTCTGTTTCCCATGGTCAGGATTTGCTGCCTGTGGATGTATTTGGAAACCCATATCTCCCTGGTTTTACTGCTCCTTCTTCCTCACTCAGCCTTCCTGGCACCAGTGATGGAATGAAGTCCTGGAACAGAAGTCTAAAGTACTAATCCATTCATTCATCCATATATATATATATATATATATATATATATATATATATATATATATATAAATATTTCAAGATCTGTGGTCTGTATATTTTCTTCTTCTAAGGAGATCTGACCAATGCAATAATCCTGCCACAGAAACAGATTAACAGATTTTAAAATGTATCAAATTTTTGTCCATCCAAATATTTGTCTGTTACCTAATCTTGCATTACTTTACTCCCCTGAAGATGCAGAACTACCCATCATTTACACGTTCTGTTTTCTGTCTTCTATTAAAGCATGTCTGCAAAGGGAAAATATTACGAGAGCAACCTGTGAAAGCTTTAACATCTGCCCTAGCAAAGTTCCCATCACACCCAGCATCTGTTTCACCAGTGTAAGGACACAATGAAATCTGCAGGGTATTGTCCTATTTGAATTTTAATATCTTTTCATTTCTTGTTTCTCCCTTGTTTGCTTGTTTTTGAAAGAGTTGGCAGCACACAAATATGGGGTTGTAAATGAGAAAGTGAAAGGTTTGTCAATACTTTCACTCTCAGGGGACTGAGGTTCTTCCATTTTAATACACTTAAGTCAGGCTCCCCACACATCCCGTGCTGGATGTTTTTCCTAATATTATATAGGGGGAAAATGCAGCAGCATCTGGTGCCTTCCTGACAGGTTCAATTGATTGTGGCAGGAATGAGAAGCAGGGCTGGTCTGGAACAAGCTTTCATTGATTGCTGGAGGGCATCGACTGCATGGGGAATTTGAAACAACAGCAGGTTCAGGAGCCAGAGCCAAAAAGGAAAAAGAAGCTGATGTTGGAGCTTCCGAAGGGTTTTGTCCCAGCCTTGCATTTTACCACCTTTCAGTGGTGCAGCCACCATGGTGAATGGGATTTTTATTGCTCCTTTTATTTTGTTTTAAATTTTAACTAAGATTAAAATCAGGTTTGCCAAATTTACCAATAAAATTGATATGTGTTAGAAGGGTTCTTTTTTTCTCAGAAATATGGCACTTCTGACCAAAGTGATTAGATAAAGGACATTATCTTCCCTGCGATCTCTGCTGGCTAAATCCTCAGAGCATCTGAATGAATCAAGAGGCTTAAAATCTATTGTGTGATGTTATCACTAAGTACCTATTGTGTAGCAAGTATCAATACATACTCCTGTGTATCAAGGGTCTGTGGTGTGATTTTATCTCAGTGTGGATCAGGGATGTGTCAGGCCCTTCTTTTTGTCCCCAGAAGTTTAACAGAACAGAAGGAAATCATCGATGTTCCCTATTAAAGTGCACCTGACGATTGCTGTGCTGTGTGCTCGCGTTTCCAGGGGAGGTGCAGCTAAAGGAACCTGGGCACTGCTGCAGCCTCACAGGAGAGGCTCAAAGGCACCAGCTCCAAACCCCTCTGCCCCTGTTCCCCCTGCCCCCCGCTCCCCTCAGACCCCTGGGGAACAAGAGTGACACCAATCAAATGCTCCCACTCCTCCAGTCAGTCCCAAAAGGGGGTTTGGGGGATCCTCATGGAATTTGTTACCAGTGAAGAACAAGGCATGGAGGGACAGGAGCCAGGGAATGGCTCCCAGTGCCAGAGGGCAGGGATGGGTGGGAGACTGGGAATTGGGAATTCCTGGCTGGGCTGGAATTGCCAGAGCAGCTGTGGCTGCCCCTGGATCCCTGGCAGTGCCCAAGGCCAGGCTGGACACTGGGGCACCCTGGGACAGTGGGAGGTGTCCCTGCCATGGCAGGGGTGGCTCTGCACTGGGGGGATTTAATGTCCCTTCCAACCCAAATCATTTTGTGATTCTGGGATTCTAAGGGAAGGATCAGCTCAGACCTGGGACTGTCCTGGGTTAGGCTTAGGCCAGTGACACTGCACAGTTCTTGAATCCTGAACATCTGTGCAGAGCTGGGACTTGGCCTCTGTGGAAGTGTTGAACCTTCATGAGCTGGTTTGTGAATTTGGGACGATGGAGGAGGAGGCTGGCAGGATTAAGATCTGTGATTTCAGCTGTAACTAGCAATGATAGCAGCTCAAAGAGATGTTGTGTGCATTTTTATTATATGGTTTTCTAAAGTACCACTATTAAAAATATGCCACCCATTGTACATTCCAGCAGAAGATGTGTGTGCCACTGATTTCTTTGTGCTTACCTTAGAACTGTTTATTCTGTGTTATCTTTTCAATGAAAATGAAGATACAGAGAATCCAATGTGATTCTTTACTGCAGTGAAAAATTCCCCTCATCCTTTGAACCATCGCAGACTGACATCCCACATCCCGATGTCCTTATCTTACATTCCAGTCTGAAACGTATTAGTGTAGGATAATAATGGCTTATTTTTTCACAGGATACACATAAAAGGAAATGTATAAGCAACTTTCACTTCATTATCACTCTGCTATTTCTGCTGTGAATGGTCCATAGCAAAAAGAAAACAAGAAACGATCATTTTAATTTCTGCGCTGCTTTCTTTTCCAGTTTTATGCTTCTTCCACTCATTAAAAGCAACCCTTCTCATTTTCTAATGAGAAAGACGCACTAATATTTCATGTTTGTCTCTGCACTCAGCAGAGAACTGGCTGGCATTACCCTGAGGGGCAAGGGACATCTGCAATGCCCTCCCTGTGCTACTCTGACATGGCCCAGGCACTGACATGGAGGCCTTTGGTGATGCCTTTGGTGATGGACAATGCCTTTGGTGATGGACAATGCCTTTGGTGATACCTTTGGTGATGGACAATGCCTTTGGTGATGGACAATGCCTTTGGTGATACCTTTGGTGATGGACAATGCCTTTGGTGATGGACAATGCCTTTGCTGATAGCTTTGGTGATGGACAATGCCTTTGGTGATGGACAATGCCTTTGGTGATACCTTTGGTGATGGACAATGCCTTTGGTGATGTTGTTGGTGATGGATGATGCCTTTGGTGATACCTTTGGTGATAGATGCCGCCTTTGGTGATGCCTTTGGTGATGCCTTTTGTGATGCCATTGGCAATGCCTTTGGTGATATACAATGTCTTTGGCCATGCTGTTGGCAATGCTGCTGGTGATGCCTTTGGTGATACCTTTGGTGATGTTGTTGGGGATACCTTCAGTGATGCCATTGGTGATACCTTTGGCAATGCCTTTGGTGATGCCTTCAGTGATGCCATTGGTGATACCTTTGGTGATACCTTTGGGGATGTTGTTGGGGATACCTTTGGTGATGTTGTTGGGGATACCTGTGGTGATGTTGTTGGGGATACCTTTGGCGATGCCGTTGGCTGTGGCAGCAGCTCTCTGGCCACAGAGAGCAGCAAACAACTTTCCCAGGCCTCTCTGGGGAAGGGCTATGAGAAGATCAGAGAAAAGAATGAGAAACAATTCTTATCTCCACTGGCTGCACCTGGTGTTGTGCACATGTGGAATGTGTTATGGAGATTTGCTTACCAAAGGGTGATTTCTTGATTGGCCAATGGTGATGGTGTTTGAATTGAAGGACCAATCAGGTCAACCTGTATCATAGCTGTCTATAAAAGCAATGGGTTTCTTAATAAGAATAGAATAATAAAGAGATTGGTCAGCCTTCTGTGAATCATGGAGTCAATGCTAATTATTACCTGGCTGGGGGCCCGTTGTGACGACAGTTGGTGATGCCTTCGGTGACACCATTGGTGATGCCTTTGGTGATGCCTTCGGTGACATTGTTGTCAATGTCTTCAGTGATGTTGTTGGTGACATTGTTTGTGATGCCGTCGGTGATGTTCTTCTGCAGCTGGCTCAGGTGGGCATGACCCCACTGCTGCTCGTGGCTAAGCAGGTTGGACTGGAGCAACCAGGGCCCCAAAATCACGCACACCTCACACACACAGGGCTGTGTCCTGGCACATGTTCCAGGTCCTGCAGGAATGACATCCAGAGTCTTCCATCACACTGGGGCTTGTCATGGTCTTGTCAGTCAAGAGCTGGGCACATCCAGGTGTCAGTGCTCGGGCATGGATAACCATCCTTCCAAGTTCCTGATTAAACACTGCCCTGTCCCCACAGTCAGGTTCCATAAATGTGTCAGCTTAGAAAAGAGCCTTTTTCCGGTTTATTCTCATGCAAATATCGAACCCTTGGCACTCTGGCTGCAGGAATATTCAGTGCCTCTCTCACAAAAGGCTCCTTAGTTCTGTCCCTCTCCAGGCTGCCTGGCTCCTGGGGGCTGTGGAGGCTGCTCCCTGTGCCAGGGTCAGGAGGGCAGGAGAGCTCCATCCCTCTTTGGAGGGGAGGGTGTCCATCCTTGGGCTGGGTGTGTGGAAAATCCTGTCCAGGGAGGAGGGCTGGGAATCTTTCTCCCGGTTTAATGGCTGAAATTGTTTGGCTCTTTATTTAGTAAGACATTTGCATGCATGAGTCCCTCAGTCCTGCCTGTGTTCCTTAACAGCCACTTATTGTGGCCAATTTCTGGCTATTATGGTAATTTCCTGTCCTTGTTCCTCTTTCCAGTTCCAAAATTCCACCTGAGGAGCTCATTTTCAGCTGTCGGCTGGCAGGTTCTCAGACAGCTTTTGTGTCCTGGCTTGGCAGAGCTGGGTTTGTGCTGGGAGTCACTGACCTCAGGGGGATTTCCAGCCCACTGATGCTGTGGTGCTGTGGTTCTACTCCTGGATGAGGGCAGAGTGTGGTGGGTGTAGGACCTGGGGCTGGATCCGTGCAGGGTCTGGGATTTGGCTGTTGGGAGCGCTGATAAATGCAGGAGGGTGCACGGGGGAGGCTGCTCTGCTGGAATGAGGCAGATCCTGGGAGGGGAAACAGTGACTTCTGTTGTGCCAAGGTCCTCCCTGCACTGGCTCAGGGGTGAAACTCCCCCACCCTGGGAGGGATCAGGACATTCACAGGTAGGGCTGAACCTCTCCATCCCTTCTGGTGGGGCACAGCTGGCTCAGCTTCACTGAGTGAGAGACAGCTGCCATGGCTTGGAAGGTGGCAGAATGCAGAAGAGGAGTGTCACACCGCCCTTTAGTGTCATTTCACCCTTTGGGTTGGGAAAATAGTCAGAATTTTTGTTATTTTTCATTTTATAGGATTTTTTGGAAACCCTTTTGCCCTCGTCCCTGGCAGTGCCCGAGGCCAGGCTGGGCACTGGGGCTTGGAGCAGCCTGGGACAATGGGAGGGGTCCCTGCCATGGCAGGGGTGGCACTGGATGAGCTCTAGGGTCCCCTCCAACCTAAACCAGTTGATGATCCTAAAATTCTATGATAAAAGCTGAGGCAGTTGCACATCTGGCTTGGAATGGTCTGACACAGAACTTTCAAAATCCAACAGAAATGACAATTGCTAGATGTTAAATTTTGCCCCTGCAGAGGTGATACTGGAGGGAGTCCTGTGTGAGAGCCTAGCCCTGGGCCTGGGACATTTCTGCAGTCAGACATTTCTTGCAATCAATGACTCTTTCCACTTCCAGACTTGGCTCTTTCACTCCCACGTTCACTTTTTTTAGTGTTTTGTCATTGTGTGTAGCAGCTGAGCAAGCATGATGAACTTCTTAGTAAGGTACTGTTAGAAATTACTGATTTTCTCTGCAAAGGAGTTCAGCTTATTTTAGTGAGATACTGGCTCATTTGGAAAATAAAGTTCTGGGCAAATGACTCGTCAGAAGGACTGAGGAGGATTGTGAAGCTGTAAAACATAGCAGCTCCTGTTCACAGGCAGCTGAAGGTGAGAAAAATTTCTCATATGCCTCACAGTTATTAAAATATCAAGTATCCTTCCCTGCCAATTATGTAACCCCTGTGCCACAAGGGCAAATTATTTTAATTATAGGATTGTTGCATGTTCAGAGAATATAATTTCTTTTGAAAATAAAATAAGCTGAAATTCAGGCATTACAGAGGGAAAGAAAAAGGTTAATTGCTCTGAGCTAGAGACTTGTGCTGAGAGAGGTGGGATGCTCGGAGAGAATTCAGCAGGTCTGGCAAGGAACCCTGAACTCCAGTTAAATACAGGTTAGGTTGATTCAGTGCTGCCTTCTTACAGTTACATTATATTATTGAGAGAAAAGGGTCATTAGTGGCTGTCGTGCAACCCAGGGGAGCAGAGAAAGGGAAAAGAATATTTTTGCTGCTGGAACAGAGATGAGAAATGTCACCTGTACCTGAGGGCAGGCAGTGCCAAGGTCGTGGGGCTCAGCCCCAGTGCTGACCACTAGGCTGGGTACCTAGCCTGGGTCTGGGTTTAATTTCATATTCTGGGCCTTTGGAGCTGCCTGTCCAGCCAGTGGCTGCAGGGATGCTCTGGTCTGACACTCCCAGGTCCCCTTGGCGGGAGCCAGGAGGAGCCCAGCTGCCTGGGCTGGTGCTGAGGGATGGAGAGGGAAGGGAACAGGCAAGGGAAGCCCTTGGATCTGGCCGGCAGCTTCTCCTGGGGCTGGGAGTGATCCTGGCCAGCTGAGGGTCACGGTGCTGGGGATGTCCCTGCAAAGGACTCAGAGAACCAAAGCAATTTGAGGAGGGCAGACCATGAAGGTCTCACAGGTGAAATCCAGCCCATGGGCTCACCCCAAGCATGTCCTTGGAGTCCAGACTTGGCTGTCCCAGCACGAGGGCCTGGGCTGGGACCCTGCTGCAGGCTGGCAGGGAGCCAGGGCAGGAGCAGCCCCCTGAGCCCAGGTGCTGCAGCAGGTGGAGGTTGGGACCTGCAGGGAGGAGTCACACCCCAAAGTCCAGAAGTTGTCCCTGCCCCCTTCCATGTGATGGGATATCCCTGTCAGACAATGGATCCTCATCATCCGTCTCCTTTGATACACTGGGGAGCAGGAATTGCATGGAAATGTTATCCAGACGTGGTGAATGAAACTAAAAAGGTTTTGCAGATGCATTGGGATCTTTCTCCTTGAGACAATGAATCACAGTTTAACCAGAAGAGAGGATTAAGCTAATATCTTTTGGACCAGTAATGTCTTTCAAAGGGCACACAAGCCACCAAGGTCTCCAGTGACTTTTTGTCTTTCTTTTATTAAATACTTCATCACTCTAGAAAACACCTCAGAGCTTGTTACAGCTGAGGGCAGCTTTAAAATATGATAATATAATGCACCACAATGACATATCCATTTTACACCTCTCCATTCGGGCTGCAGAACAATGCTCATAACTGATGTGTTTAGGTGTCCTCATTCCCAATCCCATTTGGCTGTGCCCTCGATGAGTCCCTTCAGAAGGAGGTTTCACAAGGCACTCAGTATTCTAGGAATGTTTCTTTCCCTTCCAGGTAAATAATTTGCAAATATTGCCCAGTTTCTGTTGCAGTGGCATATTCTATATGCAAGAAAATGCAGGGCTGTAGTCTGATCACAGAATGGCTTGGGTGGGAAGAGACCTTAAAACCCATCCCATTCCTCCCCTTTCCATGGGCAGGGACACCTCCCACCAGCCCAGCTTCTCCAAACCCTGTCCAGCCTCACCTGGAGCACTTCCACTTCCATTTCAGGGGAAGGGGCTGAGCCAGGCAAACCCCAAAGTGCCAGAGGTGGGCACAGCACAGCCCTGTGCCAGTCAGGAGAACCCCAAAGCGCCAGAGGTGGGCACAGCACAGCCCTGTGCCAGTCAGGAGAGCCCCAAAGTGCCAGAGGTGGGCACAGCAGAGCCCTGTGCCAGTCAGGAGAGCCCCAAAGTGCCAGAGGTGGGCACAGCAGAGCCCTGTGCCAGTCAGGAGAACCCCAAAGCGCCAGAGGTAGGCACAGCACAGCCCTGTGCCAGTCAGGAGAGCCCCAAAGTGCCAGAGGTGGGCACAGCAGAGCCCTGTGCCAGTCAGGAGAGCCCCACAGTGCCAGAGGTGGGCACAGCAGAGCCCTGTGCCAGTCAGGAGAGCCCCACAGTGCCAGAGGTGGGCACAGCACAGCCTGTGCTCAGCCCCAAAGTGCCAGAGGGGGGCACAGCACAGCCTGTGCTCAGCTGGAGGCTGTTCCTGCTGAGGATGGGGATGCTGGAGCTGCCTGGGGCAGGGACTGAGACACGGTGCATCCCCACACAGAGCCCTGGACTGGTGCAGCAGCCCTGCCCTGCCCTGGGGGTGCTCCCCAAGGCTCTGCAGCTCCCTAAAGCTCCTCAGCTCCCCAGAGGTCCTGAGTTCCTCAAAGCTCCTCAGCTCCCTGGGGCTCCTCAGCTCCCCAGCCCCAGGGCACAGCCCGTGCTTCCCTCCTGCAGAACCTGGCATGAGCAGCTGTGCCCTTCTGGGAGTGCTCCTGGTGATGCCTTAAGGTTTTACTCATATTTTCCAGACTCTGCACTGCACTGGGGTGTGACTGCACTCCACACACAGTGCCAGCAGCTCTCCTCACACAGAACAATCCTTTCCTCTCCTCACACAGAACAATCCTTTCCTCTCCTCAGGCACTCAGAACAATCCTTTCCTCTCCTCAGGCACACAGAACAATCCTTTCCCTCTCCTCAATTACACAGAACAATCCTTTCCTCTCCTCAGGCACTCAGAACAATCCTTTCCCTCTCCTCACACAGAACAATCCTTTCCTCTCCTCAGGCACACAGAACAATCCTTTCCTCTCCTCAGGGATGGGTCTGGGGAAGGCCTGTGGGGTTCACACCTGGATTCACAGATGTCTGTACTCACATGTGTAGCCCTGATTTTTTAAGATTTTCCAAGCCTTCTGATGTTGACATTCTCGTAAGGAACTTTCTCACACACTTTCTGTAAATAACTTATTTCTTTGCATTCTTTTCTGGAGGAGGAGAAATTTGATGGGCTGTTGGTCTGTCCAGTGTCATTGGAGAGGTGGCACTGTCACCCTCCAATCCACTGTCACTCTTGGAAATCTGTAAATGTTGGGGTCAGAAATGAAAAATCCCTTTTTACCTTGAAAGAAGCAACGTGTCCATGTCGTGTTATTTCATGTCCTACAGTGACACGGATGTGTACATGCAGATATACAAACACACACATTCCTGCAGTTCTGCAAGAATTCTGCAGTTCCCAATGAGCTAGGAAATAGTTCTGATTGGTTAAAACACTTTATTGCAATGCAGAGTTCTGGATTCTTGAGTCAAAGCCAGAAACCTTGTTCCATGAGCAGTTTAAACTCCTGAATCCTGATACACCCACCAGAGCTGGCTTTGGTTCCAGAGAGCTGAGGTTTGGAAAGTTTCTATTTTCAGCCCCAAGTGGGATTTTTTGTGACAAACCCTCACCCTCCCTTGGAAAGCGGTGTCCCCCCTTGGGGAGCAGAGCCATCCCAGCCCTGTGCCCTTCCCCTGGCTGGGATCTGCAGAGAGGGGCTGCCTCAGCTGTGCCACAGCATCCTCCTCTCCAGGATATTTTGGGTACCAGCCCTGCTCTTTTCCCTGCACCAAGGAATGTTCTGTCACCCACTGGCCATTTTGCTGCCAGCGTGGGTATGTCCTCATAACCGAGCAGGAGGAACCTCGTGGTGGAGAAAATGCATCCTGATGAACAGGATGAACCAAACCCTGTGATCCGTGGCAGGATTTGGTGGCCAAGTGCAGCCTGAGCAAAGGCTGAACCTTTCCCACTTGCAGCAGGCCCTGGGAAGGAACCCCCGTGCTCAGGCAGAGCCACAGTGCTCCCCGTGTGCTGTGAGCTCTCTGGTACCTCAGCCCCGTTCCAGGGGAGGCAGACAAAGGCAGAGCTGAGCTGGGGGAGCTGGGAGAAGCTGGTGTTGCCATGTTCTCTGTTCTCCCAGCCATCGCCATGGAAACGGGAGGATGGGGCTGACCTTGTTAGTTTGCCACTGATCCTGCCGGGGCTCAGCCTTCCAGCTCACCGTAAGCTCCTCTGGGACTGGAGATGCACATCTGAAGCCAATCAGTTGTAGGGGTAAAAGACACAGAATTTTGGAAATGTGAAATGTAGGATCTGTTAATCTGCACTTCAGATGTGCTGGCTGGGAAGGGAACAGCTATTTTTGTGCAAATGGTGCACTGAGATAAAAAAGAGGTTTGCTATTAAGTTCAGTGTTAATTATACAATTCCCTGGGCTCTCCAGTGCCTCTCTGCACAGGTCTCCAAATGGGCAGATGCTGATCCTGCTCCACAAGCCTCTGTCCCAGCCTGTGCCCTGGGCAGGGTCTGTGGCAGGGCTCCCCTCGGGGTTTGGGCGCTGGCAGGGCTGGAGCTCTGCCCACCTCTCCCATCCACCTCCCCCTCACAGCAGCCTTGGTTACAGGGGTGAGCCAGGCATGGCCCTGAGGGAGAAACTGGGAGTTTCCATCTATGCCCCTCACACAGACAGGAGGTGCTGCTCTGGACACATTTAATCCTGCCCTACAGCTGTTTAGGCACAGTTAATCCTGCCCTAGAGCTGTTTTAGACACAGTTAATCCTGCCCTAGAGCTGCCCTAGACACATTTAATCCTGCTCTAGAGTTGTTCTGGACACTTTTAATCCCACTCTAGAGCTGTTTTAGACACATTTAATCCCACCCTACAGCTGCCCTAGACACATTTAATCCTGCCCTACAGCTGTTCTGGACACATTTAATCCCACCCTAGAGCTGTTTAGGCACAGTTAATCCTGCCCTAGAGCTGTTCTGGACACATTTAATCCCATCCTAGAGCTGTTTAGGCACAGTTAATCCCACCCTAGAGCTGTTCTGGACACATTTAATCCCATCCTAGAGCTGTTTAGGCACAGTTAACCCTGCCCTAGAGCTGTTTAGGCACAGTTAACCCTGCCCTAGATCTGTTTAGGCACAGTTAACCCTGCCCTAGATCTGTTTAGGCACAGTTAACCCTGCCCTAGAGCTGTTTAGGCACAGTTAATCCTGCCCTAGAGCTGTTTAGGCACAGTTAACCCTGCCCTAGAGCTGTTTAGGCACAGTTAACCCTGCCCTAGAGCTGTTTAGGCACAGTTAACCCTGCCCTGGAGCTGCTCTGGACACATTCAGTCATTCTGCCCTAGGGCAGGGGAGGAGGCTCATCCCCTCTGTGCAGAAGAGGCAGCGGTGCTTTGGGCAGGACCCCAGGGGGAGGAGCAGCCTGGGTCAGTGAGGGATGAGGAGCAGTTTGGAGATGCTGAATCTCCCAGAGTACTTGGATGAGCACATGCACTGGTGCCACACTGCCTGCCCTGTGCCAGCCTGGCCAGGACCTCCTGGTTTGCTCTGTGCACAGCCCTGCCCATGGCACTCGGTTGGGTGCAGAGAAAATGCAGATAAGGAAACATCCAGGGCAACAAGGGCAGACTAAAAGGGTTCCTAAAGGGGCCTGCAAAGGCTGGAGAGGGACTGGGGACAAGGACAGAGGGACAGGAGCCAGGGAATGGCTCCCAGTGCCAGAGGGCAGGGATGGGTGGGAGATTGGGAATTGGGAATTCCTGGCTGGGCTGGAATTGCCAGAGCAGCTGGGGCTGCCCCTGGATCCCTGGCAGTGCCCAAGGCCAGGCTGGACACTGGGGCACCCTGGGACAGTGGGAGGTGTCCCTGCCATGGCAGGGGTGGCTCTGGGTGGCCCTGAAGGTTCATTCCAACCCAAACCATTCTGGGATTCTGTGATTTTGGGAGTCTGGGATTACATCAGCCTCTGACCCTGTGGTTCTGTGATACTGAGCAAAGATTTAATGGCATGAAGCAAGGGCCAAGTCTCAGGAATAGTGGGTGCACTGAAGTGGTTGGTGCAGCAGTGCAGGGTGGAGAGGGCAGCAGTGGAAGGACCTGGCTGCTCACAGAGCCCAGGCTGCACTTCCACAGCTCCTGTCCAGAGCCCTGGCGCTGTTTGCCTGCAGGGACCCCGAGCTCAGGGCAGGGATTCCCCCCAGGAACCTGGGTGTGGGTGCCTTGGGATCCCCAGTCTGCTTTGATCCGTGACCACAGCAGTATCATTCTGGTTGTTGATGTAGCAGTATGATTCTGGCTTTTGACTGTGGCAGTATGATTCTGGTTTTTGATGTAGCAGTATGATTCTGGCTTTTGATGTAGCAGTATGATTCTGGTTTTTGACTGTGCAGTATAATTCTGGTTTTTGATGTAGCAGTATGATTCTGAATTCCCTTGAGGACCTGTCCATGGGATGACCACTGCAATCTCAATAAATCACTTTGGCTCCAAAGCCTCAGCCTCTTATTTGAGATCCATGAGCAGGGCAGGGAATGTAAGAAAATATTTACATGGATGTAATTGGTTTTCTGCTTTTTGGCCTGTGTTTACAGGTGCCCTATGTGGCCTTGCACCCAGGTGTTTGATATTATGAAGATGTTACTTTCATATTTACATTTTATTTCATCTCTACATTTCTTGCAGGTTTTATACCTGTTTGCATAATTTGGGCTAATTTATGAGGATTTTCAAAGAGGAGAAACCTTTTAGCATTCTTTTCATGCAGTCCAATCAAGTTTTTTGGGCTGGAAGGGAAGTTAAACTCACCTTGTTCCATCCCTGCCATGGGCAGGCACATTCTGCTAGACCAGGTTGCTCCAAGCCCTGTCCAACCTGGTCTTTTCTGCTTTACCTCAATTTTCATTACAGTTTTTCTTCACATCCCATGGAGAGAACATTCAGGACAGGCTGAAATGAATGCAGCTGGTGTTTGGAAGGTTAATGCAGAGAGGCTCAGCAGGCCAGCACAGCCCGTCCCCAAATGAGCTCTGAGCCAGGGCTATGGGCACAGACAGGCTCACCTGGCCCCAAATGAGCTCTGATCCAAGGCTATGAATATAGACAATATCCTCACCTGGCCCAGCTCTGGGAGTCCTGCACAGGAGCCTTTGGTTCCCTTCCACTGACAAAGTCTGCTCCAAAACTCCAAAACTCCAAAACTCTGCTTTTCCTGGGCACGGAGCTCTCTGGGACCTCTGGCACCTCTGTCCTCCTCCAGGGCAGCAGCAGCCTGAAAGGAGCTTTGCTGCTGTCAGGGGAGGTGGCACGGCACTTTCTGGGAGGTGACATGGCACAGTCCCAGCTGTGACCTGGCACAATCCCAGATGTGACCTGGCACATCCCCAGATGTGACCTGGCACATCCCCAGATGTGACCTGGCACATCCCCAGATGTGACCTGGCACATTCCCAGAGGTGATCCAGCACATTCCCAGATGTGACCCAGCACAATCCCAGATGTGACTCAGCACAATCCCAGATGTGACCTGGCACGTTCCCAGAGGTGACCCAGCACAATCCCAGAGGTGACCCAGCACATTCCCAGATGTGACCCAGCACATTCCCAGGAGATGACCCCAGCACATTCCCAGATGTGACCCCAGCACATTCCCAGGAGATGACCCCAGCACATCCCCAGGTGGCCGTGCTGCCTCCATTCGCTGCCACAGCCGGGGGACAGGGGGAGCCTGGGGCTGTCACACAAAATCCTGACAGTGGGAGGACATGGCAGGGGAATAAACCCTGTCCCTCCTGGCTGTGGCAGCTCGGCAGGCACGCAGATCTATTTTATAAAGTTATTTTTTTTCTTCTTTTTGCTGAAGCATGAAGGTGGGCCTGGGTCATGCATTTGATTTTGTCTATAAAATAACACAGGCCAAAAATAGGAGGCTGGCAAGGCATTAGAGAACTGGTCAAATTTTTACTAAACTGTGAAACCTTGTCCAGGAGGCAGAGAATTTTTTTTTCCATTTTTTAAAAAAAATCAATACTTAATTTTGAAACATTTGCATTTTAGATTTTTCAAAATGAAATACTGAGGAGCTTTACCAAGAAAAGAGAGAGCCAGCTACGAGAGAGGCTGGGAGAGTGGAAGGTGCCCCTGCCCATGGCCGGGGTGGGATGAGATGAGCTTTAAGGTCCTTTCACACCCAAAGCAAGCTGTGGTTCTCTTTTCCCTGGGTTTCCCCTGGTGCCCTTTGTCCCTCACGCACCCAGCGAGCTGCTGCTAATTGTAGAATGATAATTTGCTACAGGAGTTCATTTTTGATATGCAAATGAATCACTTTGTTTCTGAGGCTATGCAAAACTCTGAGGTGAGCCCAAGCTGCAGCCAGGTCAGGATGTGAGAGACTGAGCATGGAACCAGGGTGGGAACTCCCTGCCCACGGTGAGCTGGTGTTATTTCATCCAAGCAAGAACACAGAGCATTCAGAAAAGATATTACCAGATATCAGAATGGGTAACTTTGTGTAAAAAATGAAACTTTTCTTCTCTTTGCTCCTCGGGTATTTAATGAGAACAGTCCACAGAACCCTAGAATCACTGCACCCTGATCCATCTTCCAGCTAGCAGTGGTGCCCATTTTGAGCAGGGATGAAGGTGGTTCCATAGGATGGGGATGCCCTGGGACCCTCAGTGAGAGCCGAGTGCCACAGACCCAGAGCAGAGAGCAGCACTCAGGGAAGAGAGTTCCAGCTGCTAATTCATTAGATCTTTTCACCTGGCCACAAATGCATAAAATCAGAATCCCAGTCCGTGCCTGGTGTGGGATTCAGCCTGTGCCAGCCTGAATGAGGATGAGGGTGAGGATGAGGGTGAGGGTGAGGGTGAGGGTGAGGATGAGGATGAGGATGAGGATGAGGATGAGGGTGAGGATGAGGGTGAGGGTGAGGATGAGGATGAGGATAAGGGTGAGGGTGAGGATGAGGATGAGGATGAGGATGAGGATAAGGGTGAGGGTGAGGATGAGGATGAGGGTGAGGGTGAGGGTGAGGATGAGGGTGAGGATGAGGATGAGGGTGAGGATGAGGATGAGCCCAGTGGGCTGGAGCAGCCACTCTGCTCTGCATCAGAGCTACCGTGGAGGGTGTTTTCTTTGCACAGGTTTTATAATTTTCTTTTCCTGGCTGAGGTGTTGTGGGAGAGGCAGCGCCGGGTTCAGACGCGCCGTGAGCGACCCCAGCGTGCGGCAGCGGCGGGAGGGGAGGGGAGGGCACGGAGCGAGCCCTGTCCGGCCCCTGTGCCACCCTCAGCCCCGGGATGGCACTGCCGGTGCCCCTGTGCCAACTCGCACAGGTCCTGCTCCTGCTTTGCTTCATCACCGGTGAATTCCCGTGTCTGCCATGCCATGGAAAAGCGGCATTTTCCCGCCTTGCTGCCGCTGCCCGTGCCTTCCTCACTCTATTTTTAATCAGGGCAGCCTCTGGTTTCATTGTCATGCAGAGGACACGCCAGTGTCTGGCTGCTCCCCCCGATTCCCTGAACACGATTGCCACGACTGATTGGTGTTTTGTAATGCTCCGCATAATGGAGCCTTCCCAAAATACACATCTCTCCTTGGTTTCCCTGCCGAGGCTCCGGCGCTTCACTTCCCTCACGTCTTTGACTCCCGGTCAGGAGATCTCGTGTCCCGGGGCCGGCTGGGAACGCCGATGTCCCCAACATCCCTGGGTCCGGTGTCCCCAACACCCCCGGGCCCGATGTCCCCGCACCCCCGGGTACGGTGTCCCTGCACACCCCCGGGTCCGATGTCCCCAACACCCCCAGGCCAGGCCCGATGTCCCCAACACCCCCGGGTCCGATGTCCCCAACACCCCCAGGCCAGGCCCGATGTCCCCAACACCCCCGGGTCCGATGTCCCCGCACACCCCCGGGTCCGATGTCCCCGCATAGCCGGGTCCGGTGTCACCGCACCCCCGGGTCCGGTGTCCCCAGCACACCCGGGCCCGATGTCCCCGCACAGCCCCGGGTCCGGTGTCCCCGCACACCCCCGGGCCCGATGTCCCCGCACAGCCCCGGTTCCGGTGTCCCCGCACCCCCAGCCCTGCCCGGCTCAGCCCCCGCCCCAGCGGCACCGGCTGCGCTGCTCCGGGAGCTCGCACTGCCGGAGAAATTAAATAACTGAAATGGCTCCAGCAAATCTTGGAAATAACACATCTGGCAGCGCCTGAAAGGGCACGAACAGAGTAACACGTACTCCCGCAGCCTCTGTAATTAATTGTTACGACTCGCTTTGCTGCCGTGTCAGAGTTCTGTTCAAATCCTGCCCCAGGCAGCCTCGGGAGGTTCAATCAGCTCAGGGAGTAACTCGAGCTATTGTCTGATTGAATGCTCTTATGGGGGGAGCTGCAGGGACATGCGGGCCCCAGGATATCTGCAGGCTCAGCACCAGCCCAGCCCTCTCCAGAGCCGGCAATGCCCTTCCCTTCCCTTCCCTTCCCTTCCCTTCCCTTCCCTTCCCTTCCCTTCCCTTCCCTTCCCTTCCCTTCCCTTCCCTTCCCTTCCCTTCCCTTCCCTTCCCTTCCCTTCCCTTCCCTTCCCTTCCCTGGGCCCTGGCCATGCTCAGATCTGGAACCTGCACTCAGCAGGTGCTGGGTTCTGCCTGGCAGCATCCTCTGGAAGCTTGGCTGCATTTTAAGCAGCTGGAAGTGCTGTTTTTCCCTGAGGCAGTGCATGTCTGCTGCATTCACACAGCACTTATTTCCTAGTCTGACATGCATGGGTGTGAGGCATGCCCGGATCTGGGGGGCAGTTCTAAAGGTTTGTCCATTTGTACAGTTCTGTGTCCCCCTGTGTCCCCAGTCTGGGGGCAGTTCTAAAGCTGACTTTTGCCCTCTTGTACAGTTCTGTGTCCCTCTGGGTACCCGTGCCCAGCCCTTGTGGAGCCTCCCCCTCTGCTGCTCCCCTGCTGTGTCCCTGGTGCCAGGCAGGGACAGCCCCAGCAGTGACCATGTCAGGGACAACCCCAGCAGTGACCGTGACAGGGACAGCCCCTGCAGTGACTGTGTCAGGGGACACTGCCAGCAGTGACCGTGTCAGGGACAGCCCCAGCAGTGACCGTGTCCCTGGTGCCAGGCAGGGACAGCCCCAGCAGTGACTGTGACAGGGGACAGCCCCAGCAGTGACCGTGTCAGGGACAGCACCCCAGCAGTGACCGTGTCAGGGACAGCACCCAGCAGTGACCGTGTCCCTGGTGCCAGGCAGGGGACAGGGGACAGCCCCAGCACTGTCCGTGTTGCTCAGGGAGCTGCAGCTCCTCAGTGTCACTGCCCTGTCCATGCTGCAGGGCTGTGCCCTGTGCTAGGACAGACCTGTCCCTCTGCCCACTGCCAAGCCCTGTGCCACACCTGTGCCCCTTCTCAGGTGTGTGACAGATGGGGGAGCTGGACGTGGCAGCAGGGGGGCAACAGTGACAGGGTGGCACAGTGACAGGGTGACACCATGGCATAGTGGCAGGGTGGCTCAGTGATGGGGCAGTGTTCCAGCAGGAGGGTGACACCATGGCAGGGTGGCACAGCAGGAGGGTGGCACAGTGGCTGAGTGGCACAGTGGCAGAGTGACAGCGTGGCAGGGTGGCACAGGGACAGGGTGGCACAGGGACAGGGTGGTATGGTGGCCTGGTGGCACAATGACAGGGTGGCACAGGGACAGGGTAGCCCAGCAGCAGGGTGACACCATGGCAGGGTGGCACAGCAGCAGGGTGGCACAGTGGCTGAGTGGCACAGTGGCAGAGTGACAGAGTGGCAGGGTGGCACAGGGGGTCAGGGTGGCACAGTCCCTGCGTGTGGTGACACCAAGGCTGGCTGCAGGAGCAGGGCCAGGGGCAGGGCCAGCTCCTCAGCAGTGACAGCCTTGCTGCAGGGCTCAGCCTTGCTGTGCTGCTCTGGGCTCGGAGGGAGCTCCTGGAGGGCCCTGGGGGCTGAGGAAGCCCACACAAACACCCCGTGTGCCAGGGAGGGGGGCACTGCCACCCTGCTGTCCCCAGCTGAGACAGCTGCCAGCTCCTCCTGGAGCACAGCGCTGGCACCAGCCCTGGCTGTAACTGCATTCCCTGGACTCACTTTTCCTGCTAACACAGCCAGCTCTCCCCTTTCTGCCTTAATAAGGCTGTTTGCTTCCTTGGCAAGGACGCTGCCATCGGTGTGCTGGTGCCACGTCCTCACCTCTGCTCCTCACTCCAGTCTGAAGATGAATTATCTCAGCCTCGCAGGGCTGTCAGCAGCGAGCCTTTGAAGAACCTGTTAGCCTGCACGAGGGGCAGCCTAACCCAAAAAAGCATGTTTATCTTTATTATCTGGCTCCCATCTCTTCATTAACTCTGAGATATCTTCATGTTCCAAGGGTAGCTGTTGTCACATCTGGTGAGCGATGGCATTAATCTTCCCTGTGCCTCTGCCTGGGATCCCTCTGCCCTGTGGCTTCCTCTGAGCTTTCCTGGCATTCCCCTAATCAGGTCAATATTGCAGCTCTGCATAAACAAACAAGTCATTTTTCCTATGAATCCTCATGAATTTATAATGATGGAAATTCTTCTCTTTGATATGCATGGTTATTCCCTGACCTGTTATTGCACATTTCTGATGTACAGCAGGATGGGTCACAACAGCTGTACATAATTTAATCTCTTTTCCCATTACATTAACATTTGCCTCGTATTGAGAAGTGTCCAGCTCACTTTTGATGGTGATGACACAATGGCAGCGGGGCCCTGCGCTGGCAGGGAGGTGCAGAGGGAAGGAGGCAATGAGATGTGGCTCCCTCTGGGGTTCTGAGTTGCTGAAATGGCCCCCGAGGCATTCCCAGCCCCACACTCCAAGAGGAAGTCAGGATTCCTCAGCTCTGGTTCCCAAGGTTGTTTATTTGCTGTTATCTGTTCCATTCTCTCTCTGGCCTGCTGAGGTCTGTCCAGCAGGTTGGGTTGAGGCACAGTGACCACCTTGGGGTGGTGTTGGCTTTTATACTAAAACCTACCTGTACTTTATTTACAATAATGTTCCAATCCCTATCACCCATGTCAGACAGTCTGGCTCTACTCTAAACCAATCCAGCAGTGCCACCATCACAGCAGAAGATGGAGGAACAAGAAGAAGAAGAAGGACTGGACATGCCCAGATTCCTCCATCTTGCCTCCTGAACCCCCATTCTAAAACCCCAAAATTCTCCATTTTCACCCTGTGATAAATTCACTGCCATTCCACTCAAACCCTTGTGGCTTGTAACTCCTCACACAAAGTTGGGAATTGTTTCCATGGGCTACAATCAAAGGCCCAGGTGTCTGTGACTCCGTGCCAAGGTCTCTGAGCCCCTGCCAGGGTCTGGAGTCCCCCAGGGCAGCCACAGCAATGTCCTGGGTTCCAGCAGCTCCAGGTTTTCCTCTGTGGTGGGAGGAGTGGAGCCACGTGGGGATGGTCCTGAGCCCTCTCCCAGCCCGGGCTGGCCCCACATTGCTCCCCAAGGCTCCAGGTGCTCAGGAGCTGGGTCAGAGGAGGCGCTGGGGCAGAGAACCGGCACTGCCCAGAGCCACCAGCCCTGTCCCCAGAGCCCTCCTGCCGCGGGGACAGGGATGTGGGGACAGGGAGACGGTCAGGGCAAAGGCCTCAATCCCCCAGGGTGTGGGATCAGCTCCAGATTCCTCGGGCAGGGCAGAGGCTGCGGGGGTGAGCAGGCAGAGAGCAGCCCTGGCCCTGCTGTGCTTGGTGCCACCCCTCCTGAGATAAGCCTGAGATAACGCCTGAGATAATCTCCCATCAGTGTGCCACCCCTCCTGAGATAACGCCTGAGATAACGCCTGAGATAACGCCTGAGATAACGCCTGAGATAACGCCTGAGATAATCCCCCATCAGTGTGCCATCCCTCCTGAGATAACGCCTGAGATAACGCCTGAGATAACACCTGAGATAATCCCCCATCACTGTGCCACCCCTCCTGAGATAACGCCTGAGATAACACCTGAGATAATCTCCCATCACTGTGCCACCCCTCCTGAGATAACGCCTGAGATAACACCTGAGATAACGCCTGAGATAACACCTGAGATAACGCCTGAGATAATCCCCCATCAGTGTGCCATCCCTCCTGAGATAACACCTGAGATAACGCCTGAGATAACACCTGAGATAATCTCCCATCAGTGTGCCATCCCTCCTGAGATAACGCCTGAGATAACACCTGAGATAACACCTGAGATAACGCCTGAGATAACGCCCCATCACTGTGCCACCCCTCCTGAGATAACACCTGAGATAACGCCTGAGATAATCTCCCATCACTGTGCCACCCCTCCTGAGATAACGCCTGAGATAACACCTGAGATAACCCCTCATCTGTGCTGGGCTCAGGCCTGTCCTCGGGGGAGGAGGAGGAGGATGAAGGCTCCCTGTCAGCCCCCCTGGAGTCACACACACACACGGAGCAAGTACTCATGGTGCCTGTGGGGCCAGAGCTCTCTCCTGGGAATGCTTTTCCTGAACTGAAGGAACCAAACCAAACCAAATGCAGCTACAGGATGAACACTGGCAGGTGATGGAAGGTGGCTCCCAGCTCCCTCAGGGTGGCTCAATGAGGAGCTTCTTTGGTGCTAGGTGTGGTGCTAAAGAAATTTAGGTACGGAGGGGTGACATCAGTGCCAAAGGGCTGCTGGAGGGGTTATCCAGGGTGAGGTCAGTGCCAGAGAGCTCCTGGAGGGGTTATCCAGGGTGAGGTCAGTGCCAGCTTGCTGCTGGGGGGGTTATCCAGGGTGAGGTCAGTGCCAAAGGGCTGCTGGGGGGGTTATCCAGGGTGAGGTCAGTGCCAAAGGGCTCCTGGAGGGGTTATCCAGGGTGAGCTCAGTGCCAGAGAGCTCCTGGAGGGGTTATCCAGGGTAAGCTCAGTGCCAGCTTGCTGCTGGGGGGGCTCTCTGGGGTGAGCTCAGTGCCAGCTTGCTGCTGGAGGGGTTATCCAGGGTGAGCTCAGTGCCAAAGGGCTCCTGGAGGGGTTATCCAGGGTGAGCTCAGTGCCAAAGGGCTGCTGGAGGGGTTATCCAGGGTGAGGTCAGTGCCAATGGGCTCCTGGAGGGGTTATCCAGGGTGAGGTCAGTGCCAAAGGGCTCCTGGAGGGGTTATCCAGGGTGAGCTCAGTGCCAGCTTGCTGCTGGAGGGGTTATCCAGGGTGAGCTCAGTGCCAATGGGCTCCTGGAGGGGTTATCCAGGGTGAGGTCAGTGCCAGCTTGCTGCTGGGGGGGCTCTCTGGGGTGAGCTCAGTGCCAGCTTGCTGCTGGAGGGGTTATCCAGGGTGAGATCAGTGCCAGTTTGCTGCTGGTGTGGCAGCAGCTCTCTGGCGACGGAGAGCAGGCACAGCCTCCCCAGGCATCGTTCTGGGAAAGGCTGTGAGAAGATCAGAGAAAAGAATGAGAAACAATTCTGGTCTTCACTGGCTGTGCCTGTTGTTGTGCACACGTGGAATGTGTTATGGAGATTTGTTCACCAAAGGGTGGTTTCCTAATTAGCCAGTGCTGATGGTGTTTTCACTAAAGGACCAACCAGGCCAAGCTGCAGCAAACCAGGATATGAAAGAGCAATGGGTTCCTTAGTACAGAAACTTGACCACCTCTGTACTGCATGGAGTCCGTGCCACCCCTTACCCAGCTGGGGGCCCGTGGTGGGGACAGCCTGAGGGACACCCAGCAGCTCCTCTGGTGCCCCCCGGACCTTCTGCTCGAGGCTGTCTGACCCGATGGGTCCCTGACAGCTCTGATTCCACCCTGGCTCCCCCAGCCCCGTCCCTCTGCCCTGCAGGGCTGACAGGAGGCAGAGCCACCCCCGGGGCCAGGCCAGGCCAGGGAGCTCTCCCCAGATGTGTGGCCAAGCCTGCCTGCTCCCCCTGCCACCCTCCACATCCTGGCCCAGTGCCTCCCCATGAGGAGAGGGCAGGCTCCTGTGGGATCAGAGGAGACACACCTGGAGCTGTACAGTCAGAACATCTCAGTTCTCTCTTTGTGTTTGCCTTGTTTTTACAAACACGCTGCTTTCCTTCCTTCCTTGCCCATCAGAAAATCGGTGTTGGTGCTGCTGTCCCCGTGCCCTGGGCAGGATGAGCCAGGGCTGTGGCACCCAGCCAGGGCTGTGCTGTGACACAGGGCTGTGCTGTGACACAGGGCTGTGCTGTGACACAGGGCTGTGCTGCTCCCTGGCAGCTCCCACAGGTACATGCCAGGCTTTGTGTCCTCACTGAACACGGAGCCACCAGGCCCCACTGAGGTTATTCTTGTTTTTCTGTATCTCTAGAGAACCAACCTGAGTCACAGCCTCCACTGCTGCCCTTTAGGGGGCATCCAAAATGATTATTGTATGATTTTTAAGCGAGGATTAATGGCAGGAGCTTATCAACAACTTCCTGATTTCTGACACAGTTCTAATCTGAGAAAGCACAGGGGTGGGAGCAGCAGTTTCCAGCAGGCAGGGATTACATTGCCCACAGTGCTGTACCAGAAATCACAAACTGGGAGCAAGAGAAGGTACAGCTCTCTGATCCTTTGTGTATTTTATCACATGAACTCCCTCTGCATTGGGGACACCTGGAATTATTTCTTTCTTTCTTTTTCATGTGGCACTCTGCCTTTAAAGGATGGAGACAAATGAAAGGTGTGTGCCAGGTAACGGGGCTGCGAGGCAAGGGCTGCCACTGTGCTGCCAAGGGAGGTGTTGGGCTTGATCCATCTCCATCACAGCGGGAGGAGAACTTCCTTTGCTGAAGCACAGGATGGCCCTGGGCTGTCCCTGGTGTGTCCCTGGTGTGTCCCTGGGCTGTCCCTGGTGTGTCCTTGGTGTGCCCCTGGGCTGTCCCTGGGCTGTCCCTGAGCTGTCCCTGAACTGTCCCTGGGCTGTCCCTGGGCTGTCCCTGGTGTGTCCCTGAACTGTCCCTGAGCTGTTCCTGGGCTGTCCCTGGGCTGTCCCAGGGCTCTGCTGTGCTGTGCTGTGCCATTCTATGCTGTGCCATTCTGTGCTGTGCTGTGTTGTGCCATTCTGTGCTGTGCTGTGCTGTGCCATGCTGTGCCATGCCATTCTGTGCTGTTCTGCTCTGTGCCATTCTGTGCTGTTCTGTGCCATTCTGTGCTGTGCCATGCCATGCTGGGCTGTGCCATTCTGTGCCATGCTGTTCTGTGCCATTCTGTTCTGTGCCATTCTGTTCTGTGCCATTCTATGCTGTGCTGTGCCATTCTGTGCTGTGCCATGCTGTTCTGTGCCATTCTGTGCTGTGCCATTCTGTGCTGTGCTGTTCTGTGCCATTCTGTGTTGCTGTGCCATTCTGTGCTGTGCTGTGCCATTCTGTGCTGTTCTGTGCCATTCTGTGCTGTGCTGTGCCATTCTGTGCTGTTCTGTGCCATGCCATGCTGTGCTGTGCTGGGCCATTCTGTGCTGTGCCATTCTGTGCTGTGCCATGCCATGCTGTGTTGTGCCATGCCATGCTGTTCTGTGCCATTCTGTGCTGTGCCATTCTGTGCCATGCTGCTCTGTGCCATTCTGTGTGGAGCAATCACCCCATCCAGGGCAGACAATGCCCCGTGGGTGAATGCAGCCTGAGCCTGCCGGGTCTGTGCCGGGCTGGGAGCAGGGCAGGGGCAGGGCAGGGGCAGGGGCAGGGCTGGGGCAGAACCTTCCTTCCCCAGCTCTGGCCAAGACCCACAGCTCTGCTGGGCTGGGAAAACAACCCCGGGGCCCTTCAGATGGACCTTCAAATGCCCCGGGCTCACCTGGCTTTGAGTGTGCTCTGAGTAATTAAAGGATGGGCTCTGACATTTCTGTGCTGTGGAGTGGCTGTAAGGAGAAGGAAGGGGAGAAGCGAGCTGTGGGAGCAGCAGCCCCTTTGCTTCCCAGGGAGGAAAAACCCTTCAAATCCCCAGGCATTTGTTCAGGCACTGAAGTCACTTTTGTATTGGCTCTCAAAAACTCAATTTGCTGTGCACAGCTGTGCTTGGCTTCAAACCCAGCCACTCTTCCCTTCCTTCCCTCTGCTCCCCCAAAAGAGCCACCCCAGAGCAGCCCCGTGCCCGTGGGTGGGAGGGAGGATGTGGATTTTGTTCTGGAAGGGAGCCCCCTCTCTCCCTGGGGCTGGAATTCTCGGGAGGCATCTCCAGCCCCAGGGGCAGGGAGGGGACGTGGGGATGCCTTGCCCTGGGATTGAGGAGGGGGTGCCCCAGACCCAGCCCTGCTGTAAGAGCCTGAGTGAGGGATGTGGGACTGCAGGGGCTCTCCCAAATGCAGTTCATTGGATCCAAGGTGTCCCAGCAGCCCAGGGCCGTGGGTGACAGAGCTGTGCCCACAGCTGTCAGCTCCAGCTGCAGGCAGCCCTGGGCACCCTTAGTTTAGGGTACAATGCATTGGAGACTTTTCTTTGCTGAGCATCTTCATCCAGTAGAACCAATCTATCCCTTAACTTTTACCTACAGCCCATCATAACTGCTGTAATTCCCATATTCATGGTACTGTTCTCCAATCACTCAAAGTTAGCACATTACAGTTTCAGCTGGAAGTTGTTTTTCAGTTTTCTTGCACTGGAAAATTCTGAGACCTTTTTTCTACTTGCCACATTTGCTGCCTTGTTTGCCTGTGCTCTCTTCCTGCTTGGTGAAAACATCTTCTTGTTTGGGGTGGGTTTATCCTTTGCTCTAAGGAATAAAAATATAACAACAACAAGAACAACAACAACAAGAACAACAGCAGCAACAACAACAACAACAACAACAACAACAACAATAATAATAATAATAGATTATTATATTAAGAATATTGAATATAAGAATATTATATTAATTAATATAATAATAAAAATAATAATAAAAACCCCTTCTAACTAACAGACCCTTTGCCTCCTTGGTTATCCAGTGAGGCTGGCTCAGCAATTCTTTTCTTCTATATCAAAACTTGCTTCCATCTCTATTCCTTCATCAGACTCTACATTTAAAAATCTTTCTGCCAAGCACACACACACATCTGTGAGACTTTCTTGTCAAACTTTCCTCCTTCCCAGCCCTGCTGCCCCTCAGGATGAGCCACCCCAGCTCCCCAGGGCCAGACCCACTGTGAGCACCCTGGGGTGGTGGGAGCTTTCCTGGCACCCAACCACCCCAAACCCTTCCACAATTCCATGGTTTTGTGTGGGATAAACCCTCTGGCTGTTCCCAGGCTGAGCACATCCCTTACCCCTCACAAATTCTTCTCTGAACTTGCTGATGGAGGTGAGGAAGAAGCAGTGAAGGAAATGTGCAAAAAAAATGAAGTGATGAGGAGTGAAACTTCTTGTTCATAATTAAAAGCGTGACATGGAAATGTGAAATGTCAAAAGGATCAACTTCAAAGCTGCATGAAATGAAACCCTCACTTTGATTCCAATATTGCTTTATGGAGAGAGACATAAAAAAAAAAAGGAGCTTTCTGTGTAAATATTAGAATTACAAATCACAACTTTCATGATTAAAATCATACTTGGAGTAGTAAAAAACCCCAAATTCATACATCTTCATGCCACACAGCCCCTCCTGTGCCCCCTTCCCTGCTGTCCTGGGCACACATTCCCCCACATCCCTGCAGGTCCACCCCCTCTCTTGCTGGGCACACCTGCCATGCCATGCCATGCCCTGGGTTGCCTCTATTCCTGTGACGTCCCAACTCCTGAATTCTGCAGCTCTGAAGCCCTGCAGGGTTTTTATTTATTTCAGGGTTACGAAAGCCACCCCAGAGCTGTGAGGTTGCCCTGCTGTGCCCCTGTTCAGCCCCAGCACAGCTCTGGCTCTGTGGCTGCCCTGTCCCTGCTGGGTTTTGGGGCTTTTCCAGTGCCAGGAGCATTTCTGGTGCTGTGTGTGCCCCTGTGGCTGCCAGGGGCACCCTGGCTCCAGCCAGGTCAGCTCTTTCTGCAGCCACGTGGTGAACATGTTTCTGCTGCTCCTCTGGAATGCACTCTGATCTTCCAAGGAAAGAAAAGCCAATTAATTTTACAGAAGGCCCAGCCATGGGTTTGTCTCAGAGAGGTTAAGCAGCCAACCCTGGGTGTATTCAGAGGAGAAATCCCCGAGCCTCACACGCTGATGGCAGCAGCCTCAGCTCCTGCCTGCAGCTCAGGAGCCTGCAGCCCTCTGGCTGAGGGGATTTGCTGGGAAAGCTGTGCAGTAATTGAGGCACACCATGGTTACAAAGCAGGACACATGCCCACACTAATCTTCTGAAATCCTCCCAGCGTTGTTGAGCCCTCCTGCCCATGGCTGAGCTCCGACTTAGGCAAAATGTAAAAGATCCCTCAGGTTTGTGGGAAGAATTTCCATTGCTGCTGTGTCTGTGCTGAGAAAATTAACTCCTGGGCTAATGGTCAATCCAAGCAGGCAGATCTTTGATTCTTCTGCTGCTTCCACACAGCAAAGGAACAAACAAATGGCTTTGTCTCTCCTTTTGCTATCTCTGTCTTGCAAATCCTTGTGAGTTTTGGGGCTTGGGTTGTTTTGTGTTGGTTTTTTGTTTTTGGTTCTGATAACAATGCACTGTAAGGTTTCCACACTTAATGGAAAACTCCACATTTGGGTGTTCTGTTGGTTTGCTTAGTTGGAATTCTCGTCCCTCTGGATCCAGACTGTGTCCCCATGTCCCACCCCCAGGGTGTGAGAGCTGCCACCCCTGCTGGCATTGCTGCTGGTTCTGCTGCTGGGGTAACAAAGGCTCGTTTCTGTCGGTGTCTCCCAGCTCTTCATGGATCCCATTCTGCCACACAGAGCCCCAGGAGGGCTTGGGCTAGAAGAGATCTCAAATCCCTCCCATTCCCACCCTTGCCATGGCAGGAACAGCTCAAATCCCACCCATTCCCACCCCTGCCATGGCAGGGACAGCTCAAATCCCTCCCATTCCCACCCCTGCCATGGCAGGGACAGCTCAAATCCCACCCATTCCCACCCCTGCCATGGCAGGGACAGCTCAAATCCCTCCCATTCCCACCCCTGCCATGGCAGGGACAGCTCAAATCCCACCCATTCCCACCCCTGCCATGGCAGGGACAGCTCAAATCCCACCCAGTGCCACCCCTGCCATGGCAGGGACAGCTCAAATCCCTCCCATTCCCACCCCTGCCATGGCAGGGACAGCTCAAATCCCTCCCATTCCCACCCCTGCCATGGCAGGGACAGTTCAAATCCCAGCCATTCCCACCCTTGCCATGGCAGGGACAGCTCAAATCCCAGCCATTCCCACCCCTGCCATGGCAGGGACAGCTCCCTCTGCCCCAGGTGCTCCCAGCCCCAGTGTCCAGCCTGGCCTGGGACATTCCCAAGCAGTTCAGCTGTGTCACCTTGTTGGGGGTGAAACTCTCTGGGAAAAGAGCACAGAGCCTTTGACTGCAGGGAAACAGCACCTGCAGCTGCTCCTGAGCCAGAGCTCCTGGCCCTGCCCTCTGCAGGCACACCATGGTTACAGAGCAGGGGCAGTTACCTGTGCAGGATGGATGTTACCTGTGCAGGGGTGTGTTACCTGTGCAGGATGGATGCTACCTGTGCAGGGGTGTGTTACCTGTGCAGGGGCAGTTACCTGTGCAGGGGTGTGTTACCTGTGCAGGATGGATGCTACCTGTGCAGGGGCAGTTACCTGTGCAGGGGTGTGTTACCTGTGCAGGATGGATGTTACCTGTATAGGATGGATGTTACCTGTGCAGGATGGATGTTACCTGTGCAAGGGTGTGTTACCTGTGCAGGGGTGTGTTAGCTGTGCAGGATGGATGTTACCTGTGCAGGAGGTGTGTTACCCAAGCACAAGGTGTGTTACCTGTGCAGGACTGAGTCCTGTCCTGGAATGAAGCACACCTGCACTGTCCCTGCTCAGTTCTGCAGGATCTGTCCTGGCACACCTGCAGGGTCCCTGCTCAGTGCTGCAGGATCTGTCCTGGCACACCTGCAGGGTCCCTGCTCAGTGCTGCAGGATCTGTCCTGGCACACCTGCAGGGTCTCTGCTCAGTGCTGCAGGATCTGTCCTGGAGCACGTTTCTCCCTGGGACACTGGGCAGCCCCTGTCCGTGGTGCCTCCCGAGCTGCTGCTGCTGCCTCACCTGCCTGGCTGCAGGTGGGTGAGCACAGGGATATTTCTGGAGCCTGCTCTTTTCCTAATATCCCAATTCTACATCGAGCACATTGTGGGGAGCCTTTTGTTTCATCCTTTACCTAAAATGAAATGCAGGCCTCAGGTGTGAGGCAGCACATCAGGGCACACCTGTGCGTGAGCAGAACAAGGATGAACCCTGGCTGTGTAAGAAATTCTGAAACAGTGACACCTGATTGCCATTTCTGCTTTCCACGTTGGCTGCTGGTCTGTGTTTTGTGCAGCTGAGGTCCCAGCTCTGCTCACAGGCTCCTCGGGTTCTGGAATGTTCCATCGGGAGGATGCAGCACATCCTTCCCTGCCTGCGGCCTGCTCACGCTCCCGAACGCAGAGTAAAACTAATTGCTGGCAGATTTAGAGCAGCAAATGTGGAGATAAATTGAAAACTGGAGCTTCTTAGTCAGCAGAACACAATTATTTCAGAATGGATTATTTTGAGCCTTTGCATTCATCCTGAGTGCCGTGGAAGGTGTCACTGTGGTTGGTTACAAACGAGCACTGCGGTCACCTCGGCGCGGGGAGATGGATGGCGTCACACCTATTTAACATTCATCACTTTACCACTCTGAGGCAGGGGGTTTGCAACATCTCAGAAAGAAAAATTAAAAATTACTCTCCCGAGCCTTGAATACCATTCTCTAAATTATTTTCTCAGTGCAAGGAATTAATTTGTGAGGCTGAGGGTGAGGGTGAGCACTGATGTCCTGACAGCAGCAGGGTGCCCCTTGAGCTCGGGGGTCTCAGAGTGTAGGAGCACAAAGAATCCTTTCCTTTTCCTTCCACTGCTCCATGGCCACTGCCTCGAGGACTAAATCCCCTTTCCTCACTTGTGGTTGTTGTTAAAAACCCTGTCTGCTCTGCACAGCACTGAAATGTTTGTTTGGCTCCTTGGCTGTGGTGGTGGGAGCAGGCTCTGAGCAGGGCCTGTCCTGGCTGGGATGAGCTCATGGAGAGCTGGGCTGGGGATGCTGAGCCTGAGCTGGGCCTGTCCTGGCTGGGATGAGCTCATGGAGAGCTGGGCTGGGGATGCTGAGCCTGAGCTGGGCCTGTCCTGGCTGGGATGAGCTCATGGAGAGCTGGGGATGCTGAGCCTGAGCTGGGCAGGGGATGCTGAGCTCTGCAGAGCTCCCACCCATCCCACTCCCTCTGCCCCAGGGTGTCCCTGGCTCTCAGGAGTGCCCCAGGGTGTCTCTGGCTCTCCAGTGTCACAATGACCCTGGCTCCCAGGTGTCCCCCAGGGTGTCCCTGGCTCCCAGGTGTCCCATGTCCCTGTGTCTCTCTCCGTGCAGGGCTGTTCCCTGTTCCATGGGAGCAGGGCATGCACACACACACACACACACACACACAGAGGAGCACAGCCAGGCTCTGGCTCTGGCACTGCCCTGCTCCCTGGGCTCTGGGGCTCTGGGCCAGCAAGCCCAGGGTGTCCTGGTGCTGGCCCTGCTCTGGTGACCCACTCCAAGCCCTGGGGGCTGCTGGAGCAGGATGAAGGCAGGGACAGCCCCAGGAGCAGCGTGCCCTGGCGCTGCAGCCCTGCTGTGGAGCACGGTGCCATGAGGGGCTCATGCTCCTGTTCCTGGTTGTCTGGCTGGGGAAAAAATGGCATTTTTTTGTTGGCTGGGACAAGCACCTCTGTAATTGATAAGGGGAGATGGGTGAGCAACAGGAGGCTGGGGTGGAGATAAGATAATATCAAAGAGTGGAAGCAGGGGAGATTTTAGTCTCAGCTGTTTGTTTTACTAGGCTTTGGTTTGGGCCACTAGTGCTCCTTCTGGGCTCATAAATTTGTGAGAACCCTTCCCTGTGCTCAGCCAGGGGCACAGTCATGCCAGGCTCTGCTCCTGGGGCAGCTGTCCCTGCCCTGGCACCTGCAGGGCATCCCTGGTGGCAGGGACTGCTGGCCAAGGGCATGGAGCACTGGCTGGCCCAGGAGAGGCAGAGCACTGGGCAAGAGCGAGGCTTTCAGGGCTGAATCAGCCATTTGATCATCCATGAAGAATAAAGGCTTGTTTCTTGGTTGCTGGCTGCTCTGCCAAGAGGGAAAAACAAACAAACAACAAACGAGCTCATTATTTTGTGCCGTGCTCTCGGAGATGAGCCATGGCTGGCTCAGGGGGCATAAGGCACCCGCAGGGATGCGCTGCTCCTTCCAGGAGGGCTCTGCTCCCCCAGCTCTGGTTTGTGCTGCCTCCAGGAGGGCTGGTTACACTCAGTGCTGCCTGAGCACTGCAAGAGAGAGAGAACATGGCACTGGGAGGATCTGGGGGGAAGGAGGAGAAGGGAAAGGACCTGCCTCCCGTTTGGCTGTGCATTTGTTCAGAGCAAGAAAGGATCTCTCTCCTGTTGGGCTGTGCATTTGTTCAGGACAGGAAAGGATCTCTCTCCTGTCTGGCTGTGCATTTGTTCAGAACAGGAAAGGATCTCTCTCCTGTCTGGCTGTGCATTTGTTCAGAGCAGGAAAGGATCTCTCTCCTGTTTGGCTGTGCATTTGTTCAGGGACAGGAAAGGATCTCTCCTGTCTGGCTGTGCATTTGTTCAGAACAGGAAAGGATCTCTCTCCTGTCTGGCTGTGCATTTGTTCAGAACAGGAAAGGATCTCTGTCCTGTTGGGCTGTGCATTTGTTCAGGAAAGGAAAGGATCTCTGTCCTGTTGGGCTGTGCATTTGTTCAGAGCAAGAAAGGATCTCTGTCCTGCTGGGCTGTGCATTTGTTCAGGACAGGAAAGGATCTCTCTCCTGTCTGGCTGTGCATTTGTTCAGAGCAGGAAAGGATCTCTCTCCTGTTTGGTTGTGCATTTGTTCAGGGACAGGAAATCCTGAGTGCAGCCCCTGTGCATCACAGCTGGATGTAGATGGGTTGTGTCTGTGTAAAGGACATTTCCCTGAGTGGAGAAGGATTCAACAGGGCTGAATGCTTAAAGAAGGACTTCCTGGACGCATGTGGAAGCTCTCATTAAGTTGTGTATAAACAGAAATACAGTTTCATTAATTAATACCAAACAGATAAATACAAATAGGCATCAGAAAGGAGAAGTCAGTGTGTCCTGTTTCATTAACTCACACCTGCGTGCTCAGCACTGCCTCGGAGGTGTTAAATTTCAGTCTAATTAACATAAATTGAATGTGAGCACAGGCTTCAGTGGAGACACAGCTTCACCTTCTGTGCACAACCCAATTAGTTTGTGGATCTTTTTGTCCTGAGCGTGTGTAATTATTTGGAGTATATCTATATTTTTATTTTCCAAACCCTCCCGTGGCTCTCAGCTCCGTATTTAATTATGGATTATGTGGAAGAGCAGTTCTACTAATTAAACTCTGTTTTTATTTGAAATCCACTATTTGTTCAGTGACCCCCAGTCCTTAGCATGGAGAAACAATAAACACTTGTCCTCCAGTTATTATTTTTCATGTCTTTCATCTCGGCTTTTTTTTGCCTCAGATCTGAAAACACAGACATGGTTTATCTGGGTGCTGATGCCTCCCTGAGCAGAGCTGGGCAGAGTTAAAGGACAAAGCAGGGATTTATTCAAAGGAAATCATTCCCTCACAGGACACACCTTGGGCAGTGCAAGAGCCCAGCCAGGGCTGCACCCCTGATGGACCCTGGGTCAGGAGTTCTCACACTTTTATCAGTTCTGGTCCATTTCCATGTTGGGTTCAGTGTCCAATCCCAGCTCCAGGTGATGCAGCCCCACCCTCCCAGGCTGCTCTCCTCCATCCCCTGTTTGCCCTTTTGGGATCCCCTGGGAGAGGAGACAGCTCCGAGGGTGCAGCCCCCATGGGCAGGGCAGGGGGCAGGGACTCCTGTGTCACACCTGGCATTGTCAACCTGGCAGTGTCACACCTGGCTGTGTGTCACACCTGGCAGTGTCACACCTGGCATTGTCACACCTGGCAGTGTCATTCCTGTCAGTGTCACACCTGGCTGTGTGTCACACCTGTCATTGTCACACCTGGCATTGTCAACCTGTCATTGTCACACCTGTCAGTGTCACACCTGTCAGTGTCACACCTGGCTGTGTCACACCTGTCAGTGTCACACCTGTCAGTGTCACACCTGGCAGTGTCATTCCTGTCAGTGTCACACCTGGCTGTGTGTCACACCTGTCAGTGTCACACCTGGCATTGTCAACCTGTCAGTGTCACACCTGGCATTATCACACCTGGCAGTGTCACACCTGGCAGTGTCACACCTGGCTGTGTCACACCTGTCAGTGTCACACCTGGCTGTGTCACACCTGGCAGTGTCACACCTGTCAGTGTCACACCTGGCATTGTCAACCTGTCATTGTCACACCTGTCAGTGTCACACCTGGCAGTGTCACACCTGGCATTGTCACACCTGGCAGTGTCACACCTGTCATTGTCACTCCTGTCAGTGTCACACCTGTCAGTGTCACACCTGGCAGTGTCACACCTGTCATTGTCACTCCTGTCAGTGTCACACCTGTCAGTGTCACACCTGGCAGTGTCACACCTGGCAGTGTCACACCTGGCAGTGTGTCCCACCTGGCAGTGTCACACCTGTCATTGTCACACCTGTCAGTGTCACACCTGGCAGTGTCACACCTGGCAGTGTCACACCTGTCAGTGTCACACCTGTCATTGTCACTCCTGTCAGTGTCACACCTGTCAGTGTCACACCTGGCAGTGTCACACCTGGCAGTGTCACACCTGGCAGTGTCACACCAGTCAGTGACAGGGTCCAGCTCTCGTGGTGCAGCCCCCTGGGCAGAGGGGGGGCTGTGCACTGCAAGGCCAGGGAAGCCCCTTGGACACCCCTGGAGCTCCTGGGGCTCATCCCTGTGAACTCACCTGAGCCCAGCCCTGGGAGCACCAGATGGAGCTGCTGGAGAGAGCCCGAGGAAGGACAGAGCTGCTCCGGGGCTGGAGCCAGGCTGGGAGAGCTGGGAATGTTCCCCTGGAGAGGAGAAGGCTCCAGGGAGAGCTCAGAGCCCCTGGCAGGGCCTGGAGGGGCTCCAGGAGAGCTGGAGAGGGACTGGGGACAAGGACAGAGGGACAGGAACCAGGGAATGGCTCCCAGTGCCAGAGGGCAGGGATGGGTGGGAGATTGGGAATTGGGAATTCCTGGCTGGGCTGGGATTGCCAGAGGCCAGGCTGGACACTGGGGCACCCTGGAACAGTGGGAGGTGTGGCAAGGGGCAGAATGAGGGGGGCTTTAAGGTCCAGTCCCATCCAAATGTTTCTGGGATTTTATGGCTGAACATCCCTTTCCCTGCCAGGGGAACATGAGGACACGTGGGGCACTGACCATGGCAGGGCCAGAGTGCCCTGGTCCCCAGAACGGCATCTTCATTTCCTCTCTCCAAGTCTGGCAGGCTGACACTTTATTTTGCCCCCTTTCCCCAGTGTCAGCAGAAGGAAGGGCCCTGTGTGAGCAGAGGGACACAGGGCAGTGCTGGGAGGGCCCAGCTCCTCCTGGGCTGGATCTGTTGGGGAGGATGAAAGTTTGACAAGAAAGTCTCACAGATGTGTGTGTGCTTAGCAGAAAGATTTTTAAATGTAGAGTCTGATGAAGGAATAGAGATGGAAGCAAGTTTTGATATAGAAGAAAAGAATTGCTGAGCCAGCCTCACTGGATAACCAAGGAGGCAAAGGGTGTGTTAGTTAGAAGGGGGTTTTATTATTATTCTTATTATAATATTAATTCATATAATATTCTTATATTAAATATTCGTATTCTTAATATAATATTCTATTATTATTATTATTATTATTATTATTATTATTATTATTATTATTATTATTATTATTATTATTATTATTATTCCTCCTTTGAGCAAAGGATAGACCCACCCCAAACAAGAAGATGCTTTCACCAAGCAGGAAGAGAGCACAGGCAAACAAGGCAGCAAATGTGGCAAGGAGAAAAAAGGTCTCAGAATTTTCCAGTGCAAGAAAACTGAGAAACAACTCCCAGCTGAAACTGTAATGTGCTGACTTTGAGTGATTGGAGAACAGCACCATGAATATGGGAATTACAGCAGTTATGATGGGCTGTAGGTAAAAGTTAAGGGATAGATTGGTTCTACTGGATGAAGATGCTCAGCAAAGAAAAGTCTCTGATGCATTGTACCCTAAACTAAGGGTGCCCAGGGCTGCCTGCAGCTGGAGCTGACAGCTGTGGGCACAGCTCTGTCACCCACGGCCCTGGGCTGCTGGGACACCTTGGATCCAATGAACTGCATTTGGGAGAGCCCCTGCAGTCCCACATCCCTCACTCAGGCTCTTACATGGCACAGCAGTGGAGGTGTCCCTGTCCCTGTCCCTGTCCCTGTCCCTGTCCCTGCCCCTGTCCCTGTCCCTGCCCCTGCCCCTGTCCCTGTCCCTGTCCCTGTCCCTGCTCCTGTCCCTGTCCCTGCCCCTGTCCCTGTCCCTGTCCCTGCCCCTGTCCCTGTCCCCAGGGCTGCTCCATGGCCAGGAGCCCCGAGGTGCTCAGAGCTGCTCTGGGTGCTCAGCACAGCAGGCCCTGCCTGGGGCTCTGCAGGATGAAATGCTTCTGTCAAATACCCCAGCACTCGTCTCCTGAAATAAGCAGGGAATTTATTCTGTTCAGACAAATTTATTTTGCTTGTCCTGCGTTTCTGTATCATGAATTACAAAATGATAGGAGGTTCAACCATTTGTTTTACTCAAGTGAGCTCTGCAGTAACGGAGGCTGCGAGGGTCAGGAGGGAAGGGTGGGGCTGAGGAGGAGCCCAGGGGCTCCAACTGCTCCTGGACAGCCTGGTGGGGACAGGAGGTGGCACAGAGCCGGCAGGGACACACAGGTGACCCTGGGGCTGAGAGTCACAGGATTCTGTCCCAGGCTGAGCCCAGAGCAGGGGCCAGCCCTGCCTGGGGCTGCCACCCTTGCCCCAGAGCTGCCACCCCTGTCCTGGGGCTGCCATCCCTGCCTGGGGCTGCCACCCCTGCCCTGGGGCTGCCACCCCAATCCTGAGGCTGCCACCCTTGCCCTGAGGCTGCCACCTCTGCCCTGGGGCTGCCACCCCAATCCTGAGGCTGCCACCTCTGTCCTGGGGCTGCCACCTCTGCCCTGGGGCTGCCACCCCAATCCTGAGGCTGCCACCTCTGTCCTGGGGCTGCCACCCCTGCCCTGGCCGAACTGTCCCAAGCTGTCCTGAGCTCTGCCCCACAGTGTGCCAGTGGGTGGCACCCCCAAAAACCAAGAGGTGAACAGCCAGGGATGGCACACACACTGCCCTGTCACTGGGGACACCCACACTGTCACCAGGGACAGCCACAATGTCACCAGGGTCACACGGCCACTGTCACCAGGGTCACACAGCTCCCCCCAGTGCCTGTGGCTCTGGCTGCCTCCAAGGCCCAAAGGGATGGGGCAGCTCCTCCCCAGGACCTAGGACTGCCCTGGAGGCTGTGACAGCTCCTGACCCTCCCTGGGCACTCCTGACCCATCCCTGAGCACTCCTGACCCATCCATGAGCACTCCTGACCCATCCCTGAGCACTCCTGACCCATCCCTGGGCACTCCTGACCCATCCCTGAGCACTCCTGACCCATCCCTGAGCACTCCTGATCCATGGGCACTCCTGACCCATCCCTGGGCACTCCTGACCCATCCCTGGGCACTCCTGACCCATCCCTGAGCACTCCTGACCCATCCCTGGGCACTCCTGACCCATCCCTGAGCACTCCTGACCCATCCCTGGGCACTCCTGACCCATCCCTGGTCACTCCTGACCCATCCCTGAGCACTTCTGACCCATCCCTGGGCACTCCTGACCCATCCCTGAGCACTTCTGACCCATCCCTGGGCACTCCTGACCCATCCCTGAGCACTCCTGACCCATCCCTGGGCACTCCTGACCCATCCATGAGCACTCCTGATCCATCCCTGGGCACTCCTGACCCATCCATGGGACTCCTGACCCATCCATGAGCACTCCTGACCCATCCATGAGCACTCCTGATCCATGGGCACTCCTGACCCATCCCTGGGCACTCCTGACCCATCCCTGGGCACTCCTGATCCATCAGGGCATGGCTCACCCACCTCCAGCCCCCCAGGTGTTCCCCACCCATCCATGGGCTCTCCTCCCCTCTGAGCCAGGGACAGAGATGCTCTGATCACAAGAACGGCAGCAGCAGAGCCCAGCCCGTGTCCCCCCTGCAAGGAAACCCTGCAAGGACAGAATCCAGAGTGTCCTGGAAGGACCCACAGCCTGTGGGGTGCAGCTCCTGGCCCTCCACAGACACCCCAGCAAGGCCAGCCTGAGCTGGGCACTGCCAAACACTCCCGGAGCTCTGGCACAGCCAGGTCCCTGTGCCCAGGCCAGCTCACAGCAGCTGTGGGGCTGCAGCTGGAGCTGTCCCTGCCAGGAGAGCCCAGGGCACCAGAGGAGCCCCCAGCACCGCCCTGAGGGGTGCCCTGGCCCTGTGCTCCTGCCAGGACCTGGCCCTGTGCTCCTGCCAGGACCTGCCCCTGTGCCCCTGTGCTCCTGCCAGGACCTGCCCTGTGCCCCTGTGCCCCTGCCAGGACCTGCCCTGTGCCCCTGTGCCCCTGCCAGGACCTGCCCCTGTGCTCCTGCCAGGACCTGCCCCTGTGCCCCTGCCAGGACCTGCCCTGTGCCCCTGCCAGGACCTGGCCCTGTGCCCCTGCCAGGACCTGCCCTGTGCCCCTGCCAGGACCTGCCCTGTGCCCCTGTGCTCCTGCCAGGACCTGCCTTGACCCTGTGCCCCTGCCAGGACCTGCCCTGGCCCTGTGCCCCTGACAGGACCTGCCCTGTGCCCCTGTGCTCCTGCCAGGACCTGCCTTGACCCTGTGCCCCTGCCAGGACCTGCCCTGTGCCCCTGTGCTCCTGCCATGACCTGGCCCTGTGCCCCTGCCAGGACCTGCCCTGGCCCTGTGCCCCTGCCAGGACCTGCCCTGGCCCTGTGCTCCTGCCAGGACCTGCCCTGTGCCCCTGTGCTCCTGCCAGGACCTGCCCTGTGCCCCTGCCAGGACCTGGCCCTGTGCCCCTGCCAGGACCTGCCCCTGTGCTCCTGCCAGGACCTGCCCTGTGCCCCTGTGCCCCTGCCAGGACGTGCCCTGGCCCTGTGCCCCTGCCAGGACCTGCCCTGGCCCTGTGCCCCTGCCAGGACCTGCCCTGTGCCCCTGCCAGGACCTGCCCTGTGCCCCTGCCAGGACCTGCCCTGGCCCTGTGCCCCTGCCAGGACCTGCCCTGTGCCCCTGCCAGGACCTGCCCTGGCCCTGTGCCCCTGCCAGGACCTGCCCTGTGCCCCTGCCAGGACCTGCCCTGTGCTCCTGTGCCCCTGCCGGGACCTGCCCTGTGCCCCTGCCAGGACCTGGTCCTTGTTCCCCAAGAGCAGGACAGGTTTTGGTTCCATGGATGTTGCTGGAACAGCTTTCAGGGGTATTGGAAAAGCTGCTTTAGTCAATAGCAGCCACACTGAAGAGCTGCAGTGAAATAATTGCTGGAGTCTGGTTCTGTGGTAATTATGCTGGGATAATTGATGAACCTTCCCAGGGAGGAGAAACCCGCTCTGCTAATGGCAAAGAGAAATTGGAGTTTTCCTGTCCTCGGAAAATGGTTTATGGCCCAGTCAAAATACACAGGCAACCAGTTAGAGAGGGAAAGCTGGGCCAGGGGGGAGAGATGTGCACAGCAGAATTAATCAATCCTGGTCTGGCTGCAGCCCCGTGTGAAGGGCAGAGGAAATCCTGGGATATAAGTAAGCTGCAGTTCAAAAGCCTGAGCTGAAACTGCATTTCCTGCCCTGCTGTGCCCCTGTGCACATTCCCCCAGAGCACGGTGAGCACGTGTGCTGCTGCTCCCCCCCAGAGCCCAGCGCCAGGGGCTGCAGGGACAAACCTGCGCTCCCACAGAGCTGATGGCACAGCAAGGGAGGCCTGTCAGCCGTGCTTTGAAGGAGTGGCACGCTCCAGTTTGGCTGCCCTGAATAAAATGCCCTGCAGCACATCTTTTATACTTCAATTTCTTTAAAATATCTAGTCTTATTCACAAAACTATCATTTGGAACTTGTTTTCAGTTCAATTTCTCTCTCAATAATGTCTGTCTTAGTCTATAGCATTTCTAAGTCAACATTTTGTAGCTCAAGGTTTGCACACAGACACACCCTATGTGAGCCTTCTGTTAAACTTCAGGAATTTTCTATAAAATTATAACATAAATTGAAATAAATCGAAATAAATTTTCTATTTCTCATATCCCAGGCCTCAGGGCCCATCCCTGCTCACCCCCAAGGGAAGGTTTTGCAGAGATTTGCTGTTGTTCAGGTAAAACGAGGGCTCCAGGGGGTGAAATCCCCTGTTCAGTGCTCTCGGGAGCACACCCCTCCTCTGGGCTGGCAGAGGGCATGATTGTGGGAATCCTGAAAATCAGAGGGTTTGGGAAAGCTGCAAAAGGCCTCAGAGAGAGCAGAACTGGGATTGGAGCTGAGCAGCAGCCATGAGATTGGGCAGCAGAAAAATTATGTAAAAAGTAGAAAAGTAAGGACAAATAGAACAATGGTCTGTGTATTAATGCTTGTCTAGAATAACTCCCTAAGCTGCAGAAAAGTTTATCCAGTGAGATATTAGGGAGTTCTAAGCTTCATAATGGAGCTGTGTGCATTGTGTTTGAAGGCTCACAAGCAGGTATTGTATTTGAAATAAGCAGGCATTGTTTAACCAAAGGTACCTGTGCTTACAGTGGTTGGATGGAGCTACTGTCAATGTGCTTTTGCTTTGTGGGATTGGTCACAAAACTCATCAAGTGAGTTGTGACATTGAGTTCTGTGTCTGCTGCTGGGCTGTGAGCTGCTGGCATCTTCCCATTGTCATAGCCATGGAATGAGGCTGATGCTGGAAAATCAAACAGCTCCAGGGCCATGGGGTTATGGGGCCATGGGGTCATGGTGCCACAGGGCTGTGGGGCTATGGGGCCATGAGGTCATGGTGCCACGGGGCTGTGGGGCCATGGGGACAAGAGAAGGGCCATGGGGCTATGGGGCCATGGGACCATGGGGTCACGGTGCCATGGGGCCATGGGCAGGGCACGCCTTGGGAGGTAAAATCTGATATCAAAGTCCCCCAGAAGGAGGGAGCTCAGGTCCTGTACAATGAGGTGTTTTTGGCTGAGTTGAGGGCTTTTGGCAGTAACAACAGGGCAGTTTGGGGTTTCACTCCAGCTCTCCAGCAGGATTCCCAGGTGTTGGGGATATAACCATGAGAAAGCATCCACAGTCAGGACAGAAACCCACTGGCACTACCCCTGCATCTCACCCCCTGCTCACAGCCAGGGCTGCCTTGCACTGACCAGGGTGGGGCTGGGGCTGCCCCCTGTGCCAGCACATCCCTGTGCCAGCACATCCCTGCGCCAGCACGTCCCTGTGCCAGCACGTCCCTGTGCCACCAGGCTGTGACACTGGGCTGGGGCTGTCCCACCCTGGTGGCACCAGCGTGGATGGATCTTGTCTGCAGTCCTGGCACCTGATCCACCATTCCAAAGGCATCACCTTGCTGCTTTAAACCTGATTTCTCCCAGGAATCTTGGAATATTGCCTGCTGATCGATAAAAGCACAGTTGTGCTTCCACCCAGCCCCGTGGCAGCCAAGGCCATCGCTCCCTCTGCTTTCCCCTACCTTCCATTCTTAGACCCAAACCCCACCGTTCTGTCATTCCTACCTAGGAGGCTTAAAAGCCACCACCAAATGGCTGAATGACCTTTAAAATATCCCTCCCAACATGAACTCTTCTGTGGCTCTGTGGTCAGAGCCCATCAGATCCTGCTGGTATTTGAATGTGGTGTCAAAGAAGACAATGTTGAGTCTGAAGAGTCCAGAGGCAGAAGCCCCTCCTGTGAAACAATTTGTCTCACTCTTTAAAGCCACAGTGACTGGCAGATTAAAATGTTATTTTCTGCCACATGTCTGTGTCTGGAAGGGCCAATCACACTGACAAGTGTGGCCTTGTCCCACAGTCTGCAGTGGCTCTGGAGCCGTGGTGGAGCTGTGCACTGCTCTGAAGGAAATGCTGTTTTCTGCTGGTGCTCACCTCCCTTGGGCTGAGCCCATCCAAACCCATCCCTTTCCTTCAAAGCTTCCTGCCCTGTGCTGGGTGCAGGCAGGAGGAGCTGCTGCTCCCCTGGGACAGCAGTGACAGGGCCATGGGGCAGTGACAGGGCTGTGCCAGGGCTGTGGGGCAGTGCCAGGGCTGTGCCAGGGCTGTGCCAGGCTTGTGGGGCAGTGCCAGGGCTATGGGGCAGTGCCAGGGCCGTGGGGTGTGGTGGTGTTTGCAGGGGTCTTAGGATAAGGGAAAAGACGAGGACTCTATGTTGACTCCGTGTTTCAGAAGGTTTGATTTATTATTTTATGATATATATTATATTAAAACTATACTAAAAGAATAGAGGAAAGGATTTCATCAGAAGGCTGGCTAAGAATAGAAAGAGAAGGAATGATAACAAAGGTTTGTGACTGACCAAGACAGTCTGAGCCAGCTGGGCTGTGACTGACCATTAATTAGAAACAACCACATGAGCCCAATCCCAGATGCACCTGTTGCATTCCACAGCAATAGATAACCATTGGGTACATTTTGTTCCTGAGGCCTCTCAGCATCTCAGGAGGAGAAATCCTAAGGAAAGGATTTTCCATAAAAGATGTCTGTGACAGTGGGACAGTGCCAGGGCCCCATGGGGCAGTGCCAGGGCAATATCAGTTCCCCATGGGGCAGTATCAGGTCCCCATGGGGCAGTGCCAGAGCTGTGGGGCAGTGCCAGGTCCCCATGGGGCAGTGCCAGGTCCCCATGGGGCAGTGCCAGGGCCATTTCAGGTGCCCATGGGCAGTGCCAGGGCCGTGGGGCAGTGCCAGGGCCCCATGGGGCAGTCCCAGGGCAGTTTCAGGTGCCCATGGGCAGTGCCAGGGCAGTTTCAGGTCCCCATGGGGCAGTGCCAGAGCTGTGGGGCAGTGCCAGGTCCCCATGGGGCAGTATCAGGTCCCCATGGGGCAGTGCCAGGGCTGTTTCAGGTGCCCATGGGGCAGTGCCAGGTCCCCATGGGGCAGTGCCAGGGCAGTTTCAGGTGCCCATGGGCAGTTTCAGGTGCCCATGGGGCAGTATCAGGTCCCCATGGGGCAGTGCCAGGGCCGTTTCAGGTGCCCATGGGGCAGTGCCAGGTCCCCATGGGGCAGTGCCAGGGCAGTATCAGGTCCCCATGGGGCAGTGCCAGGGCCGTTTCAGGTCCCCTGGGGCAGTGCCAGGTTTGCAGGGCAGGGGGTCACACGGAGCCCACCCCTGGCCGTGGGGGCTGCAGGGCTGGAGGCAGAGCCAGGCGTGTTCAGGGTGAGGGGTGCCACCCCCCGGGCACCAGGGGTGCCGTTTGTGCTGGTGCCCATGAGCGGAAGGGGCCAGCTGCAGGAAACCAGAGGGCAGCAATCCCTCTCATCTGAGGGTGATTTTCCTTCACTAAATCCTGTTCTGGGCTGAGGAGGCGGGGGCAGCCTGCTGCACTGCAGAACAGCATTCCATCTTTTGTAATCTCAGCAGCCATATGGTTCATGTTTGAAATGGGGGCTCCCCACTGCCTTCAAAGGCCCAACACCAGCAGAAGGTTCGGGAATGTCCTTTTCAGCAATTCCAGTTTGCTGTGATTTCAATAATGCAAATGTTCCCTGAGGTTTGCATCTCCACTAACTCAGGCAGAATCAGAGGCAGAATCGCTGAATCCTTCAGGCTGGAAAAGCCCTCTCTGAGCACCCGGTCCAGCCCTTCCCCGGCGCTGCCAGGGCCACACTGCCCATGTCCCCAGGTGCCACAGGGCCTTGACCCCTCCAGGGATGGGTGGGCTCTCCACCCTGCCTGGGCTGGATGATCTATGGTCTCCTCAGGCCAGGTCTCAGCATGGAGATCTATTTCACACCCAGGACAGCTCAGCTGCCTCAGAAGGCATAAAATCAGCAGCATGGCTTCTGTGGCAGTGTTGGAAACAGGAAAGTTTTAATAAAAGGTAAAATAACAAAACTCTTTACAGAGGAAACCGAGCCAGGGCAGGAGGTTCTTGTTCCTGGTAAAACACCCCACAGAAGTGATTGGTTTCTTTGTTCTCTTCTTTTCCTGGTGAATTGCTTAGGCAGGACTTTTTGGCTCCTGTCCAGTTGGGTATCCTTAGGTCTGAGGTGAAGTCCCCAAGGTCCTATCAGGTGTCTTTTTACCCAATCGAGGAGAGAAACTTCTGGGCTTTTTTCCTTTTTTAAGGAGACAAAGGATAATTTGGTCACTCTGTCAACAGGGGTCACATTCCTATACTGGAGAACACCTTCCATGAAGAAATTTCCCCAAATACCCAACCCAAACCCCCCTGGTGCCACTTGGGGCTGCCTCCTGTCCCCCTGTGAGCTGCAGAGCTGTCCCAGGTCCCTGGCAGGTGCCCATGGGGACAGGGCACTGCTCCTGTGCCAGGTGAGGTTGTGGCATTGCCTCCCCGCTGGGGCAAGGAACAGAATGTGAAAAACGCCAATCACTTGGTTTTAAAATTTTAAAAATTTAATAGACATAAAATGGTTATAAAAATAGTAATACAGTTAGAATAATAGTAATTTGGATTAGGACAATACAAGACAATAAGAACAAAGAGTTATGGACAGTCCAGGTACTTCTTTCTGGGCAAAATAAGCCTGAAAAAGGCCCCACGTTAACAGAGGATTAACCCTTAAAAGCAACAGCCTGTTGCACATTCATACAGCTCATCCATGATGCATAAATTCCATTCCAACACAGGATTCTGTCTGGGCAGTGCCAGCTGCTTCCTCTGAACCCTGACGGTGTCTCCAGGGCTGAGCAGGCAGGAAGAAGTTCGTTTGTGCTGATAATGGAGCAATGAATTCTCTTTCTCTGAAAGATTCAGGTGTCCTGTGGCTGCTGTCTGGTGTGAGTACCTCATTCCTTTCTTAAAAAAACATCCCACTTACATAGTTCCTATTTAAACTACAAAAGTTACCTTTTAACTTTTAACTACCAAACTAAAAGTTTTGAAGTTAACTAAAAGTTAAAAGTTATCTTTTAACTTAACTACAAAACTGCATTTACCATACTGTTACAATGTTAATACAGCCCTACTAATCAATACAACAAAATACATATAGTAAATATCTGCGTAGAGCCATGTAATGTGCACTTTTCACAAGAATTTACATTTTCAAAGCAGCTTCCCAGGATTAGGTTAAATATTGATTTCCTGGAAGGCTCTGGAATGAAATCTGTCTGTCAGAAGGAAATCTGTCTGTCAGAAGGAGCACAGGGACAGGAGAAAGGTCAGTGCCACTTTACGGCAGAGACAAGGCCATGCCCCACCCTGACCCCCCCCACCCAGGGTGCTGGAGCTCTCTCGGGTTTCTGGGTTGACTCTTGAGGTGTTGGAAACTCTTTTCTTTTCCCAGCCCCGTAACCGAAGAAGTCGAGATTTGTCGGTTCTGCTTTTCAGGGTTGTTTATTTGCTGTTATCTGTTCCATTCTCTCTCTGGCCTGCTGAGGTCTGTCCAGCAGGTTGGGTTGTGGCACAGTGACCACCTTGGGGTGGGGTTGGCTTTTTATACTAAAACCTACCTGTACTTTATTTACAATAATGTTCCAATCCCTATCACCCATGTCAGACAGTCTGTCTCTACTCTAAACCAATCCAGCAGTGCCACCATCACAGCAGAAGGTGGAGGACAAGAAGAAGAAGGAGAAGGACAGGACACACCCAGATTCCTCCATCTTGCCCCCTGAACCCCCATTCTAAAACCCCAAAATTCTCCATTTTCACCCTGTGATAAATTCACTGCCATTCCACTCAAACCCTTGTGGCTTGTAACTCCTCACACAAAGTTGGGAATTGTTTCCATGGGCTACAATCAAAGGCCCAGGTGTCTGTGACTCCGTGCCAAGGTCTCTGAGCCCCTGCCAGGGGCTGGAGTCCCCCAGGGCAGCCAGAGCAATGTCCTGGGTGCTGGCAGAGCTGCCATTCCCAGGGAAGTTAATTAGCAAATTCAGCATCAGACACACCCTTGGTGCAATCAGTGACATCGTGTGTGTACTGCACATCCTGAATTATTACCATCATTTCAATGCTATTAAACCCATTTATTGCTGAGTTTCTTGAAGCACGGTGTGGGGCTGCTTTAATAGATGCTCATATCATGCTGGAGAAATTTTGATAGAAGAGTGATGAAAAGAGAATAAATTGACATTACTGCCCCCAGAAATGGACAAATAATATGGTTTCTCTTACTATTGTAGCCAGAACTTCAAGAGTTTCAGTCTGGCTCTATTTCAAATGTTACTGGGGGCAACTGGCCAGTGCATTCCACAGGATTTGTCTCTGTTCAGTTCTGTGAGGTGAGAATAAACAATTATTTAATCACATATAAAGGAAAGATTTCAGTCTCATTCATTTCCCCCCCTTCTCTCTCATTTTATGTGTGAATAGGGCTAAATAATTCAATCAGACTCTTAACATCTGCCTGATCTCTCTTAAATTGTCTCTGTTTTAGGCAAAAGCTTTCTGTTCCTATGAAACCTTCTGTGAGTCAAATTAATTCCTACAAATCCGCTATTTGTTCATTTTAATAACAATTTCCAAGGTCACAGTCGCTCCTGTTCAAGATTCCTGTTGGCCTTTGAGCCAGCCACAGTGAAGGAAATCCATCCTGCTGGAAATCATCAGCCCCAGGAGAGCCCAGAGCCCCTGGCAGGGCCTGAAGGGGCTCCAGGAGAGCTGGAGAAGGACTGGGGACAAGGCATGGAGGGACAGGAGCCAGGGAATGGCTCCCAGTGCCAGAGGGCAGGGATGGGTGGGAGATTGGGAATTGGGAATTCCTGGCTGGGCTGGAATTGCCAGAGCAGCTGTGGCTGCCCCTGGATCCCTGGCAGTGTCCCAGGCCAGGCTGGACACTGGGGCACCCTGGGACAGTGGGAGGTGTCCCTGCCATGGCAGGGGTGGCACTGGGGGGCATTGAATGTCCTCTCCCACCCAGGCCAGTCTGGGATTCCATGATTCTCCCTGTCCTGCGGGGATATCTGTGCCATTCCTCTTTCTGGAGAAAAGCACAGTGAAAAGCTGTTCTGGGAGAGGAAGGGACAGCCCCAAAGGAGAGGGAGAAGGAGAAGGAGAAGGAGAAGGAGAAGGAGAAGGAGAAGGAGAAGGAGAAGGAGAAGGAGAAGGAGAAGGAGAAGGAGAAGGAGAGGATTCAAACTCTTCCAGTTCCCTCACAGATGTTTCTGTGGGTTTAGTTAGCAGCAAGGTCAATGCTGTGTCCTTGCCAGGGGCTGGCTCCTGCCGGTCCCAGTCTGTCCCTGCTGTCCCTGCCTGTCCTCACCTGCCTCTGCTGTCCCTGCCTGTCCCTGTTTGCCCCCAGCTCACTGCTGGGGGCTGGAGACCCAGGGCCCTGCTGGATTTGCCTTGTTTGATAATTGCAGAGCAGACAGGATTGCTCCCAGAGGACTCCAGTGCCATCTCCTCCCCTCGCCCTCCCCTTCCAGCAGCTCCTCACATCTGTCAGCATGAGCTCGCTCCTTCCTAAATCATTCTCAGATTTGGTATTAATTTTTTAATCATCTGCATATGAATGATTAATAAATGTTTAAGAGCTCATAAAATATTCACTGTGTTTCCCCACACTCGCTATCACTGCTGGGGATGAGGAATGGCTGCACAGCTGCCCAGGGCAGCCTGGCTCTGCCTCACCATCCCCTGTTCCTGCTCTCCAGAGCAGGCAGCTGGGCCTGGAAAACCAGGTGGGGAGTGCTGGGCAGCGCTGTGAGCACTGAGGCACAGCAATGCTCCATTGCAGTAACCCACAAACATGGTCCTGGCCAGGCACTGAAGCTCTGCAGGGAGTGGGAGCAAGGAGAGCAGGATGTGCAGGAGTCCTGTGGAGCTGCTCCATGGGAACAGCCCTCCTGAAATGGCCAATCTGCTTAGGACTGCTAATGTTCATCCTTGCACTGAATGGAAATCACAAAACCACAGCGTGTTTTGGGTGGGAGAGACTCAGAGCCCACCCAGTGCCACCCCTGCCATGGCAGGGACACCTCCCACTGTCCCAGGGTGTCCCAGTGTCCAGCCTGGCCTTGGGCACTGCCAGGGATCCAGGGGCAGCCACAGCTGCTCTGGCAATTCCAGCCCAGCCAGGAATTCCCAATTCCCAATCTCCCACCCATCCCTGCCCTCTGGCACTGGGAGCCATTCCCTGGCTCCTGTCCCTCCATGCCTTGTCAGGGGGTGCCACCAACACCCCACCCATAACCCTGGGGCCCTGGAGCAGTTTCTGCCTTGGGGTGCTGATCACAGAACCCCCCCTGTCCTCTCAGGGTGCTCCAGGTGCTTTCTGTGACACCACAGCCCTGCCCTGGACCTGCTCCGAGTCACAGAACCACCACAGACCAGCGCAGCAGGAAAACACCTCTGAGACCATCACACCCAGCCTCCCACCGAATTCCCACTGGCCCATGTCCCCAGGTGCACATCTGTTTGTTTTCTGAGCCCTTCCAGGGATGGTGGCTCCACACTGAGCCAGGGATTCTCTCCTAAGGGAGCAGCCTGGCCATGAGAGCCCTGAGGAACTGGGAGCTGCCGGCCATGAGAAGCTCTGGGAACCCCTGCAGGTCCCTTCTGGGCTGCCCCAAACATCACAGATGTGTCCAGGAGCCCAAAGTGCCCCACAGGAGCAAACCTTGGCCAAGGGGTCTGCCCCGAGAGCCCCAGAGCTGCCCCTGCGCTGGGGGAGCTGCACAATGTGGGAAACAGCCAAGGTAAGGAGATTTCAGAGGGCTGGGAAAGCAGGCCTTGGAGAGAGAAGGAGCACAGAGCTAGCTGCAGCTGCATTAAACAATAGCTGGAGTTTGGCTAAGATTCACCTGAGGACTGCAGGAAAATGTGCTTAGCAAGATACAGCAGGTCTGAAGTTAATAATGGAGCGTTGTGTGTTGTTAATAGAAGGCAGACAAGCAGGCAGTGTGTGCAGCAGGTGGATGTGTGCTTCTAGTGCCTGCCTACAACAATGGTCTGTGAGCTTCAGCACTGTGCTTTTGGCTGGGAAGTTTTTAAAATGCTCTGGAACAGAGAAACCTTTGGCTGCTGCTGGCTGCACGTGAGCTGTGCCATCTCCCCATTGTCTCAGCCATGAGATGGGGCTGGTGCTGCCATAGAGCTCAGAGAACACACCCCAGCAGTGCTGCTCAGGAAAGAGAGAAAATGTCCAACACAGAGAACAGCATGGCTGGTTCATCTCCCCAGCCTGTTATAGCTGCAGAGGAATTCATGATGGATAAATAAAAACATGAGGGAAGGCTTGGGGTGTGATGACATCTCGGGATTTCTGCTGCTCACACTGACCCTGAGATGAGTACCAGTCTCTTTTCCCAGTCCTGCTGTCGAAGAAGGAGTCAGGATTCTTCTGTTCTCATTCTCAAGGGTGTCCGTTGTTTCCTATCTATAAAATTATTTCTCTGGCCTGCTCAGCAGGTCAGACAGAGGCACACTGGCCGCCCTTATAGGCACTGTTGTCTTTTATACTGCATTATTTACAATAACTTCCCAATACCTATCACCCATGTTAGACAGTGAGTTTCTACCTTAAACCAATCCAAAAGTGCCACCATCACAGCAGAAGATGGAGGCCAAGAAGAAGAAAGAAGAAGGACAGGGCACACCCAAATTCCTCCATCTTGGGACCCCAATCCCCCATTCTAAAAACCCCAAAAATCTGTTTTTCACCCCGTGACAAACTAACCATTATTCTACTTCAACTCTCTTGACTTGTAATTCTTCATGTAAAGATGGTGATTTGCTCCATGGGTCAGAATCAGAGGCACAGGGGTCCTGGGCTCTGTGCCAGGGTCTCTGAGCCCCTGGGCAGGGGCTGGAGCCATCCAGGGCAGCCAGAGGAATGTCCTGGGTTCCAACAATAAGGTTTCCAAACCCAGCACCAAACATTGCTCCTTGTTGTGATAGGGAGATCCAGAGCCAGGGCTCAGGGGGCAGGACTGGCACACCCAGCCAGTGGGCACAGCCTTGGGGCAATGCCAACCTCCACCCTCCCAGCCAAACAGGAACTGCCCTGACCCTGCATTCATCCAATTCAGGGGACTTGGCCCAAGCAATTGTGGCCTTTTATAATATTACACAGGACAACCCAAACACAACCCAAGCAAGATTATTAGGAGTGACTTTTCATCTAAAAATTCATTTTTAAGGGTATTCTTTAATAGAAAAAATCTCATTGCAGAAGCACTTATCATTCAAAATCTCAGTATGAAAATAGCTGCCCCTCCCTGCTGGAACAGCAGGGTGGGTTTTCCTCTGGTGTTCAGGTTCAGTGCCTGCTCAAAGTTCCAGCAGGTGATTAAAAATGTAAAAACAAAAAGGGCAAAGCAGAAGAGTTTCCTGTGTGCCTGCTCAGTGCGTGTGACACTGCAGCCAGGGCAGGTGGCACCTCCTGCCCAGCTGCCACCACCAGGCCAAACCCCTCTAGGGCAGAGCTGGGTGTGCCTGCCAGGGTCTCTGTGAGGGCTGGCACCGTCCCCCTGTCCCTGTCACCCTGTCCCTGTCATCCTGGAACTGTCACTCTCCCCCTGTCCCTGAGCACCCTGTCCCTGTCACGCTGGGACTGTCACCCTGTCCCTGTCACCCTGTCCTTGTCCCCCTGAGACCCTGGCACTGTCCCCCTGTCCCTGTCCCCTTGTCCCCCTGTCCCCCTGGGACTGTCCCCCTGTCCCTGTCACCCTGTCCCTGTCCCCCTGTCCCCCTGGCACTGTCCCCCTGTCCCTGTCACCCTGTCCCTGTCCCCCTGTCCCCCTGGGACTGTCCCCCTGTCCCTGTCACCCTGCAGGGGACACAGCCCATTTGGGCAGGCACCTGCTCCAGCTGCAGCTGCAGGGAGGACCCAGGACTGCTCTTCCCAAGGCAAACCCAAGTGCATCTGTCTTCCCATTATAATCAAAAGACTGCTGCTACTTAATTTTATTGCTTTTAGTGATTTTTTTTCTGTTAAGATTAACAAGATTGTCTATTAAGCACAAGAAGCAATGCTCTTTATTAATAAATAAATATAAAGCATTATAGGAGAGAACTCTGAACAACCTCCTGTCTGATATCACTGGCTTTTTATGTAAAGTAATATTCCTCAGAAGAAAAAAAATAGAAATAAGATTTATTTATGGATAATTGGTATTTATGGTATTTATGGATAAATTGGAAAAATTTTTCTCTATATATTCTTATATATATATATATACTTATATATATATATTTATAAATTTAAAATGGTAGATTAAAAAATAGAAATAAGTTTTATTTAGGGATAAATGGTAGATTTAGTTATGGATGAATGGTATAGAAAAAAATTTTTTTCTATACATATTCTTCTATATATATTCTATATATTTATATATATTTTTATATGTTTAAAAATGGTAAATTAAAAAAACAGAAATAAGATTTATTTATGGATAAATGGTATTTATGGTATTTATGGATAAATGAGAAAAAAATTTTCTCTATATATTCTTATATATATACACTTATATATATATTTATAAATTTAAAATGGTAAATTAAAAAATAGAAATAAGTTTTATTTAGGGATAAATGGTAGATTTAGTTATGGATGAATGGTATAGAAAAAAAATTTTCTATACATATTCTTCTATATATATTCTATATATATTTATATATATTTTTATATGTTTAAAAATGGTAAATTAAAAAAACAGAAATAAGATGTATTTATGGATAGATGGTAGATATTTATTTATGGATAAATGGTATTAACTCAAAAACACGCTGAATTTTGTTTTTAACATTTCCCTTGGATCAGAGCTGCCCTTCTGTTTGTCAATACAGGCAGCCAGTTCAATTATTATTTATCAAGGCTGCAGGGATGACAAATGGCTTTGCTTACTGCTGGATTTCTTATCTTTGGCAACTCAGAGTATCAATTACTACTATTAAAAAGAAATAATTGCCCTGAGTGACAGCACACAATCAAACTGTACGTAATTGCAGCCAGCACGTTGCATTATGGCACATGATGTCAAAAAAAGGAATCTGAATGGTGAACTGAGAGGCAAAGGCACTTCTGTGCTTTGACAGGGGAATGAAGGGTGTGTGCCACAGGCAGGGAATGGGGCACAGGGACAGAACAGTGACACAGCAGAGCAGCCTGGGCAGCAGGGACCCAGCCTGGGCAGCGCCTGGGGAAGCAGGGCTGGGCTGGAGCCACCTGCACACCTCCACTGTCCCAGGGAGCCCCAGTGTCCAGCCTGGCCTGGGACACTGCCAGGGACCCCGGGGCAGCCACAGCTGCTCTGGCAATCCCAGCCCAGCCAGGAATTCCCAATTCCCAATCTCCCACCCATCCCTGTTTTCTGAAAAATCTTTATTTAATTTAATTAAAAATCTTTATTTAAATATTCTTTTATGCAGACAGGGAAACACCTTTTGCTGTTTTACTGCTTGAGATCAGGATCAGTCTCCCAGAAACTGGTGTTCATTTTGTGGCCTGTGCCTGATTTATCCCCCTGGGATAAGGGCAGGACTCATTTGGGAAACTTGGGGCTCAGGGATGTGCAGTTGGAAATATTTTTATTATTTTTATGAACACTGAGTATTTTTCCTTTATAATTCCTCATCAGGTAAAATTTGAACGGTCTCCTTGGAAAAGGAGGGTTGGATGTGTGTGATTTTGGGGGAATTTGAGACAGAAATGTGGCAGTGGTGGGTCAGATAAATCATCACATGGTCATTATAGAATGGGCTGGGCTGGGTTAAATCCCCCCCAGTGCCAGCCCTGCCATGGCAGGGACACCTCCCACTGTCCCAGGGTGCCCCAGTGTCCAGCCTGGCCTGGGACACTGCCAGGGATCCAGGGGCAGCCACAGCTGCTCTGGCAATTCCAGCCCAGCCAGGAATTCCCAATTCCCAATCTCCCACCCATCCCTGCCCTCTGGCACTGGGAGCCATTCCCTGGCTCCTGTCCCTCCATCCCTTGTCCCCAGTCCCTCTCCAGCTCTCCTGGAGCCCCTTTGGGTGCTGAAGGACTCAGTTAAGTCACCCCTGAGATATGGTCTCTTTGAGCCAGGTCTCACAAGCTCTTGGAATCTGAATCACATCCAGGACAGCTCAGCTACTTTAGATGGCATGAAATCAGCAGCATGGCTTCTGCGGCAGTGTTGGAAACAGAAAAGTTTTAATAAAAGGCAAAATAACAAAGCTCTTTACAGAGAAAAACTGAGCTAGGTGCAAGAGGCCCTTGCTCCTGGTAAAACACCTCACAAAAGCGATTCGTTTCTTTGCTCTCTTTTTTAAAGGAAATTGCTTAGGCAGGACTTTTTGGCTCCTGTCCAGTTCGCTATCCTTATGTTTGAGGTGAAGTCCTCCAGGTCCTATGAGGTGTCTTTTCACCTAATTGATGAGAGAAACTTCTGGGCTTTTTTCCTTTTTGAGGAGACAAAGGACAGTTTTGTCACTCCATCCATAGGGGTCACATTCCTACAGAGCCCAGAGCCTCTCTCCCCCAGGCTGGCTGTGCCAGCTCTGTCAGTCTGTCCTCACAGGACAGCTGTCCCTCAGTGCCTGTCCTGCTGGCCCTTGGGGCACCCACCCACCCCCAGATCTATCTGCAGATCTATTTAAAAGGAGCAGAAGGATCTCTGCTGCTCACAGTGACCCCAGATGTGTCAGAAAGTCTCTGTTCCCAGCCTGGCAGTCACAGAAGGAGTCAGAGCTCTTCAGTTCTCAGTCTCAAGGTTGTTTATTGCTCCTTAGCTATAAAATTCTTTCTCCTGGCCTGTCGAGGTCTGTCCAGCAGGACAGACAGAGGCACTCTGCCTGCCCCTGGGGTGGTGTTGTCTTTTTATACTAAAAACCACATGTACATTATTTACAATAACTTCCCAATACCTATCACCTATGTTAGACAGTGAGCTTCTACTCTAAACCAATCCAGAAGTGCCAACATCACAGCAGAAGATGGAGGCCAGGAAGAAGAAGGAGAAAGGCTGGACATGCCGAGATTCCTCCATCTTGCCCCCTGAACCCCCATTCTAAAAAAAACCCAAAACCTACTTTTTCACCCTGTGATAAATTCACTGTCATTCTACTTAAACTTTCATGGCTTGTAATCCTTCACATAAAGGTTGGTAATTGTTTGTTCCAAGGGCTCAACCAAAGGCACAGGGGTCCTGGGCTCTGTGCCAGGTCTCTGAGCCCCCTGGGCAGGGTCCCACATCCTCCAGGGCAGCCAGAGGGATTCCCTGGGTTCCCACAGATCTTTGCCCTTCTCCTTCCTTTCCCTGGCTCCTGGCAGCCCCAGGCTCCCTCACTGAGGCAGGGCCGTGTCCTCAGAGCACCTGCACAGAGCAGCCGCCCACCACGGGCTGTGTGGAGCTTTTCAGAACACCCCGGGAGTTCCTGTCTTCAAAGATGCTTCTACAGCTTGTAAAAGATTAAAACTAAAAGCACTGGAGCAGGAAGGGAGGAAGGAGGCCTGGCTGGTCCCACGGCAGCGTGGCTGCATGGAGCCCGGTCCCTCCGGCCTGCGGCACTGCCAGAGGCCTGGGGGAGGGATCTGAGAGAGAAAATGGGGCTGGCACAAACTGTGACCGTGCTCACAGGGGTCCCAGCATGAGGGAAGAGACGAGGATCTGACTCCATGTTTCAGAAGGCTGATTTATTATTTTATGATATATATTATATTAAAACTATACTAAAAGAATAGAAGAAAGGACTTCATCAGAAGGCTGGCTAAGAATAGAATAGGAAGGAACATAACAAAGGCTTGTGGCTCGGACAGAGAGTCCGAGCCAGCTGGACTGTGATTGGCCATTAATTAGAAACAACCACATGAGCCAATCCCAGATGCTCCTGTTGCATTCCACAGCAGCAGATAACCATTGGTTACACTTTGTTCCTGAGGCCTCTCAGCTTCTCAGGTGGAAAAATCCCAAGGAAAGGATTTTTCATAAAAGATGTCTGTGACAACAAATGGGAAGAAATACCCCAGAAAAGCACTCCCGTGCCTGCCCCAGAGTCCTGGGCTGGCTATGTGATATTTGTATTATTTGTGTTGCAGCAGTGTGCTGGTGCACCAGCCTCCTCTGGGGCTGCCCCTCTGCCCCATCTCCCGAGCTCCTGCAGGCAGCTCCTGGGCACTCACAGCCCTCCAGCACCCAGAACCCTGGCTCTGGCTTTTCCCCCTCTGTATTTCCCCCTTCCAGACCTGAGCTGATGCATTTCTGGGTTGGTGCCGAGCCCTCAGCCGCCCTTTTCCCAGCACTAACTCAAAAAGGATTTTCCAGCTGGGAGCAGAACACCATGGAGGCCTTTAGGAGACCCTCATCCCACCCTGCACCATGGGCTTGCAGCCCTGCACCAGCCACCCTGGGAGGTTCTCACTGCCAGGAACAGAGCACCTTGGAGGTGTTTGGAGGCCTTCATCCCACCCAGCACTGTGGGCTTTTGGCCCTGCACCAGCCACCCCAGGAGGTTCCCACTGCCAGCCCCCCTCTCTCTCAGCTCCCTGCTGCTCCCCCAGCCCCCAGGAGCCCGGGTTTCCCAGCACAGCCATGCCTCATCCCCCTGAGGTGCATTTATCACCAGGGCAGCCTGTCAGGGGGCTGTTCTGGGGAGCAGGGCCATCCTGGCTCTCCTCTCCACGATCCTCCCCCCTGCTTCCATTCCACAGTGTCCCAGGGTGACGTTGTGGTGCTGTATCCCCATTCCTGTGCTCTGTCCATGCTGGATATCATGTTCTGTGCCTCCCAGACTGGCTCTGCAGAGCCAATGTTTTGGTTTGGTTTTGCTCTCAGCCACTCCCCACGGCTGGCGGGACACACAGACAGGGCAGTGCCTGGTGCTGCTTTTGCTTTTTGCTTGGCTTTTCCCTTTGCTCCTGCTTCTGCTTTGCTCCTGCTTTGCTCTTGCTCTTGCTCCTGCCCATTAGTTAGTTTAGCTGAGCAGCCCAAATTTTCCCTGGACTGTTTCTCCTTTCCCTTTTTTGGGCCTACTCGAGCCTGCTCCGGGCTGGGGCCTGGCAAACACCGAGAGTTTGCCCCTTGTGGCTGCAGCAGCTGCCCCAGCACAGGAGGGACTGAGAACAGAGCGAGCACCCCAGAGAGACTTTCTGAATTTGTCATCATTTCAGAGCAGTGACAGAGCGGTGTCACCTGGTATTGTTCATTCTGTGTGCTGGGGGTGCTGTGCCTGTTAAACAAACAGGTTCTTTCCACTTCTCTCCAAGGAATCCTTCCCAATCCTGTTGGGCACAGGGGCTGTGTGGGTTTGCTTTCTGGAGGGGCCCCCTTTGGGAGGTTTTCTCCCAAATTTTCCCTAAACCAGGACACACAGCCCTGCCTGGAATGGGGGACAGGCACCACCCTCACCCTGTCCCAGCCACTGCCTTGGGATCTTCTCCTTGCCTACGTCCATGGTACTAAAAATAACCCTGACGAGCTCATTTAATTTTAGCCTCTGAGTGTCTGTATGAATATTTATAATGCTCCACATTAAAATGCTGAAAAGTTCCAGAGCCTGAGAACACGGCAGCAGACCCTGGGGAATAGAGCAGCTCTTCCTTTTTTCCTGTCCTATTTCGAGCTGGTTTCACACATGCTGCATTCCCGATGTGAAGTCTCGCGCTGCATGTCTCAGCTGCTTAAAGCACTCTGTGATGTTCTGTGCCTGATGAACACAGACCCAGCTCCCATGCAAGAGAAGGGAGTGCTTCCAAAGGAATTCCCTGTGAATTTGTGCAGGGAGAACGAACCCACTGAAGTGCTTTTCTGTTCATGTCTGGCTCTCATCTGCTTTTCATTTCAAGGCCAGGTTGTTGGAGCAACCTGCTCGAGTGGAAGTCGTCCCTGCCCATGGCAGGGGATGGAACTGGATGATCGCAAGGCCCCTTCTATAATTCCACAATTGTAGGATTGATTCCCCAAGTAATGAAAACACGTTTTCTCAGTTCCCACCTGCCCAAGCCCAGAGTTCCATGCCCTGCCTCAGATAACCAAAACCCTCCCTGCTCCCCAGCACTGGAGGCACCCAGGGTCTCTTGAGAAGCTGCTGCACAGGGGAGCTCTGGCTGCGAGCTCTGCCCCACAGCGAGCTCTGGAGGGGTGGGAAGAGCCAGCCAGAGGCTGGACCAGCCATGCAGGCACCCAGCATGTTCCCATTGTGCCATCTCCTTCCTGCAGAGCTGCAGCTCTGCCTGCAGGGCCTGCCCTCACGGGGCATGGCCAGCAGCTGCACGGTGTCTCCAGCAGAAGAGGTTTCACTGCAGCCAAGAGCCCTATGCAGGGTTTGATAAAAGCATGAGGAGAGCTGGGCACACACAGCACAGCAACGTGGTGAAATGCTCAGGAATCAAGTGAGGAAAACCTTGCCTCAGAGGAAGTTTTTCCTAACGCTTTTTAGAGAAAGGGGTTTCTAAGCCCTGAGGCTGAACAAGTATCCAAAGGGCAATTCAGGGCTCCCTCAGAGGTCACTGCCCTGTCAAGACATGCCTGCCACCCTGCCCATTCCTGCCCATTCCTGCCCATTCCTGCCCATCCCTGCCCATCCCTGTCCATCCCTGTCCATCCCTGCCGATTCCTGCCCATCCCTGCCTTCCCTGCCCATCCCTGCACCCACTGCCCATCCCTGTCCATCCCTGCCCATTCCTGCCCATCCCTGTCCATCCCTGTCCATCCCTGCCGATTCCTGCCCATCCCTGCCTTCCCTGCCCATCCCTGCACCCACTGCCCATCCCTGTCCATCCCTGCCCATTCCTGCCCATCCCTGCCATCCCTGCCCATTCCTGCCCATCCCTGCCCTTCCTGGATCCTTCGTGTCCCTGCTGAAAGTGCTCCTGGCAGAGAGGGGCAGTGGAACTCCTCCCTGTTACTGCCTCAGTTTTGTTCCTCCTGCTGCAGGGAGGGCTGTAGGGTGGCAGTGGCTGTGAAAAAGCTGAATTCCAGCCCTTTCCTGTGGAGCAGAGAAGGCATACAGTACACAAAGGAAGTGAGCAGCTGCCAGGCTCTGTGGCTCTGGCATCAGAGATGAATGAAGAGGGTCAGCAGGTCCAGGGCAATGCTTGGGTCACTTCCCATGTACCAGGATGGGGGGGCCATGGGGGGAAAGAGGCAGAGATCTGATGCTGCTCCTCCTGTCCTCTGCCTTCCTTTAGCCTGAGCGTGAGAGCAGCTGCAGAATCCGTCTGAAAAGGGACTGAAATGAGTCAACCTCTGATGCCAGCAGGAAGGCAGAGAAAAAGGCAGCTCTGAGGGGCCCCCCAGCTGCCGTGCTTCAGCCCTCCCTCAGCAGGGCATCCTGGATGGGTGGCATCCCTCTCGTCCCTCCTCACTGCTTCTGCCTGCTCATCCTTCTGCTCTCTCACAGCCTAGCTGGCACCCAGCAATGTTTTCCTTCTGGTGCTCTCAGAGACACTGGAGCACTTGAAGTGCCATTATTGCTGCTCTTAAGAGTTCCAGGTTTCCGTACAATGAGGAGAATCAATAGAAGCACTGCAATAGGTGATGACCCCTCTATAGCTCCAGAAATTCTACATCCTTCTCCCTCCTCTGCTTTTCATTATGTCTAATTACCTGATCTATAGCCCCAAACAGGAATCAATGGGGCTGTATTGCAACAAATTATTGTGGATTCTCTTTAAAAAAAAAGGTTCAGAGGGTGCTATTGAGTATGACACTTCCAATTACAGAAAGCAAATGAGCTTTTCATGGGAGCTGGAGAGCTGGGAGCCAGTTCATTACCGACAGCTCATATTCCACTAGCAGTTCATTTCCACTTTAGGACTTCCCCCTGCACCTTCCAGAGAGGCTCTGTGTCCTCAGCATGGTGCCCTGACCTGCAGGGTTCTGTTCCAGCTGCATGGCTCTGTTCCAGCTGCAGGGTGTGTTGTGTTCCAGCTGCAGGGCTGTGTTGTGTTCCAGCTGCAGGGTGTGTTGTGTTCCAGCTGCAGGGTTGTGTTGTGCTCCAGCTGCAGGGCTGGGTTCCAGCTGCAGGGTTGTGTTCTGTTCCAGCTGCAGGGTTTTGTTCCAGCTGCAGGGTTTTGTTCCAGCTGCAGGGCTGTGTTCCAGCTGCAGGGCTGTGTTCTGTTCCAGCTGTAGGGTTGTGTTCTGTTCAGCTGCAGGGCTCTGTTCCAGCTGCAGGGTGTGTTGTGTTCCAGCTGCAGGGTGTGTTGTGTTCCAGCTGCAGGGCTGTGTTGTGTTCCAGCTGCAGGGCTGTGTTCCAGCTGCAGGGTTTGTTGTGTTCCAGCTGCAGGGCTGTGTTGTGTTCCAGCTGCAGGGTTTGTTGTGTTCCAGCTGCAGGGCTGTGTTCCAGCTGCAGGGTGTGCTGGGTCTGCAGCAAGGTGGGATCCTTGGGAGGCTCCAGGAGGTGTGGGTGCTCCCCTTGGAGCTGTGTGCATCAGGGCTCTGCACATCACTAAATAAATGCTCTTTTCCACTAGCACTTATGGGTTCTCTTCATTTAATAAAGGGGTTTGTGCTTCCCTGAGGCACACAGGGAGAAATGCAGGATTTTCCTGCAATGTAGCAAATTGCTGTGCCTGGAGGAGTGGGGTTGTTAGTGGTTCACTGCTGGTCAGTCAATGCCTGCTGGACACCAATGTTCCCCCTCCAAAGAATCCCATATTCACCCAGCCCTGCTCCCTCACTCATTGCTCCACACTGCATCCTGGCTGGATCTAAAAGCTGTTATCTAAAACCAGGTGCCAGTCTCGCCTCACTGAGAAAACGTGTCTAGGAAGAGGTCAGACTGAGTTCTGGATCATAATAAACCCAAAAAAGCAGGGTTTAGTCATTTCCTGCCGTGGGTACCTTCTCCACCATGCACCATGACCTGAAGTGTGATCCTGAGCCCCTGCACAGCTGCCAAGCCTTGAAAACAGAGCTGAAGGGTTTCACCCCTGCAGTGCTCCTGCTTCATCTGAATTGAGAAACTTTCATTACTTTGGTTCTTCTCTCAGACTGTCTTTGCCACCCTCCATGGTCTCTCTCTGTCTGTCAGTTGTGCTTGAAGATCTGACACTGCTGGAACCCAGCTGAAAGGAAAAATTAGGAATGTGAGCACCCTTTAATCAGCCAGCTACTGTAACGAGTGGGGACAGACAACAACGGAGGCAAGCAACCAGAAGAATAACTGTGCTTTTAACGTTTCTGTGGAAGTTTATGGAAAGGAAGTGTGATGCACAGGCACACCACCTCATTTGGTATGCACAAGGCACAACATGCTGAGCTGCTAATGAGGTAGCAATTTGGAGGGTTGGGAAGTGCTGGCTATGCTTTGTGCCCACAAGAATCAATGAAAACTGATGAGTGAAGGTTTACAAAACTCAGTGTAAGAACTACAGGAGCTTTGTGCCCGGATGGAGGGGCAGAGCTGCCAGCAGAAGCTCAACTCCTCACACAACGTCTGGAGCAGCTTGAGTTTTTTCCTGAAGGTACAGCAAAAAGACATACCTGCTTTCCATTTCAGAGCTGGATCTTCATAAATATTTTAATTTGCCAAGTGCCTGCTATTTAATGCTTGTACACCAAGGAAATGTGAGTGAATATTGCCTCGCACGAAGCTCCTGGAAAACAAATTTGGGCACCTTTGATTGCCTGCCCCACTGTGGAACGAAGGGAGCGTTACCCAGCGTGTCCTGTCTGTTGTCAGCAAGCAACACTTTGGGATTATTTGTATTTGAAAAAAACCAACCCCACCACTCAGATGAGTACCTCTGAAGACAGAAAGTTTTGCTTTTGGCTATTAAAGGAGCAGAATAAAATAAATCACTTATGCTGAATAAATCATTGATTCTGAGTTACACGCGAGGGCTCCTTGGCGCTGGCTCCTGGCTGAGACAAGTGGGACACGTTTGTGTGACTCTACTGTTGAATTTGCAGCCTGAATCTGTCCCAAGGGCTTCCCAAAAATAACTGTGTTGAATAACTGGGTTGAAAAACAAAGACAGGCAGGACAAAATCCAGAGCACACAGCACTGCAGCCTCAGCCACTTATCCTGTGCTGTAGTGAAGGTGCAATGGCCAGCAGTGCAGGAGGGCAAAAACCACAGAATCACTGAATCCCTGAGGCTGGCAAAGCCCTCCCAGCCCAGGGACTCCCAGCTGTGCCCAATGCCCACCCTGTCCCCAGCCCAGAGCTCTCAGTGCCACCTCCAGGGGACACCTGCAGGGATGGGCACTGCAACCCTCCCTGGGCAGTTCCTGAGCCCCCTTTCCATGGGGAAATTCCTGCTGTGCCCACCCTGAGCTGCCCTGGCCCAGCCTGAGGCCGTTCCCTCTGCTCCTGTCCCTGTTCCCTGGAGCAGAGCCCGACCCCCCGGCTGTGCCCTCCTGGCAGGAGCTGTGCAGAGCCACAAGGGCCCCCTGAGCCTCCTTTGCTCCAGGCTGAACAACCACAAATGTGAGTGGACCGTGTCCCTCCTGAGCCCCTGTGGATGGCGCCTCCTCTGCCCCGTGCCCACCCAGGAGTGTCCAGCCCCCAACCCCTCCGTTTTCCAGCAGCCCCCGGTGCTGCCCTGGGGCAGGAGCAGGAGCAGAGCAGGGCAGTGATGGGAGGTGGCTGCTGTGCCCCTGGTGTGCCTGCTGTGGGGCAGCCCTGTGCCTGAGACACATCATCTGCATTTATTTCAGCCCTGGATCAAGGGAAGGCATCCATAAACCCGAGGTCCTCGCGGGTTCCGGCCTGATGGAGCCGTCTCACAAACAGAGGCTGTCCCTGGCTGGAGGGAGCAGAAAGCTGCTGGCAAAGAGGTATTAACTTCACTGTGCTGCATTTTATGAGGCAACAAAGAGTGTCTTGGTTCTGTGCCGTGAAAGTAAATAGAACAATATTTCAGACCTCCTTATTCAGTTGTCCAAATGCACATAACCGATTTTTGCAGATAGGGATTTATGTTCTCTTGTCAGCATCTAATAAAGTAGAGCAATTGTGCCTGCCATTTATTTCAGTGCTGTTGCCTTTAGCTCTGTCTCCTTGTGTACACTGTGTGCTGCCTGCTCTGGGGGCTGCCCAGCCCCTCACCCCTGCCCGGGCTGCTCCAGAGCACACCCAGGAGGCTCTGGAGGGTGCGAGAGGTGCCCAGGAAGGGTGTGCAGAGGAGAGCACGGGAGGAGCGGCTGAGGGAGCTGGGAAGGGGCTCAGCCTGGGGAAAAGGAGGCCCAGGGGGACCCTGTGGCTCTGCCCAGTCCTGACAAGAATTTGTGGTGCAGCCCAGCAGCTGCTCACGGTGAGATGAGAAATCCTGGGTGTGCAGGAGTGTGTCGGGCAGCCCACACCCTGTCCTGGCGGGCTGGGCTGCAGAGGAACCTGATGGCAGTGCCCTGGGGCCCCTGGCAGTGCCCTGGAGGGCTGGGCTGCAGAGGGACCCCAATGTCAGGTGCAGAGAGACCCTGGCAGTGCCCTGGTGGGCTGGGCTGCAGAGGGACCCCAATGTCAGGTGCAGAGAGACCCTGGCAGTGCCCTGGTGGGCAGGGCTGCAGAGGGACCCTGCAGGTGTCAGGTGCAGAGAGACCCTGGCAGTGCCCTGGTGGGCAGTGCCCTGGGGCCCCTGGCAGTGCCCTGGAGGGCTGGGCTGCAGAGGGACCCCAGTGTCAGGTGCAGAGGGACCCTGGCAGCACCCACTGTGCCCACCCTTGTTGGGGTACCCTGTAAAGCCCTGGGGAGCCCTGCTGGGCCCTGGGCAGTGCAGGCTGGCAGGAAGGGGTCAGTGGGCAGCCCGGGCAGCCAGCAGTGCTGCCCGTGTCCCTCCCTCTTGCCCCACACCCTGGTGAGTGCCGGGCACCGCGGGTTTGCCCACGGGGCGACTCTGTGCGTGGGCAAGCTGGGAGCCAGCGCGGCCCTCTCGCTACTCTGCCAGCATAATTCAGCAAGGAAAGAAATTCCCATGCTTCAGTGGCAGTTTTTAAAGATTTTCTTTTTCATGTTTTATTCAGCTTGAATTGGTATTTCAGCTCCCAGTTCCTCGAGAGGGAACACAAATCGATGCGGACAAGCAGCGGCCGGCCCGGCCCCGGGACTGTCTGTGTGAAGAATTGCTCTGCAGAGAGCGAGCAGGACGGGAGCAGAGCAGCTCCTAAAGCCCCTGTGGGGCTGCTGTCACAGCCTGGCTTTGGGCTCTTTGGCTGCTCCTGGTGCTGCTGGTTCTGCACCCTGTGAGTGCTCCCAGCTGCAGCCACCGCTAGCCAAAGATCCGTGCTGGGCAGGGGCTGCTGTGGCACTGTGGGCAAGAGCGACTTTGGGAGTGATTCTGCTTTGCATTGCCTTCCCCAGGTCCCAAAGGAGCTGAGGGCTGCTGGGTGACACGACAGTTTTGTTGAAACACTGCAATTTTGACTGTGACGCATTTTTCAGAAAATGCACATTTTTCATCCTTCCAATATCCTCCCACCCAAATTTCCTGACAGAAATGTTTTGGACTCGCATCTTGAAGATTGCAAAAAGAAAACAGTGTTGAAATATTGAACCTTTTCCCTATGCACATGTTTATTTATGTGCTTGACACGAAGTAGCTTGACAAAAATCGTGTCGCTTGTTCCAATTGAAATGCACATCCCAAGTGTTTCTGCTTTCCATTAACACCTGGGAGAGGGAAAGGCTGAAATGTTGACTCTTTTGTGGTTTGTTTCATGGAGGATGGGTTTGAAACACAAATAAGGAGGAAAGAAGAGAAGAGGCCCCTGGTTTGAACACTAGCTGCTGTAAAATCCAGGGTTAAAATGTCCTTGTGCCCCCTCCACTTGCCCATCATTATTCACCAAGGACAAGGAAAGAACGAGAGGGCTCAGCATCCTTGACTGCAAATTCAAGCCTGTAAACAAATTGAATACATTTCAGATTTTAGCTGTTACAGTGGAATGAAATCCTGAACTCCATTTCCCCTGGTTTTGGATGTGCTGTAAATGGAATTGCCCGCTGGAGGAGAACCTGGGGGTTGGTGTTTGTCAAACACAGGGAGATCCTCCTGTGTAAAATCAACCAAATGACAACCGAGTGCTGAAGGTCTGTGTCCTTCACAGCAGGAGGATTCCAGGGACACTGGAGGCTCTTGCAGCAAGGATGTGCAGGGCAGAGCCTCAGCTCACCTCAGCAGGGACACACTGAGCCTCCCCCCGCTGCTGAGGAAACAGAGCAGGGAAACACAGGGCTCCAAAAGAGCTAATAAAGTGATAAGGGACATTTATAGTGATAATTTGGTGCTATTAAATATATACATTTATTTTCTGTTTTTAAACTCACAGTTTATTTTTAACGATGGCAACAGGCTCCATTATGAAAGTTACACTGATATTTATGAATCTTAACATGGAAGAGAACATTGCACTGAAAACGAATGTGCTAAGGGTAGGATTTTTCTGTGGAAAGCTATAAACAGCTTGCAAAAATCTACCCATTTTAGCCCAGATTCTCATAAATGAAAGAGAATTTGGGCAGAGAACCATGGGTGCATCCTCAGGTGAAGCAGCCCTGGTCGTGCCAGCAGAACATGGCATGGTGAGGGTGCAAACACTGAGTGTCTAAGGAGCTGCAGTAGCACCCTCTGCCCATGGCTCTTTGGGGTTTTCCCTCCCAGTTGTCTGTCCTGGTTTAGGGCAAATTTGGGAGAAAACCTCCCAAAGGGGGCCCCTCCAGAAAGCAAACCCACATGGCCCCTGTGCCCAACAGGTTCAGGAAGGATTCCTTGGAGAGAAGTGGAAAGAACCTGTTTATTTACCAGGCACAGCACCCCCAGCACACAGAATGAACAATACCAGGTGACACCGCTCTGTCACCGCTCTGAAATGATGACAAATTCAGAAAGTCTCTCTGGGGTGGTCGCTCTGTTCTCAGTCCCTCCTGTGCTGGGGCAGCTGCTGCAGCCACAAGGGGCAAACTCTCAGTGTTTGCCAGGCCCCAGCCCGGAGCAGGCTCGAGTAGGCCCAAAAAAGGGAAAGGAGAAACAGCCCAGGGAAAATTTGGGCTGCTCAGCTAAACTAACTAATGGGCAGGAGCAAGAGCAAGAGCAAAGCAGGAGCAAAGCAGAAGCAAGAGCAAAGGGAAAAGCCAAGCAAAAAGCAAAAGCAGCACCAGGCACTGCCCTGTCTGTGTGTCCCGCCAGCCGTGGGGAGCGGCTGAGAGCAAAACCAAAATAAAACATTGGCTCTGCAGAGCCAGTCTGGGAGGCACAGAACATGATATCCAGCATGGACAGAGCACAGGAATGGGGATACAGCACCACAACGTCACCCTGGGACAGTGCCTGTGGCTCTTTGGGGTTTTCCTCCCAGCTGCCCTCCTTGTTCCAGCAGCTCTGTCCTCCTGCTCGTCACTGCTCCTGGTGTCTTCACAACTGTCAGTCACATCCCCAAGTCAGCCACTTCTTCTGTGCTGAACAAGGCAGAAACTTTTTCCTACCCCTTGTAAAACACTCCATCCACACTCTTGTCATTTTTTACCCAGCTGTCATCAGTTTCCCTCTGATTTTTCCCCCCCTGTGCACATTCATACATTATTCCAGATGAAATTCCTCCACGGATTTGTGCAGCAGCATTACAGGGAACATGTCCTGCTTGCCAGTTCCCACAGAATGCTTTTCCTGTTTACAGAAGACTTTGCTGTGAACATGAATCTGCTCTTGAGCTCCTCAGGAGCCTGGCAGGGCCAGGATCCCATTTTAGCTTAATGGATGCTGACATCCCAGCAGTGAGAGCTCACCATCCAGCATCCAGCAGCTATCCTGGAATGCGTTTTGGGGTCCCTCGATCCCTGCTGCAGGTTCACTCTGCTGCAGCTCTCCTGGAGTGCATTTTGGGGTTCCTCCATCCCAGCCCAGGTCCCTGCAGCACTCTCACTCTGCTGCACAGCAGCAGCCCTGGGCAGACCCCAGTGCAGCCTCACAGCAGCTCCTCAGGGCCCACGTGTGCCTGTGTGTGGATCCTGCTGTGCCAGGCAGCCACCGCGCCTTCAGCACTGCCAAACCATCATTTTGGGGCTGAGGAGATGGGGCAGTGCTGCAGGTACCTTTGTTGATTCGTTTTCAGAGAGGGCACTGGGTGTCTGCAGTGAGTGCTCCAGCTCTTCCCACAGCTGGTACTGTGCTGTGGGAGCCCCAGGAGGAGCAGGGACGGTGCAAGGCAGCTGCTTCCTTCAGGAGAGACATGGGAGATACCCTGGGCACTGCCCAGGCACGTTGCTGGCACAGTACCAGCCTTCAGACTGTGCAAGGCACCCCACCCTGCCCATCCAGGCACTGGCACCACGACTGATCCACCCCACAGTCATTTTCCATTGTGACAGCACTCTCAGGGAATGCCTGTCCCACTCCATCCAGTGAGGAACTTCAGGAATCACAAAATAGTCCGGGTTTTAGGGGCCTTCATCCCATCCCATCCCATCCCATCCCATCCCATCCCGTCCCATCCCATCCCATCCCATCCCATCCCATCCCATCCCATCCCATCCCATCCCATCCCATCCCACCCCTGCCAATGCAGGGACACCTCCCACTGTCCCAGGCTGCTCCAGCCCCAGTGTCCAACCTGGCCCTGGGCACTGCCAGGGATCCAGGGCAGCCCCAGCTGCTCTGGGCACCTGTGCCAGGGCCTGCCCACCCTCCCAGGGAGCAATTCCTGATTCCCAATCTCCCATCCATCCCTGCCCTCTGGCACTGGGAGCCATTCCCTGGCTCCTGTCCCTCCAGGCCCTCTTCCAAAGGCTCCATCTCTCCTGGAGCCCCTTTAGGCACTGGAAGGGTCTCTGAGCTCTCCCTGGAGCCTTTTCTTCTCCCATTTGGAATTCAACACCTAACTCTGAACTGTCTCCACTGTGGTAAGATTAATTTTCCCTGCTGTCCCAGCAGTTCTAGTGTGTTCTGCAGCTGACCAGGGCTGGCAGGGTGCCCTGGCACAGCCCCAGGCTGCTGGCTGGCTGTGCCACCACCTCGTGGGCAACTTGTCCCTGTCGTGCTGCAAAGCTGGGGTTCCTCAGAAATTGTCTGGTATTGCCAAATAAATGTTGTAAAAAGAACATTTCTGTGGGCTGCACTCTGGTATTGTTTTCAGTCAAAACTTCTTTGCAATATTGGTTGTGTCTTGAAAGTAATTAATTTGGCAGGAAGTTAAAAAGAGGAAAAAACAGAGAGATTTGAAGGCTGGTTTCCAGTTCTCATTGCTCTGTCTTTATCTCTCAAGGAAAGACTGCACACAGGTGTCAAACGAGAAGGCTGCTCATAATTACACTCCTTAAACACTTAATAACATTTTCTTAAATTAATATATTCCCCATCTGTGTAGCATTTCAGACATTCAGCTCATAATATTGCCTAGTTTATCAGTGTCAAATGACACATCCCCGACCCATTGGAGAATATTATCAACAGATAGAGGCTCATGCCTGTTATTGCTCATCCAGCTAATGAGTGGGATCCGAGCTGCAGCTATAATTAATAACAGAACTTGGAGTGGGGATTTAACTCAGCTTCATGCACAAAACCTGTGCAGGATGGAAGAACCTGAGTGCCCCCAGTGTCACTGCAGGAGTTTCACTGGGCTGGGCCAGCGCAGCCCTGAGGGACAGCTCTGCCCCAGGATGGGCCTGTGGGACCTCTGTGTGTCCCTGAGGGACGTCTGTCTGTCCCTGAGGGACAGCTCTGCCCCAGGATGGGCCTGTGGGACATCTGTGTGTCCCTGAGGGACGTCTGTCTGTCCCTGAGGGACAGCTCTGCCCCAGGATGGGCCTGGGCACAGCCCATGGTCCTGCTGAAGGCCAGGAGGAATCCCAGAACCCCAGGATCCCAGAGCTCTCAGTGCCACCTCCAGGTGCCACCTCCAGGGACGGGCACTGCAACCCTCCCTGGGCAGTTCCAAGGCCTGAGCCCCCTTTCCATGGGGAAATTCTTCCTGAAGCGGCCCTGAAGAGCCAAGGGCTGGGCGTTGAAGGCCTTTTGTTCCCTTTGCTGACCTAGGGAAGGAGCCCGTGGTGCCAAGGGCTGGCACAGGGCGGGCAGCGTGCCTGCGTGGCCTGGAGGATGCACCTGCAGCATCTGCCATGGTGCAAAGGCTCTGAGGCCAAAGGAACCCGTGGGACCAAGTGTCCTGACCCCCTCTGCCGTGGTGCCGCAGTCGTGATGGACACAATTTGGGGAACATGGAGACCCCCAGGGCAGGGATGGACAGCAGGGCCACCCACCCCAGGGATTTCAGATGGCTTCAGGAGCAGCAGAGCTGCTGGCCAGGGCTCTTCCAGTGCCTGGCTGTGCCATCACTGCCAGCACTCTGACCCTGAGCAGTGCCTGGCACTTCATGACTCACTTTCTCTTTAGTTATCCAACCCAAACTTCTGTCATTTGTATCAATAAATCCCCCCTCCAGCAAACCACCCATCTCTCCAAGCGCTACCCCCTGAACCTGACCATGAACCTCAGCTTCTTTGACCAATTTACAAGCCCATCCCTCCTAGGAATCCCACTAATCCTCATCTCAACAACATTCCCCGGAGAAGGGGCTGTGCCACCTCCCCTTGGCAGAGCCCAGCACACTTTGGTTTCATGGGTCTGTCCAGTTCTGCTCTGATTGCTGAGCAGAGCTGGGCATGGGATAATCTGAGATTGTTCTGCCCTCTCTCCAGCTGCTGGTTTGCTCTGGATCCTCAGCACAATGGTACCTAAAATCATTTGTGTCTTCATTATGGGTATCGTGTTTTGTAATTAAAATACCTGCTCACCCAGTCATGGAATTTCTAACTGGAGCAGCGCCTTGCTAAGTAAAAGCACATCACTAAAGTGCTCTCCTTTCCCTTTGGCAGGCTCTGGCCTCATGGCCTCGGGGTTGGTTTCACAGGAGTGAAGATGTCAGGAGCTCACAGATGTCAGGAGCTCACAGATGTGAGGAGCTCACAGATGTCAGGAGCTCAACTGGCCAGGCCCTGTGCTGGGTGGGGATCAGGCTGCAGCCTCAGCTGGGATCAGTTTGCTTCTGGTGAGCTGCTGTGCCTGCGTGGAGCAGCCAGGGGGGAATCCACTGCATGTCCATCCAGCTGTGAATCCACTGCATGTCCATCCAGCTGTGAATCCACTGCATGTCCATCCAGCTGGGAATCCATTCCATGGTCCATCCAGCTGTGAATCCACTGCATGTCCATCCAGCTGGGAATCCACTACATGGCCCATCCAGCTGGGAATCCACTGCATGCCCCATCCAGGGGGGAATCCATTGCATGTCCATCCAGCTGGGAATCCACTACATGGCCCATCCAGCTGGGAATCCATTGCATGGCCCATCCAGGGGGGAATCCATTGCATGTCCATCCAGCTGGGAATCCATTGCATGTCCATCCAGCTGGGAATCCATTGCATGGCCCATCCAGGGGGGAATCCATTGCATGTCCATCCAGCTGGGAATCCATTGCATGTCCATCCAGCTGGGAATCCATTGCATGTCCATCCAGCTGGGAAACCATTGCATGGCCCAGCCAGGGGGGAAACCATTGCATGTCCATCCAGGGGGGAATCCATTGCATGTCCATCCAGCTGGGAATCCATTGCATGTCCATCCAGCTGGGAATCCACTGCATGTCCATCCAGCTGGGAATCCATTGCATGCCCATCCAGCTGTGAATCCATTGCATGGCCCATCCAGCTGGGAATTGTTGGGGAAGATGATTGCTGCTTTGAGAAAAGAGGAGTGAAAAGAGGACCTCTGCAATATAACAAAGCTTGTGACTCTAGAACTGGCCACTGGACATGGATACCAAAGTTTACTTGTGACAACTAGCTATCTTTCTATCTTTCTTCTTCAGTTTGGAAAGCTGGGGCTGTTTGATGTGATGGTCAGCACTGATTCTCTTATTTTAGTTCTCACAACACATGGTGACACAACTACAGGATGTACAATGAGGTCTGTTAGTCACATCTTAGGCACAGACTAACTGCATGCGAGTGGTGTCTGCTTTCAGAACCTTTCAGAAAGCTATTTAATTTTGGCTCATTTCCTGCTTTATTAAACTGAAGAAGAATCAGACCATGAAGGAGAAGAAAGCAGTGACCATAGAAAGATAGCTAGCTGTCACCAGTAAACTTTGGTGTCCATGTCCAGTAGCCAGTTCTAGAGTCACAAGCTTTGTTACATTGCAGATGTCCTCTTTTCACTCCTCTTTTCTCAAAGCAGCAATCATCTTCCCCAACAGGAATCCCCTGCCTTGGTCCTGTTGAGCTCCCCTTTCACCCTTGGTTCAATCAGGCTGGTGGGTTTTGGCTAACAGGGCTCAAGCCCTGAGCTCACCGAGCCCAGCCCGCCCTCCTTCCCTGCAGAGGGACCTGGGCTCCCCAGCTGGGCCTCATTAAACAGCTCCTGCTTCCCTCTGCATGAATATTTCATGGCATCTAAACCTCCCTTTACCAAACATAAATAATCAATCCAGCCAGATTCTGAGAGGGGAGGCTAAACCCAGTGTAGCACTGGCCAAGGGTTTGGTCTGAAATACCAGAGATGTGCGTGAGAAACTCAGAAGGGAACAAAAACCCAGTAAACAATGGAGTGTCCCTCACCATCAGACCCTGCTAAACCCCTGTGGCACTGCTGCTGGCACCCAGGCTGGTGGGAGCCTTGGGTTGGGTTAGGGTTAGGCTTAGGGTTAGGCTTAGGGCACTCCCACAGCCGGTCTGGCACAGGGACTGGAGAGGGAGGGGTGGTTTGACAGCCCCAGTGAGAGCCAGCCTCCTTCAGAGCACTGGGATGCTGCCTCTGCAATCATATGGTGACAGTGGATGTTCTGGCAGGCAAAATAGACCTCAGGATTTTGATTTTCTATATTTTCCTTTTATTGCTCTCTACTCTGAACTCTCTTTCCCTCTTATATTGCTGATCCTTGTCAGAAAAAAACAACTGCAAGGAAGACTCTCAGAGAAATTGGAAAAATATTTTTGCTTTGTTTTTGTTACTGGTGTTTTGGGTCTTTTTTTTGTGTTGTTGTGTTTTTTAGTCTGTAATTGCAGACTCTTCACTGCTGAGCACAGGCGCTGAGCCAGGCATTGTTCCTTCTTTCCAGCTGACAGAAATTTTTTGTAACCACATTCTAGTCCAAGGGGGAAAGTTAAATATAGGCAGGATAAGGAAAATTACCGTGCAGTGTGGTGGAGAAAGTGCTGACTCGGGTCTGCTCTGAGCAGAGCAGCCGTGAATTCAGGGGTGTGAGTGCCCAGACAGGGACAGAGCTGAGCCCTGGGGCTGTGCTGGGGCTCCTGGCACCCCCCTGGCCCTGCAGCACCCCTGGGGCACAGACAGGGACAGAGCTGAGCCCTGGGGCTGTGCTGAGGCTGTGCTGGGGCTCCTGGCACCCCCCTGGCCCTGCAGCACCCCTGGGGCACAGACAGAGCACAACCAGGGCACAGCCAGGGCACACCTGGGTGCAGCCAGGGCACACCTTGGTGTGCCCTTGGGTGTGCCTGGGTGTTCCCTGGGTGTGCCTGGGTGTGCCCTGAGCACGCCCTGGCTGTGTCCAGGTGTTCCCTGGGCGTGCCCTGAGTGTGCCCTGAGTACGCCCTGGCTGTGCCCTGGCTGTGCCCAGGTGTGCCCAGGTGTGCCCTGGCTGTGCCCTGGCTGTACTGTTGGTGTGCCCTGGCTGTGCCCAGGTGTGCCCTGGCTGTGCCCTGAGTGCGCCCTGGCTCTGCCCTGACTGTGCCTAGGTGTGCCCTGGCTGTGCCCTGGCTGTGCCCTGGGTGTGCTCTGGCTGTACCCAGGTGTGCCCTGTCTGTGCCCAGGTGTGCCCTGGCTGTGCCCTAGCTGTGCCCAGGTGTGCCCTGGCTGTACCCTTGGTGTGCCCTGGCTGTACCCAGGTGTGCCCTGGCTGTGCCCCGAGTGCACCCTGTCTGTGCCCTGGGTGTTCCTGGCTGTGCCCGGGTGTGCCCTGGCTGTACCCAGCTGTGCCCAGCTGTGCCCTGTGCTGCCATCTCTCCCCATGCCATGCAAGCACACACACAGCACCTGCTGTGCTAACCAGGTGGCCAAATCACCTCAGCTTCTTCTTTCCTCAAGGCCTCCTTCCTCTGCCAGGATATTCTTGTCAACCACCAGCTCCTCCTCCAATGGGTGCCAGGTCTTTCTCACCCTGCCAAACCAGAGGATCCCAGAAGGGTTTGGATTGGAAGGGCCCTTCAGTTCATCCCATGGGCAGGGACACCTTCCACTAGCCCAGCTCCAGACCCTTGTCCAGAGTCTCTGTCCAGGCTCTCCTGGAGCCCCTTCAGGCTCTGGAAAGGGGAGATCCCTCGGCCCTGTCCTTGCCTGTGAGCTGCCCCCTCCGTGTGCCCAGGAGAGTGGCACTGCCAGCCCTGGGTGCTGCTCTTGGCCTCCCCTGCAGCCCCTCGGGGGCACACGGGCACCTGGCAGAGCCTGACCCAGCCCGTGGGGCAGAGCCCAGAGCAAATGCAAAAACTGGAAACAGCCACCAAGTATTTCCCCTGTGACACAGAGCCAGAGGAGGAGGGGACGTGGCAGGAGGGATTGAAATGTGGTGCTGGGAGGGAGGTGTCAGAGGCCACGGAGCAGCCATGAAATCCAGGCCCTGTTCTGCAGTGTCTGCACTTTGCTGGGCGAGCTGCTGCTGCACTGAACTGTTCAGGCCAAGAAACCAATCTGATCTTAGGGCAAAGCAGAGTTTATGCAGCTACTGATAGAGATCTCTGAAGAAGAGCATCCCCTTCTATCAGGGGCCGAGAGTCACTGGCAAAACTCATCCTGAGTGAAGGCACAGAGGTGCTGGAGGGTGGAATTACTGCTGGAGGCACCCACCGGGCACCGGGTGGGGCAGGGGAGGTGGGAACGAGCCGAGCTTTGGTGCCACCTCACGGAGCCACAGCTCAGCCTCCTTCCAGGAGCTGTCCAGTGCTGATACAGCATCCCAGAGCCCCAGAACGGTTTGGGATGGAAGCAACATTGAAATCCCACCAGTTCCACCCCCTGAGACACCTCCCACAGTCCCAGGGTGCCCCAGTGTCCAGCCTGGCCTTGGGCACTGCCAGGGATCCAGGGGCAGCCACAGCTGCTCTGGCAATTCCAGCCCAGCCAGGAATTCCCAATTCCCAATCTCCCACCCATCCCTGCCCTCTGGCACTGGGAGCCATTCCCTGGCTCCTGTCCCTCCATCCCTTGTCCCCAGTCCCTCTCCAGCTCTCCTGGAGCCCCTTCAGGCCCTGCCAGGGGCTCTGAGCTCTCCCTGGATCCTTCCCTTTTCCAGGGGAACATTCCCAATTATCCTGTTTCCCTAGCAGAGCTGCATTTTTGAACAATTTTGGCTCCTGGGAGGTAACTCCTGCCCAGAATTCCTGGAATTGCCTCATCCTTGGATCCAATTCTCTTCTTTCCAGCTCTCCCAGTGCCCATCCTTCCTGCTGTTCAGCTCTTTCCTGTGGAACAGCTCCTAAATCCTGTGGGTTTCATTAAACCCCAGCCTGTGGGTTTAATTAAACCCACAGGATAACCCCTTTTTTTCCCCCTAAAATGTGGGGATTTGATCAATTCCTGAACCTGGATGGCACCAACAGCAACTTCTTCTGTCCCTCCAGGCCCTGCCAGGGCTCTGAGCTCTCCCTGGAGCCTTCTCCTCTCCAGGGAACATTCCCAGCTCTCCCAGCCTGGCTCCAGAGCAGAGGCCCCACACTGAGGGTGGATTGAAGCCCCCAGAGCCCCCTCTGTCTCTGAGGGCCATTGCTCCAGGCAGGCTCAGTGCAGGCTCAGTTCCCCTTTCCAGCTATGGCAGAGGCTGCTGGCAGGGGCTGAGGTGTTTGTCGGTGCTTCTGATGTGATTATTGCCCACCTGAGCCTGCCCAGGTGAGGATGCACAGCTTGGCAGGGCCAGGAGAGAAGCCTGGCTGCTATTCCAGGCTACAATCCTCTACCCAACTGCAAAACCACTCGAGTTTTCTTCAGAATCAGACCCTGATTGTATCCATAACGATCCTCCATTCTGCATGTTTTATTTTTTCATAAAATCTCAATTTTCCCCTTTTTCTTGGGTGTTCTAAATCACTGCTCCCTGAAATAATCAGGAAGAGTTTGGCAGAGCTCTCAGAGCTCTTTGCCAGCCCTCACACCACCCACAGGTGAATGACTCCTTGACATTTCAGCCAAGTGCAGGTGAAATGCCAGCTGGAGCAGCTGCCAGCCCAGGGAAGCACTGAAGGGCTCAGAGCTCAGTGGGAGCGGGGAGCAGAGGGCTCTGCTTCTACTGCTCTGCTCCTGAAGGCCTGGGGAGCCCACGGCCATGTGCCCATGGGGGCTGTGCCACCCTGTGCCACCCTGCCCAAGGCCATGTGCCCATGTGGGCTGTGCCACCCTGCAGCAGTGAGCCATGGACATAAGCCCCCTGTGCCACCCTGTGCCACCCTGTGCCACCCTGTGCCACCCTGCCCAAGGCCATGAGCCCATGGGGGCTGTGCCACCCTGCACCACCCTGCAGCAGTGAGCCATGGCCATGAACACCCTGTGCCACCCTGTGCCACCCTGCAGCAGTGACCCATGGCCATGAACACCCTGTGCCACCCTGTGCCACCCTGCAGCAATGAGCCCATGGTCCAGGTGCTCCAGGTGCTGGAGGTGCCTCAGCTGCCGAGGTGCCAGAGGTGAAGCAGATGATAGAGGTGCCCCAGGTGCCAGAGGTGCCCCAGGTGCCCCAGGTGGCAGAGGTGCCCCAGGTGCCCACTGTCAGCAGCAGCCATTGTGCTGTTAATTGGGAGCTGGCATTAAATAACGTTAATTGGCTCCTGCCCCTCCTCCCCGCATTATTTTGGCATCATTCAGCGACGTCAGCTGCTGCTGTCTCCAAACACACGTGCATAGCAACCACCCCAAAGGTTCTATTTTCTTCCTTACATGAAAATAACTCATGGATGCAGATCTGTGTGGCATCCGTGGCTCAGCTTGCCACGGGCACAGGGAAGGAGCCAGGTTCAGCCCGAGTTTAATCGCTGCAGAGCTATTCTGGGCCTGCTGAAGGAGGTGATTCATCCCAAACCCACCAGCAGCTGCAGGAGCGGGAGCACAAACCCAGCCCAGCTCCAGCAGCAGCCCCAGCACTGCTGGGGGTGAGGGACTGGCAGGGAGGCAGAGATGGGGACACGGACTGGGTGAGCAGATCCCATTTTACTGGGGTACAAACGCTTCTGTCCTGTTGCAGGGCACTGGGAATGTGTTCTATCTACAATGATTGGGTTACAGTCACATACACAGACATGCAATAACAACATCTCTGGCTTGCTGAGTTTAGGGGTGTCCGTCGTGGAGAGATGGGGACACTCACTGGGTGAGCAGATCCCATTTTATTGGGGTACAAACACTTCTATCCTATTTCAGGCAGACTAGTAATGTGTACTGCAGTGATTGGGTTAAACTCACAAACACAAACTTATGCAAATAACAACATCTCTGGCTTGCAGAGTTTAATGGGATTTTCTTTTTCCAGTAAACCCGTTTGATTTAATCTTCTTGCAATCCAGGTCTAATTTTCAAAGTTCCCTTTGCTTTTGCCAAGGCATCCTGTTGTCAAATCTCATCTGTTAACCAGGTCCAGAGTCCATCATCTGTCTTGTACCCCCCAACATCCCAATAAGTGATGGCAGGGTTTGAGCTCCCATTACTGACAGCAGGGGTGCCCAGAGCTGTGCCCAGAGCAGATGCCCTGCCCAGCTCCCAGCACTGCTCTGGCACCCCTGAACTGGCACCCCTGTCCTGGCACCCCTGAACTGGCACCCCCATCTTGGCACCCCTGAACTGGCACCCCTGTCCTGGCACCCCTGAACTGGCACCCCCATCTTGGCACCCCTGAACTGGCACCCCTGTCCTGGCACCTCCATCCTGGCACCTCCATTCTGGCACCCCTGAACCGGCACCCCTGTCCTGGCACCCTCGTCCTGGTACCCCTGTCTTGGCACCCCTGAACTGGCACCCCTGTCCTGGCACCCCTGTCCTGCTGGGCACAGGGCACCAGGAACCTGGCTGGGATTTGATGATTCTATGAAAAAAGGAAGGGGAAAAAAAAAAAAAGAAAAAAACCCAACAAAAACAACAAAGACAGAAAAATAATGACAGAGATGTAAATGAAGACACACAAAATAGACAATATTAAAAAAACTGTAACCCAAAAATAACAGAAAAAAAGAAACACTTCCAACAATGCAGATGGAACTGGACACAAACCAGAATGAAGCAAAAGCTGTGGGGTGACATAAATTTTTAAGCAAATCTCACGACTGACCTCAGATAGCAATGAACGAAGCGAATAATGGAAAATCAATGGAGGCAAAAGGAGACACCAGGAGAGAGTTTGCAGAGTGTTCTCTGAAAACACTGAAGCAATGAAGAGCTGAGTCACCTTTGCTAGGAAATGGGTGTGAAAAATTGAAAGAAACCATGGATGGCTTCTCTTGGCATCTCTTGTGTCAAAAGGAGAGGTTTGATCTCCTGTCTCAGTAAAAATAGAGAAATTTATCCTTTCTTGGACAGGGGAATTTCTAGAAACCCTGTGTCTCATGCTATTTCTGTAAAATATATGCACTGAATTTCCTGGAGTGGTTGCTTATAAAAAAACGATTTGTGAAAATGAGGTAAAATGTCTCAGTTATGATCAACCCATTATTTTTTGTTTTCAAGAAGAAGCTGGAGCTGGAAGCATCTGCTCCAAGCAGCTCCCAGCTGCTGGGGCTTTCCCTGAGGTGAGCTGCAGACTGCTCCCAGGGCTGGAGCTCACCAGGGCAGTGGGGGCCCTGGCCTGGGGCTCGTTTTTATTGCCAGAGCTCAGAGATGAATGGCAAAGAGAGGAGAACTCACTGTGCCAGTGCAAGGGCCTGTGCCATTGGGAAATGTCAGTCTTGTACTGCAAATGCAACTGGGACAGACAGGGTTTGGTTACTCAGAACAAAATCCTCTTCATTCCCAGGGCCTCTTCTCCTGGAGATGGGAACGGTCCAGGCCAGGCTGGGTGGGCTGGGAGCAGCCTGGGATGGGATTGATGGGATTGATGGGATGGGATGGGATGGGATGGGATGGGATTGATGGGATTGATGGGATGGGATGGGATTTATGGGATTGATGGGACAGATGGGATGGGATGGGATGGGATGGGATAATGGGATAAGGGGATGGGATGGGATGGGATAATGGGATGGGATTTATGGGATTGATGGGATTGATGGGATGGGATGGGATGGGATGGGATAATGGGATAAGGGGATGGGATGGGATAATGGGATGGGATAATGGTATAGGATGGGATATATGGGATGGGATGGGATACATGGGATGAGATCAATGGGATGGGATGGGGTGGGGTGGGGTGGGATGGGATAATGGGATGGGATAATGGGATCCATGGGATGAGATCAATGGGGTGGGGTGGGATGGGATGGGATGGGATTTATGGGATTGATGGGATGGGATGGGATAATGGGATGGGGTAATGGGATAGGATGGGATACATGGGATGGGATGGGATGGGATGGGATAATAGGATGGGATACATGGGATGGGATGGGATGGGATGAGATGGATGGGATGGGATGGGATAATAGGATGGGATACATGGGATGGGATGGGATGGGATGGGATAATGGGATGGGATGGGATCCATGGGATGAGATCAATGGGATGGGATGGGATGGGATGGGCTGGGCTCTAAGGTCCCTCCCAACCCAAACCATGAGTCCATCATCACATATTTATTTTTAAATCTTCTGAAAATACAGATTGCAACTTCTTTGACAGACTTTGACAGACTTTGACAGATTGCAACTGGACTCTTTTTCAGATGTCACAGCAGTTTTACCCATGGAGAAGAAAGAGCCCCTGAGACAGCAACACTGAGAGCAGGGCACAGGCAGTGTCTGAGGGCTGGGCACTGGGGGAGGCAGAGCAGCACCCAGCCTGGCTGTGGATCTTGTGAGCACAGCTCTGATCTCATCTGCAGTGGAACTGGGGCTGTCAGCTGAGCACCTCTGAGTTCTGATCTCATCTGCAGTGGAGCTGGGGATTCACAGCTGTCAGCTGAACCCCTCTGAATTCTGATTTTATCCACAGTGGAGCTGGGGATTCACAGCCACCAGCTGAACACCTCTGTGAATTCTGATTTTTCACAGCTGTTTGTAGTCCCTCCTTTTAAACTGCAAAAATAATGCTCTGGACTTCTTTACCATGAGAGTGCAGCAGGGTCCTGCTAAGCTGTACCATGGGTCATGAATTTAAATCTGTGTTTCCTGGGGCACCACCATCAGAGCACCGATCTGCCCTTCCAGACGTGGATCCTCCTTAACCCTTGCATGGACCTGCCTTTCTCTCCAGCTCTCCTGCTGAGGGGATCAGGAAAGCCAAACTCTGGAAGGCAGCAGCCAGGTTTGTGGCTGAGGAGGAGGGAGCAGGTGCTGATGTGGTGCCTTGCCACAGGGAGGATCTCAGAGTGTCCCCAGCTGGGACCCACAGGGATCATCCCAGCCCCATCCCTGCCCAGACCCCCAACAATCCCAGCCTGGGCATCCCTGGCAGCGCTGCCCAAACCCCCGTGGAGCTCTGGCAGCCTTGGGGCCGTGCCCATTCCCTGGGCAGCCTGGGCAGTGCCAGCACCTCTGGGGAAGGACCTTGCCCTGATTCCAGCCCTTCCCTGGTGCTGTCCCTGGCCCAGGGAGCAGAGGTATCTCTCCTCTCTCCTGTCCCCACACACAGGATCTGCTCCAGGGCCCCATCCCAGCTCTCTGCCCTCAGCTCCAGTGCTGGGCTGCACCTGGCACCAGAAAGAAATCAAAATAAATCAAAAAGGAGCAGACAGCACTTCAAAGAAGGCTGACAGAAATTGCCAAAGGCTCTGGGAGGAGCTGCCAGGCACTGCTGGGGTTCCATGCCCGAAATCCTGCTCTGTTGCCACCAGGCAGGGGTGTCTGTACAAACCACAAACAGGACGGGGCTGCTGGGAACAGGCCTGGAGCTGTTTGATTTTCCAGCAGCAGCCTCATTCCATGGCTATGACAATGGGAAGATGCCAGCAGCTCACAGCCCAGCAGCAGACCAAGAACTCAATGTCACAACTCACTTGATGAGTTTTGTGACCAATCCCACAAAGCAAAAGCACATTGACAGTAGCTCCATCCAACCACTGTAAGCACAGGTACCTTTGGTTAAACAATGCCTGCTTATTTCAAATCCAATACCTGCTTGTGAGCCTTCAAACACAATGCACACAGCTCCATTATGAAGCTTAGAACTCCCTAATATCTCAGTGGATAAACTTTTCTGCAGCTTAGGGAGTTATTCTAGACAAGCATTAATACACAGACCATTGCTCTATTTGTCCTTTTCTACATTTTAGATAATTTTTCTGCTGACCAATCTGCTCACTCCAATCCCAGTTCTGCTGTCTCTGAGGCCTTTTGCAGTGTTCCCAACCCCTCTGATTTATGGATTCCCACAATCTGTGTCCTGGGACACGTCCCTGTTGAACAGGGCAGGGGCCAGCAGCAGCTGCCAGTGCTGGGGGACAGGGTCCCTTGGCTGCCACCCAAACCCTCTGAGCACCTCCAGATCAGAGCTGAGGCTGTGCTCCAGCCTGCTCTGAGCTCACCAGGCCTGGAGCAGCACCACCCCCAGCCTCAGAGCCACAACAATTCTGTTTCCCTGTAGAACGAGAGAGAAGCTGGGTCTGCTGCTTTAAAGCACTGATCTGTGTTATGCCTTCCCCAGCTTTCTGGAAGGTGGCCAGATTCTCCAGCTATGAGAGGCTTCTGTGAAGCCAGCAGTGAAATCCACTCTGCTGACCTTGGGTAATTCCAGAATCCAGCACATCATTGCTCGTCAGGCACCTGCAGCCCCCACTGCAGCCCCAGGGCACTGCTGGACACAGCCCAGCCCCAGGGGCTGCTGGAGCTGCTCCTGATGGACACAGCACAGCCCCAGGGGCTGCTCCTTCCTCCCAAACCCACCTTGCAGACACCTTCTGGGCCAGGTTTGTGGAATTGTTCCTCCCTACCCCTGGCAGGGGCTGCAATGGCCCTGGGGTGTGACCGTGTTCACAGGGGCCCCGGGATGAGGGAAGAGATGAGGATCTGACTCCATGTTTCACAAGGCTGATTTATTATTTTATTATATATATTACATTAAAACTATACTAAAACAATAGAAGAAAGGATTTCATCAGAAGGCTGGCTAAGAATAGCAAAAGAAAGAAGAATGATAACAAAGGCTCGTGGCTCGGACTCTCTGTCTGAGCCAGCTGGGCTGTGATTGGCCATTAATTAGAAACAACCACATGAGCCCAATCCCAGCTGCACCTGTTGCATTCCACAGCAGCAGATAACCATTGGTTACATTTTGTTCCTGAGGCCTCTCAGCTTCTCAGGAGGAAAAATCCTAAGGAAAGGATTTTCCATAAAAGATGTCTGTGACACTGGGAGCCCTCACAGAGCTCCAGAACTCATCAGGAGCTGTTTGAGGCAGATGGACAGAAATGGCCATCATGTCCCGTAATTAAACCTGAAAGGGGCTGTCAGGAGGACTCTGTGTCTTCCTTTTGCACAAATACTTCAAGTCACATTTTATTTACAGGTTTGAAGGAAATTGTGTCTCTCACCTCATTCTGTCTTTGCTTCCTGAGCCCCTGAGGTGGTGCCAGGCAGGGAGCAAGGACAGGAGAGGATGGGCGCAGGAAAGGGGAACACCCAGCAGTGCAAGAATGCAGACAGGTCTCTGGAAAGCCATGAGGGACTCCTGTCCCCGAGGTGGGCACGGGCAGGGCTCCCCTGGCCAAGCACAGACCCAGCAGCCCCGGGGGATGAGCCCCAGCCAGGCTGGGAGAGGCTGCTCCCCTCCTGCCCCCATGGGAGCAGACGGGGGCTCTGCCGGGAGAGGGATGGAAAAGCAGAGTTTGAGACACAAAATGGGCGTTTCACAAGGAGCAGGACAGTTACACAGCAGGGTGGGTTATCTTTGCTTTGCTGAAGAGGAGCTTAGGTGAATATTTGCAGATGCAAAGCCCGGGTTTGATTGAGCACACAGAGATCTGGGTTTATCAGGGCTGCACTCCCTCCTCCCTCCTGCTCTCTGATACAGTTCTTCCTGGCAGAGCCTTTTTCTCTATGGGGAACACAATGGAAAACATATTTTAGCAGGCTACTTTTAGCTGATATTCAGTGCCATTTCCCTTCCCTTCCCTTCCCTTCCCTTCCCTTCCCTTCCCTTCCCTTCCCTTCCCTTCCCTTCCCTTCCCTTCCCTTCCCTTCCCTTCCCTTCCCTTCCCTGGACATCACAACCCCTGATTTAAAAGCATTTATTCCTTTTGGCAAACTCGGTCACTCCAGCCTTTGGGGAAGCTCTGCAGGCAGGAGCTGGGCAGGAATTCCCTCCGAGGCTGCCCTGGGTTGGTGCCCAGCCCAGGCTGATCCCTGCTCTGGGGGCAGCAGCACACAGGACATGAACCAGCCCTGGAGGATTAACCCTGAGCCAGCTCCTTGTTCTCCCATGCCATGAGGCTGATGAGAAGTGTCAAGGTTTAACTCCAGAAACACAATTAGCATGGAAAGCAGGACTTTCAACAAATGGCATTATGATGGATTAAGGAGGGATTACTGCTTTGCATCTATCAGCTCTCAAGAAAATAACTTTAAAAAAAAAAAAAAAAGCTAAGAAATTAACTTGTTTTCCCCGGGAAGGAGATTTGTTTGCTTTCACTGCCATCTGTCATCCCTTGTAAATTGTATAAACAAGAAAACTAAAACAATGACACAAATCACTCAGGAAATCCTGCCTGTGGATCTCCTCAGCTGGGCTGTGGTCAGGGAGCTGCCAGAACCTTCTGCTGCCCGTGGCACTGGGCACACGGAGCTGGGTGCCAGCAGGGCAGGGGAGAGGGCAGGGGCAGCAGTGGGAGGGTGGAACCGGGGTACGGTGGGCATTGGGATCCTGGAGCCACGGGCAGGGACAGGGCAGCACTGCCATCCCTGCCTGCCCATCCCTGTCCATCCCTGCCTGCCCTGTCCATCCCTGCCCATCCCTGCCTGCCCATCCCTGCCATCCCTGCCCATCCCGCACCCACTGTCCATCCCTGTCCATCCCTGCCCATCCCTGCCCATCCCTGCCTGCCCTGCCCATCCCTGCCCATCCCTGCCTGCCCATCCCTGCCATGCCTGCCCATCCCTGCCATCCCTGCCCATCCCGCACCCACTGTCCATCCCTGCCCATCCCTGTCCATCCCTGCCCATCCCTGTCCATCCCTGCCATCCCTGCCCATCCCGCACCCACTGTCCATCCCTGCCCATCCCTGCCTGCCAATCCCTGCCCATCCCTGCCTGCCCTGCCCATCCCTGCCCATCCCTGCCTGCCCATCCCTGCCATCCCTGCCCATCCCGCACCCACTGTCCATCCCTGTCCATCCCTGCCCATCCCTGCCCATCCCTGCCTGCCCTGCCCATCCCTGCCCATCCCTGCCTGCCCATCCCTGCCATCCCTGCCCATCCCGCACCCACTGTCCATCCCTGCCCATCCCTGCCCATCCCTGTCCATCCCTGCCCATCCCTGCCCATCCCTGCCTGCCCTGCCCATCCCTGCCCATCCCTGCCATCCCTGCCTGCCCTGCCCATCCCTGCCCATCCCTGTCCATCCCTGCCTGCCCTGCCCATCCCTGCCCATCCCTGCCTGCCCATCCCTGCCATCCCTGCCCATCCCGCACCCACTGTCCATCCCTGCCCATCCCTGCCCATCCCTGCCCATCCCTGCCTGCCCTGCCCATCCCTGTCCATCTCTGCCCATCCCTGCCCATCCCTGCCATCCCTGCCTGCCCATCCCTGCCTGCCCATCCCTGCCTGCCCTGCCCATCCCTGCCCATCCCTGCCATCCCTGCCTGCCCTGCCCATCCCTGCCCATCCCTGCCCATCCCTGTCCATCCCTGCCCATCTCTGCCCATCTCTGCTCATCCCTGTCCATCCCTGCCTGCCCTGCCTGCCCTGCCTACCCTGTCCATCTCTGTCCATCCCTGTCCATCTCTGTCCATCCCTGCCCCATCCCTGCCATCCCTGCCCCATCCCTGCCCATCCCTGTCCATCCCTGCCCCATCCCTTCCCATCCCTGCCCATCCCTGCCCACTGCTCCCAGGGCTGCTCCACCCAGGGCTGGGGCTCTGGCTGGGGCTGCTCCCTTCCCACCAGCCCTGCCCGGCTTCATCCCCTCTGAGTCACTCAAAATCCATCTCTCAGCGTGTGCTGGGACCCAAAGCCCAGCCCGGGCTTAGCACAGCCTGAAGGGGCTCCAGGAGAGCTGGAGAGGGACTGGGGACAAGGGATGGAGGGACAGGAGCCAGGGAATGGCTCCCAGTGCCAGAGGGCAGGGATGGATGGGAGATTGGGAATTGGGAATTCCTGGCTGGGCTGGAATTGCCAGAGCAGCTGTGGCTGCCCCTGGATCCCTGGCAGTGCCCAAGGCCAGGCTGGACACTGGGGCACCCTGGGACAGTGGGAGGTGTCCCTGCCATGGCAGGGGTGGCTCTGGGTGGGATCTGAGGTCCCTTTAACCCAAACCATTGTGGATTTGTGGTGCCAGACCCCGGTCCTGCCCTGTCCCTCATTCCCCTCCTCACCACCCCAAGCTTTACAAACATCCCCTGTGCCCTCTGCAGTGCCCTGGGCTGCGGGCACGAGGGCACGGCTGGAGTGCAGCTGTGGATGCAGAGATGCTGCTCGAGCTGGAGCCTCCCCCGTGCCCCTGTCTCCTTTTCTGGTGGCTGTAATTCAATTAAAGTCATCCTGAAAGTTTCCACTCAAGTGCACTCCGTGCTCCGGCATCCCCGGGAGGCAGCGGCGCATTAGCAAAATCGTATTTAGGATTCAGGATCCCTCTTCAAAAGAATCTGCAAAGTTTTTAACAAGGGTAACCAAGCCCTTTATTTTCCCAGTGGGCCACAAGAAAATACCGCTTAAGGTTATTAATTTTCTGACAATATGACTCTCAAATGCTGGCTGAAAAAAATTTATATTCCAGGCAGCACATTGATTTTAATTATGCTTACCTTTCCAGTCCTTCTAAATCAAACTTGATTGCATTTAATAAGGGGTTTGAATGTGTCTTAATAATGTTTGGAATTAATACTGCTTTGTGAGCATCTGAGGATGGTGGGTCCCCAGGAGACCCTCCAAAATCTTGTTGTGATAAATAATCTAAAGGAGCCACCTGTGCTATGGAATATTTTGCATTTTTCCATTGATTTTCTGTGCTGGGAATTTTTCTTTACTGGTGCCAGGTAGCAGAAGAGCTCTGGCAGTGACAGGAACAGCAGGATAGTCAATTGTGATCATTTTTATTTCCTTCTGACCAGCATTTCTGCGTGTTTTCCTCAAAACTAGTGTCTTCCTCAAAATCAGTGTCTTCCTCAAAAACTGCCCATGCCAGCCTGGAAGGAGCTGAAGGAGATCCCACAAGGAGCTGGTGAAGGAAATGCCACAAGGAGCTCAGGTGCTGGATTACCCACAAGGAGCTCAGGTGAAGGAGATCCCATAAGGAGCTCACATGAGGGAGATCCCACAAGGAACTGGAGTAAAGGAGATTCCACAGGAGCTCAGGTGGAGGATTCCCACAAGAGCTCAGGTAAAGGAGATCCCACAAGGAAATGGTGAAGGAGATCCCATAAGGAGCTCAGGTGGAGGACGACCCCCAAGGAACTGGAGTGAAGGAGATCCCACAAGGAACTGGAGTGAAGGATAACCCACAGGAGCTCAGGTGAAGGAGATCCCACAAGGAGCTCAGGTAAAGGAGATCCCATAAGGAGCTCACGTGAGGGAGATCTCACAGGAGCTCAGGTGAATGAGATCCCACAGGAGCTCAGGTGAATGAGATCCCACAGGAGCTCAGGTGAATGAGATCCCACAGAGCTCAGGTGAATGAGATCCCACAGAGCTCAGGTGAATGAGATCCCACAGAGCTCAGGTGAATGAGATCCCACAGAGCTCAGGTGAATGGGGTCCCACAGGAGCTCAGGTGAATGAGGTCCCACAGGAGCTCAGGTGAATGAGATCCCACAGGAGCTCAGGTGAATGAGATCCCACAGAGCTCAGGTGAATGAGGTCCCACAGGAGCTGAGGTGAAGGAGATCCTAGAGGGAGCCCAGGCAGAAGATGACCCCAGCAGGAGCTCAGGTGGAGGAGAAGCCCCCAGGAGCTGGAGTGAAAGATCCCAGCCCTCCGGGACACCGCCATGGTCGCAGCCCTCGCTGCCCCCAGCCCCAGGGAGCACGGAGCCATCTCCGTGAGGTGGGACTGCACCCCCCGCCTTTGATGCTGCAGGGGATTTCAGGGGGGAATCTCAGCTGCTGTTGCTGTTGCTCATCTGCTTCCCTGACCCTCTCAGCAACAGAGGAGAGGGAGATTTGTGCCTTTGATGTCGACTGTGAGGGAAAACCACTTCAAAGGGAGATGAAACGAGGGCAGCAAACCGGAGAGGTCCTGAGGGAGCAGCAGCCCTGGCCACCACCACTTCAGCCACCAATTACATCGAGTTCTTTGGGTTTCATTTTCCCCTCACATGCACAGCACTGAGCTCTTTAATTCCTTCCTTCTGATCTCGGGCTCAGCAGAGCTCGTGCTGAGTGATTTCTGCCTGGCTCGTGGGCACTGTGAGTCACAGAATCATGGAATCCCACAATGGTTTGGGTTAAAGGGACCCCAAATCCCACCCAGTGCCACCCCTGCCATGGCAGGGACACCTCCCACTGTCCCAGGGTGCCCCAGTGTCCAGCCTGGCCTTGGGCACTGCCAGGGATCCAGGGGCAGCCACAGCTGCTCTGGCAATTCCAGCCCAGCCAGGAATTCCCAATTCCCAATCTCCCACCCATCCCTGCCCTCTGGCACTGGGAGCCATTCCCTGGCTCCTGTCCCTCCATCCCTTGTCCCCAGTCCCTCTCCAGCTCTCCTGGAGCCCCTTCAGGCCCTGCCAGGGGCTCTGAGCTCTCCCTGGATCCTTCCCTTTTCCAGGGGAACATTCCCAATTATCCTGTTTCCCTAGCAGAGCTGCATTTTTGAGCAATTTTGGCTCCTGGGAGGTAACTCCTGCCCAGAATTCCTGGAATTGCCTCATCCTTGGATCCAATTCCCTTCTTTCCAGCTCTCCCAGTGCCCATCCTTCCTGCTGTTCAGCTCTTTCCTGTGGAACGGCTCCTAAATCCTGTGGGTTTCATTAAACCCCAGCCTTTTTTCCCCTAAAATTGTGAGGATTTGATCAATTCCTGGACCTGGATGGCACCAACAGCAACTTCTTCTGTCCCTCCAGGCCCTGCCAGGGGCTCTGAGCTCTCCCTGGAGCCTTCTCCTCTCCAGGCTGGGCAATGCCAGCCTCTCTTGCTCCATGTGCTCCATCCCAAGCACAAATCCCCAGTGTCTGCCCCAGTTTCATCCTGCTGCTGGCCTGGGACAGCCCAGGGATGGAGACTCTGCCCTGCCCTGGTGTCCAGCAGGTCAGTCAAGGTGCACTGAGATGATGTGAGCAGCAACACTGAGCAGATGTGCCCCCAAAATCTGCCCCCGTGCCTGCAGAACAAACCTTTGGCAGCTCAGTGGGCTTTTTCCCCCCAGAAATTCCCCACATTTAGAACATTTGTTTCTTTCCAAATCACAAACCAAACCACACACTTCTAGAGTTTCCATCAAATTCACACACCCGGAATTTTCCATACTTGCATGCACACGAAAGGAGCTCTAATCCTCCTTTACTGATCAGCAGAATCATTCTGAGAGAAGCTATTTGGGCACTGGGTGATCCTTGTGGGTCCCTGCCAGCCCAGAGCATTCTATCACTCACTGATATTTTTAATTCCTCTGTTGTGATTTTCTGCACATATTTATAACTCTGTGTTATTCCTTTCTCACAGAACTAGTTTGTTTCACGTATTTTCCCCTAAATAGCAGTGCCTGTGCTGGCATATTCCCAGCAGATGCCCTTTTTTGCTGAACCAGCAGCTCCTGGAAGGTTAAATTGGATGCTCCTGGCCAATTTTCTGCCAGCGTTTCTGATGAGTCAGAGCAGTGATGCGAAATATTTTCATCCAGGCTAGGAAGATTTTTACAACAGCTTTTTGCCTTTTGCAAGGCTGATTCCTAAATTGATTCATCTTTTTTTTTTTTTTTTCTCCCTTCCTAGGGTTTATTTTGGATGTGCCGTGGAGCTGCTGAACCTGAGACGGGTTGGGGCAGAGCCAGGGGACAGAGCTGCTGCAAACAGCACCCAGGGAGGAGAGCTGGGAGCTGGGATGTGAAACCCCCAGCAGGGAGAGCACAGCCCTGCGGCTCAGAGCCTCGGACACCGCAGCAGAGAATCCCCCTGCTGGGGAACGGGGCTGAGAAACGCATTTCAGATCACAGACGGAGGGATGGGAACACGAAACCCAGGCTGGGAAAGGAGGGCAGTTCGCCCATGGCAGAGGGCTGGGCTGAGAGGGCTCCCAGGGCTGGGTTTGGGGCTCCCAGGGCTGGGTTTGGGGCTCTCAGGGCTCTCAGGGCTGGTTTGGGGCTCTCAGGGCTCCCAGGGCAGGGTTTGGGGCTCTCAGGGCTGGGTTTGGGGCTCCCAGGGCTGGGTTTGGGGCTCCCAGGGCTCCCAGGGCTCCCAGGGATGGGTTTGGGGCTCTCAGGGCTGGTTTGGGGCTCTCAGGGCTGGGTTTGGGGCTCTCAGGGCTCCCAGGGCTCTCAGGGCTGGGTTTGGGGCTCAGGGCTCCCAGGCTGGGTTTGGGGTTCCCAGGGCTCCCCCAGGGCCCCAGGTGGGTTTTGGGGAGCTCTCGGGCAGTTCTGCTCCTGCTGTGCCTCTGTGCTGGTGCCAATCCCTGTCCGGCCCTTCCCTGCCCTTGGGGCAGCTCTGCCCTGCAGGAGGGACCCAGAGCAGCCGCGGCTGGGCTGGCACGGGCTGGGCGGGGAACTGGGAATGGGCAGGGGAACTGGGAATGGGTGGGAAACTGGGAATGGGTGGGGAAAATGGGAATGGATGGGGGAACTGGGAATGTGCAGGGAAACTGGGAATGGGTGGGGGAACTGGGAATGGGCGGGGGAACTGGGAATGGGTGGGGGAACTGGGAATGGGTGGGGAACTGGGAATGGATGGGGAAACTGGGAATGGGTGGGGAAACTGGGAATGGATGGGGGAACTGGGAATGGGTGGGGAAACTGGGAATGTCAGGGGGAACTGGGAATGGGTGGGGGAACTGGGAATGGGTGGGGAAACTGGGAATGGATGGGGGAACTGGGAATGGGTGGGGAAACTGGGAATGGGTGGGGGAACTGGGAATGTGCAGGGAAACTGGGAATGTCAGGGGGAACTGGGAATGGGTGGGGGAACTGGGAATAGATGGGGGAACTGGGAATGTCCAGGGGAACTGGGAATGGGTGGGGAAACTGGGAATGGGTGGGGGAACTGGGAATGGGTGGGGAAACTGGGAATGTCAGGGGGAACTGGGAATGGGTGGGGGAACTGGGAATAGATGGGGGAACTGGGAATGTCCAGGGGAACTGGGAATGGGCAGGAAACTGGGAATGTCAGGGGGAACTGGGAATGGGTGGGGAAACTGGGAATGGGTGGGGAGCTCAGGCTGATCAGGGGGGCTCTGAGTGACCATGGGGGCTCTGAACTGACCCAGGGGGCTCTGAGTGACCAGGGGGGCTCTGAGTGACCAGGGGGGCTGTGTCTGCCCCACCTGGGTTGCCAGGGCCAGGCTGGGACAGCCAGGTCTGTGGAAGTTGTCCCTTTGCCTCTCCCACCCCATCTCTCTGCACTTGTGGAGTTTCTTTAAAGCACCTCAGAAAATTTATAACATTTATGGCTTTCAATAAATCATTGTCTGCAAATTTCTTTCAGCAGCCTTGAGTGTGCTCTTTGAAAGGCCTTTTCTCCTGTTTTGTTGGTTTTTTTCCCTCGGCTGTTGGAACATTTTGGAGTGGAACAATTGTTGGTTTTACATGAAGTTGATGAGCTCTGCACAACCACCATCTCTGAGATGGGAAAAAGGCTCTGGAGAAAGGAACCACGTTCCTTCACAAATACCTGCATGGGAAGAAAGTCCAGTTCCAGGGAAAGTGAAGCAGCACTTGAAGGAGGCACAGAGAGTTTCGGATGCTGAGGCTGCTGGAAATTCAAGAACCGTGATTCTGCCACAAGCTGACGCTTGATGTTTCAGCAGCAGCAATTCTCCCTCTGAGCACGGCTCTGAAGTGCTGTGAGGAGGCAGAACAAGGAGCATCCTGCCCCTCTGAGAGCTGCAGGGAAATCAGGCACTTCCTTGGCCCTGGGCTGCTGCACAATGTCCCTGCTGGCTGGGCTCTCTCTTTGGGCACCTTGTGAGGAACTCACCTGCACAGGGAAGCTTTGATAGATAAATGTTTGGAACCCCTATCATTGGAGCAATTGTTCTGCAGGAACTCCCCACTCATCCCAGGGAAAAATTGCTTGGAAGGCTATTAAAATAAAGCTGGTGGGAAGCAAAATTATAAAACTGCATGTAAAGAATTTAGATTTGGCTGCAGTAACAGACGCCTGACAATTTGAAAGCAAAACAAAACATGATGCATTAATGATTTCCATATATTGATTTCCAGGGTCATCACTCTGGGGATGGCAGCAATACCAAGCAGAAAACTGATGCTGCAGAGAGTTAATTTGCAGCTCTGGAGCGATGGCCAGCAGATACAGACTGTAATAGCTTTGCAATTATTCAGCTCTCTAACGATGCCCAGCACTGAAAACCATGGCTGCAACCATTTACTGAAATGTTAAATTAATTCTGCCAATAATGGGAGCCACAGTCAGTCACGGGGGCTCCTGCCCAATGGAACTTCCATCCTTCCTTCCCCTTTCCATCAATCCAAACTCATGGTCTACAGGTTTATTTCCTCTCCTGATGCAGGGGTTTTGTGTCTGGGGCTCCAATCAGACCACACAGAGCTGTTCCCTCTGCTCCTGTCCCTTTTCCCCCGGCTGTGCCCTCCTGGCAGGAGCTGTGCAGAGCCACAAGGGCCCCCTGAGCCTCCTTTGCTCCAGGCTGAGCCCCTGCCCAGCTCCCTCAGGGATTCTGCAGCCCCTGCCCAGCTCCCTCAGGGATTCTGCAGCCCCTTCCCAGCCCCTTCCCAGCCCCATTCCCTTCCCTAGACACGCTCCAGCCCCTCAGGGTCCCTCCTGTCAGGAGCAGTGACCCCAGGTTCAGGGTGCAGACCCCAGCCAGGCACTCCCAGTGCCTCAGGGGGTGACAGGGCAGTGCCAGGCCATGGGCTCAGCCCCTGGGGAATTGCAGAGCCCCTGGATCCCAGGCACGGTGCCCAGAGCTTGGGGCTTCCCTTGGCAACTGCAGCTCAGGAGGGCACAGCAGCTCACGTTGGCCACTGCTCAAAGGAATAACCCCACACAAATATTTATAATATACACTGGGAGATGTACCTGTGTTTGTATCTGTGCTTGTGTGCAGTTAATCATTTACAGTGTACACTAGGAAACATACCTATGTTTGTATCTGTGTTTGTGTGCACTGAAATAAATATTTATAATATACACTGGGACATGTACCTGTGCTGGTACCTGTGTTTGTGTGCACTAAAAT